>NC_052625.1:25011216-25324849 GCF_016161935.1 Mauremys reevesii
GATTCTATGAAAGGTATAACACAATCCAATGGCTGGCATTTGAAATGAGACAAATTCAGACTGGAAATCAAATGTAAATTTTTAAGTGATGGTGATTATGCATTGGAACAATTTACCAAGGGTTGTGGTCATTTGCAGGTGGAGGGATAGCTCAGTGGTTTGCACATTGGCCTGCTAAACTCAGGCTTGTGAGTTCAATCCTTGAGGGGGCCATTTAAGGATCTGGGGCACACAAAAAAACTTTTAGGGGATTGGTTCTGCTTTGAGCAGGGGGTTAGACCCAATGATCTCTGAAGGTCCCTTCTAACCCTGATATTCTGTGATCACTGACAATTTTTAAATCAAGATGTTCTAAAAATTACTTGGAGCAAGTTTTATAGCCTATGTTATACAGGAGGGCAGATTTGATGATCACAGTGGTCACTTCTGGCCTTGGAATCATCTAAAATAGAACCACTGAATTTTGACTGGAGTGGGAGGGAAACAGTGAATCCAGATATGAACTAAGAGAGGTGCTATTTCCTAGGTCTGGATTTGGAATCACCAGAATAGATGGTTTTATCAGATTATGGCTGAGACTCTTCCATTTTGGCTGAATGAAAACAGCATCCAAGGTTTGAGAGCAATAAAAGGCATAGATGATAGAGCTGTCCATTTCTGATCCAGGTCAGCATCACTGGGAGGCTTAAGCAGTTTCATCTGGAGGGAGTCTGTGAGAAGGAAGGATACTTTCTACTGCTCATGCCAACAGAGAGTGCACTGTTATTTAGGGGAAATCCCTTTTCTGGGTGACTGGCACAGCTATAGACTATTTCTGTGAACAATTCCATAAAGGGAGCCCTATGGTGGGTCTGATTTCAACATTCACCTAGAGATCCACCTTTGTTGCACAGGACTTCTGATGGCATTTTGCATATCACATTTTCATACTGAAATCTGCAATATTACTGTGGGCTTCTAGTGTTCACTTTACTTCCAGTACACAGAGGCTGAATTCCATATTGTTACAAGATGCTTTCAAACCAGCATTTAAGTAACAGCTTGTTCAGAGATAGCGGCCCCACTGGCAGAGCAGTTCATGTGGCAGTAAGAGGAAAAGAGAAATCCTCCATCTTCCAAGTGTGCCACATCAGTTATACTGTTTGACAACACAGCCTAATTATATGACTCATTGTCCCAAGCAAAAGAACAACTGCAGCCTGAAAATGTGGCAAATGACCACCAGCTCGCTGTGAGAATACTGGCAGCAGCAAAGACATTGCTAGAGGCAGAGTTGTGAAACAATGCAAATCCCTTGCAATCTGCACCCACAGTTGTCTGGCAGCCTGCATGTATTGTGACAGTTGATATTGGCTCTGACAGCCAAAGCTGCTTTGGCATTGAAAAGGAGTGTGGATATTTGCTCAGACCATCAGGAAGAAATCCTCTAAGGGAATCAAAATACAGATGAGGAATAGGATTTTCTGTTGGTATGTGACATAGTTGAGGGAAATCTGAAGGTTAGTTGCTCAGGAGGGTACATCTGCCTGTCTGTCAGACATTTAAGCAACATTTTCTGTATTTCAGAGATGGTCATGATTTATGACTTTTGATAAAACCTTCAGTGTAATTGAATACTGCTGTTCTGTCTGTTTACCAGCATTTACCTAGCTACAGCTCATAGGTGTTGTGACATTGCACTCCATATGCTTTATGAAAATTTGCTTATGAATGTGAATCTGATGTAACTATAATATGCTTTAAGCAAAAGGTCTCTTGTAAGGTATCATTGCAAAGCTTATAATCTACTGAGTGTGTTAATCCTTTTTGTTTGCATGTATTATTTCTATGTCTGGAGATAGGAGAATAAGATATAAACTTGTGTCACTGATGTAAACATATTAAATGGAGACCATTAAAGGTGCCAAGTTATAAATGGCATTAGTTACTTGAAAGCCTTCCTGTGTAAGTGTGGGCCAGCCCATGGGGAATCGAGACTAGGGGTCTTACAGTGACATGTGACCATATCACCTGATAATTAAAACCATCTTAAATCTGGTACATTTAAAAGGAGGGGTGGGGACCCAGAGAGACAAAAGATTTCCGCCTTGTTCCAAAACTATAAAAGGGGGTGGAGCAGGACAAAAGGGCAACCAGTCATGAGAAAAGCCCTGCTTACCACGTGAGATGTCTGCTGGAACTAATAAGGGCTTTACCAGGGGAAAGGATTGGGCCCAAACTAGGAAGGAGTCTAGTCTGTGAAAGAAGCTTATTGGAACATCTCTGAGGGTGAGATATTACCTGTAATAAGTTTCTTAATGTATTAGGCTTAGACTAGCATGTGTTTGCTTTATTTTGCTTTGTAACTTTCTTTGTTCTGTCTTTTATTACTTGAAACCACTTAAATCCTACTTTTAATACTTAATAAAATCACTTTTGTTTATTAATAAACCCAGAGTAAGTGAGGGAGCAAACAGCTGTGCATTTCTCTCTATCAGTATTACAGAGGTCAGACAATTTATGAATTTACCCTGTATAAGATTTATACAGAGTAAATCAGATATATTTGGGGTTCAGGTTCCCAGAAAGGCTGAACACAGGGCACTAGGAAAGTCCCCATTGACTGAGAAGCCCCAGGGCTGAGTGAATCTCAGTTTCAGTGAACTGCAAAGAGGCCTGGCCCAACCTATGGGTCTGTGCTAGAGCTGACTGGAGTATCTAACTCAGCAAGACAGGAATGGAGGGGCACCTGTTCTGGCAGAAGGGTCGTTCTCAATGGCAACCCAGCTCACTGAGTGACAGTCTCGAGGAGAGTCTCTGTGACTGAAACCGTCACAGGTGTTTTTGTTTATAAAGCACTTGCTATTGTAGTATCTAAACTCTGCATCATCAGCTCAGTGTCACTATCTGGCCTCAGTCCCCATCTCTAACCAGATATCATTGTATGTCAATAATGAGGTAAACTGTAATGAAATAACTAGTAATGGAATGGATAATACGGAGTCTGTTTGAGCAATGGTCACATTAGGGAAGAAAACTACTAGAGCCTCCCCTGGGATAGTGATTGGGGTGTGCTATAGACCGCCGGGATCTAGCCTGGATATGGATAGAGAACTCTTTAATGTTTTTAAGGAGGTAAATACTAATAGGAACTGTATGATCATGGGAGACTTTAACTTCCCGGATATAGATTGGGGAACAAATGCTAGTAATAATAATAGGGCTCAGCTTTTCCTAGACGTGATAGCTGATGAATTCCTTCATCAAGTAGTAGCTGAACCGACGAGGGGGGATGCAATTTTAGATTTGGTTTTGGTGAGTAGTGAGGACCTTGTTGAGGAAATGGTTGTAGGGGACAACCTTGGCTCGAGTGATCATGAGCTAATTCGGTTCAAAATAAATGGAAGGATAAACAAAATTGCATCTGAGACTAAGGTTTACGATTTCAAAGGGGCTAACTTTACTAAATTAAGGCGACTAGTTAGGGAAGTGGATTGGACTAACATATTTAGGGATCTAAAGGCGGAAGATGCCTGGGATTATTTCAGGTTGAAGTTGCAGGAGCTGTCAGAGGCCTGTATCCCGAGAAAGGGAAAATGGTCCTTAGGTAGCAGTTTTAGACCGAGCTGGATGAGCAAGCATCTCAGAGGGGTGATTAAGAAAAAACAGAAAACGTACAAGGAGTGGAAGATGGGAGGGATCAGCAAAGAAACCTACCTTATTGAGGTCAGAGGGTGTAGGGATGCAGTGAGAAAGGCCAAAAGCCAGACCTTGCGAAGGGAATTAAAACCAATAGTAAAAGGTTTTTTAGCCATATAAATAGGAAGAAAACCAAGAAAGAAGAAGTGGGACCGCTTAAAACTCTAAACGGAGTGGAGATTAAGGATAAGCTAGGCATGGCACAATATCTAAACGAATATTTTGCCTCGGTCTTTAATGAGGCTAATGAAGGGCTTAGGAATAGTGGCAGAGTGACTGATGGGAATGAAGGTGCGGGGTTGGAAATTACAGTATCCGAGGTAGAAGCCAAACTTGAACATCTTAACGGTAGTAAATCAGGCGGCCCGGATAATCTTCATCCTAGAATATTAAAGGAATTGGCGAGTGAAATTGCAAGCCCGTTAGCGATAATTTTTAACGAATCTCTAAACTCAGGGGTTGTACCATTTGACTGGAGATTAGCTAATATAGTTCCTATTTTCAAGAAGGGGAAAAAAGTGACCCGGGTAACTACAGGCCTGTTAGTTTAACATCTGTAGTATGTAAAGTCATGGAAAAAATATTAAAGGAGAGAGTAGTTACGGACATTGAGGTCAATGGCAATTGGGACAAATTACAACATGGTTTTACGAAAGGTAGATCGTGCCAAACCAACTTGATCTCCTTCTTTGAGAAAGTAACAGATTTTTTAGACAAGGGAAATGCGGTGGATCTAATATATCTTGATTTCAGTAAGGCGTTTGATACGGTACCGCATGAAGAATTACTGGTTAAATTGGAAAAGATGGGGATCGAAATGAAAATCCAGAGGTGGATAAGGAACTGGTTAAAGGGGAGACTGCAGCAGGTCATATTGAAAGGTGATCTGTCGGGTTGGAGGGAGGTGACCAGTGGAGTTCCTCAAGGTTCGGTTTTGGGTCCGATCTTATTCAATCTATTTATCACTGACCTTGGAACCAAAAGTAGGAGTGGGCTGATAAAGTTTGCGGATGACACGAAGTTTGGAGGTATTGCCAATTCGGAGAAGGATCGGGATATCCTCCAGGGAGATTTAGATGACCTTGTAAACTGGAGTATTAGTAATAGGATGAAATTCAATAGTGAGAAGTGTAAGGTTATGCATTTTGGGATGACTAACAGGAATTTTAATTATAAGCTGGGGACGCACCAGTTGGAAGTAACGGAAGAGGAGAAGGACCTCGGAGTCCTGGTTGATCGCAGGATGACTATGAGTAGGCAATGTGATGTGGCCGTTAAAAAAGCTAATGCGGTCTTGGGATGCATTAGGCGAGGTATTTCTAGTAGAGATAAGGAGGTGCTAGTCCCGTTATACAAGGCGTTGGTGAGACCTCATTTGGAGTACTGTGTGCAGTTTTGGTCTCCCATGTTTAAGAAGGATGAATTCAAACTGGAACGGGTACAAAGAACGGCCACTAGAATTATCCGAGGAATGGAAAGCCTGTCGTATGAAAGGAGACTTGAGGAGCTCGGTTTGTTTTCCTTAACCAAAAGAAGGTTGAGAGGAGATATGATTGCTCTCTTTAAATATATCAGAGGGATAAATACCAGGGAGGGAGAGGAATTATTTCAGCTCAGTACTAATGTGGACACGAGAACAAATGGATATAAATTGGCAGTCGGGAAGTTTAGGCTTGAAATTAGACGAAGGTTTCTAACCATCAGGGGAGTGAAATTCTGGAACAGCCTACTGAGGGAAACAGTGGGGGCAAAGGACCTCTCTGGCTTTAAGATTAAGCTTGATAAGTTTATGGAGGGAATGGTTTGATAGGATAATATGATTTAGTCAATAACGTGCGACCACTGGTAATTAGTACCGAGGGTCAATGTTGGGATATTGAAAGTCTTTTTCCTGAGTGTCTGGCTGGAGAGTCTTGCCCGCATGCTCAGGGTTCAGCTGATCGCCATATTTGGGGTCGGGAAGGAATTTTCCTCCAGGGTAGATTGGCAGTGGCCCTGGAGGTTTTTCGCCTTCCTCCGCAGCATGGGGCAGGGGTCGCTTGCTGGAGGATTATCTGCTACTTGAAGTCTTTAAATCAGGATTTGGGGACTTCAACATCTGAGTCAAGGGAGAGAATTATTTCAGGAGTGGGTGGGTCAGCTTTTGTGGCCTGCATCTTGCGGGAGGTCAGACTAGATGATCATAATGGTCCCTTCTGATCTTAAGTTCTATGATTCTATGATATCAGTCTGTTATTAAATCCAGTCACTGAATCCCACATGCTTCTAAGTCCCCTTGGTCTCATAGAATCATAGAATTCAAGATCATAAGGGACCATTATGATCATCTAGTCTGACCTCCTGCAAGATGCAGGCCACATAAGCCGATCCACCCACTCCTGCCCCATGCTTCGGAGGAAGGCGAAAAACCTCCAGGGACATTGCCAATCTTCCCTGGAGGAAAATTCCTTCCCGACCCCAAATATGGCAGTCAGCTGAACCCCGAGCATGCGGGCAAGACTCTCCAGCCAAACCCTCTGGAAAAGATTATATCATACCATTGACCCATTGTACTATTTACCAGTGTGGCACTTAATTGACCTATTGACTAAGCCCGTTATCCTATCATACCGTCTCCTCCATAAACTTATCTAGCTTAATCTTAAAGTCATGGAGGTCCTTCGCCCCCACTCTTTCCCTCGGTAGGCTGTTCCAGTATTGCACTCCCCTGATGGTCAGAAACCTTCGTCTAATTTCAAGCCTGAATTTCCTGACTGACAATTTATATCCGTTTGTCCTCGTGTCCACATTAGCACTGAGCTGAAATAATTCCTCTCCTTCCCTGGTATTTATCCCTCTGATATATTTAAAGAGTGCGATCATATCTCCTCTTATCCTTCTTTTGGTTAAGGAAAACAAACCGAGCTCCTCAAGTCTCCTTTCATACGAAAGGCCTTCCATTCCTTGGATCATTCTAGTGGCCCTTCTTTGTACCTGTTCTAGTTTGAATTCATTTTTCTTAAACATGGGAGACCAAAACTGCACACAATACTCCAAATGAGGTCTCACCAACGCCTTATATAATGGGACTAGCACCTCCTTATCCCTACTAGAAATACCTCGCCTAATGCATCCCAAGACCGCATTAGCTTTTCCACATCACATTGCCTACTCATAGTCATCCTACAATCAACCAGGACTCCTAGGTCCTTCTCCTCCTCCGTTACTTCCAACAGCTTATAACTAAAGTTCTTGTTAGTCATCCCTAAATGCATAACCTTACACTTCTCACTATTGAATTTCATCCTGTTACTAATACTCCAGTTTACAAGGTCATCTAAATCTCCCTGGAGAATATCCCGATCCTCTTAAATTGGTGTCATCAAACTTTATCAGCCCACTCCTACTCTTGGTTCCCAGGTCAGCAATAAATAGATTGAATAAAATCGGACCCAAAACCGAGCCTTGAGGAACTCCACTGGTAACCCTCCAAGCGGACAGTTCCCCTTCAATACTACCTCTGCAGTCTCAACCAGCTCCTTATCCACCTCTGGATTTTCATTTCAATCCCCATCTTTTCCAATTTAACCAGTAATTCTTCATGATCAAACGCCTTACTGAAATCCAGATATATTAGATCCACCGCATTTCCCTTGTCTAAAAATCTGTTACTTTCTCAAAGAAGGAGATCAGGTTGGTTTGGCACGATCTACCTTCGTAAATCCATGCTGTAATCTATCCCAGTTGCCAAACCACTCTCTCTTTTAAGATTTTTCCATGACTTTGCATACTACAGATGTTAGACTAACAGGCCTATAGTTCCCTTCTTGAATATAGGAACTACATTAGCTAATCTCCAGTCAGTCGGTACAATCCCGAATTTAGGGATTTATTAAAGATTATCGCTCGCCAATTCCTTAATATTCTAGGATGAAGATTATCATTTACTTCCGTTAAGCTGTTCAAGTTTGGCTTCTACCTCAGATACCGTAATGTCTACCCCCATATCTTCATTCCCATCGGTCCCTCTATCACTATTCCTTAGCCCTTCATTAGCCTCATTAAAGACCGAGGCAAAGTATTCGTTCAGATATTGTGCCATTCCAAGATTATCCCTAATCTCCACCGTTTAAAGTTTTAAGCGGTCCCACTTCTTCTTTCTTGGTTTTCTTCCTATTTATATGGCTAAAAACCGTTTGCTATTGGTTTTAGGTCCATCTCCACTTTGCCTTTCTCACAGCTTCCTGCACCCTCTGACCTCAATAAGGTAGGTTTCCTTGCTGATCCTCCCATTTACGCTTTCTGTTTTGCTCATCCAGCTCGGTCTAAAACTGCTACCTATGAGCTTCTCGGATACATGCCTCTGACAGCTCCTGCAACTTCAACCTGAAGTAACCCCAGGCGTCATCTGCCCTTAGATCCCTAAATATGTTAGCCCAGTCCACTTCCTAACTAGTGTTAGCCCTTTGAAATCGTACACCCTAGTCTCAGATGCACTATTGATTATCCTCCCATTTATTTGGAAACGAATTAGCTCATGATCACTCGAGCCAAGGTTGTCCCCTACAACAATTTCCTCAACAAGGTCCTCGTTACTCACCAAAATCAAATCTAAAATGGCATCCCCCCTCGTCGGTTCAGCAACCACTTGATGAAGGAATTCATTAGCTATCACCTCTAGGAAAAGCTGAGCCCTATTATTATTACTCGCATTTGTTTCCCAATCTATATCCGGGAAGTTAAAGTCCCCCATGATCAAGCAGTTCCTATTAGGGTTTACCTCCTTAAAAAAATAAAAGAGCTCTCTATCTGTCTCCAAGCTAGATCCTGGCGGTCTAATCACTATCCCGGGTGAGGCTCTGGTAGTTTTCTTCCCCAATGTGACCATTGCCCAAACAGACTCTGTATTATCCATTGCATTGCTAGTTATCTCATTACATTTCACCTCATTATTGATACTCCCCCACCTTTACCTTTGCATCGGTCTTTCCTAAACAGCACATACCCTTCCATACCTGTACTCCAGTCATGGCTACTGTTCCACCATGTTTCGGTTATTCCTACGATATCCGGTTTCAATTCCCGGACCAGGAGCTCCAGTTCCTCCATTTTGTTACCTAAGCTTCTCGCATTGGTGAACAAACATCCTAATTTTTCCTGTTGGGCTCCTCTCACTCTTTTCACCCAACTCGGTAGGGACACAGTACTTCCAGTATGACTTATAGATCTAGTATCCGTCCCCCTCTTCCTCTGGCTATATCTGGTGTTATCTCGTTGGCCTCACTCACCATGTATAAATTTGGCGTGGAGAGCACCAGGACCTCAGTGTCTAGTTTAAAGCTCTTTTAATCAGATGAGCCAGCCTCCCTCCTAGAAGTCTACTTCCTTCCCTACTTAGGTGGAGCCCATCCCTTGAGAACAGTTGTCTGTCCCCAAAAGCCTCCCAGTGCCCATACATCCCAAAGCCCTCCTTGTAACACCACTCCCTCAGCCAACTATTAATCGTCACGATCCTCTCACCCCTTTGGCGCCCTTCCCTAGGGACAGGTAGAATCCCACTGAAGATCACCTGAGCCTCACTTACCCAACCTGGCATAGTCTCCTTGATCCTCTCATGAAGGATGATCACCTCTTAGGATCCTTTTCAACCTCAGGTCCACATCCCGTATTTTAGCACCCGGTAGACAGCACACCCTTCTGTTCTCCGGATCGGCCCTGGTCACAGGCCTGTCCAACCTTTGCAGTATGGAATCCCGCCTGGGGACAGCACGGTCCTCTAACCTATCCCCTGTTCCCCTGGTTGCAAGCTCCTTCCATTCCTATCATCTCTTGTGGTTCCGCCATCCTGTATCCTCCTGGGCCCACACTTGGTGCTACCTCCATCGACTCCTCCCTTTTCTATGGGACTGGCTTTTCTTTGGCCTCCCACTGTCAGCTACCACTTGCTGTACCCTTCCTCATTCTCCAAACCTTCAAACCTGTTCCTTAGCTCAATTTCCTCACTGGCTCTTCTTTTCCTTGGCCTGCTTCTCACGGTCACATGCTTCCACCGCCCATCTTCCTCCTCTGGTGGTCCTCCTTGGCCTCAGCCCCTGCTCCCCTGTGCCCCTGGGCATTCCCTTCAGTTACTGCTTGCCATTGCTCCATCAGCCTCTCAAACCCCTTCTATTCTCTATCAGGGTTTCCACCTGCAGCTCTAGGCCCTGGATCTTTTCCTCCAGCAGCTCTATTAGGCGACATTTCATGCATATATAGTACTGTTCTGGGTCCACCAGGTACATACCGCAGCTGCTGCATGCTCTCATCCTCGGTGTGTCCTCTGCTGCTTGGCTCATGGCTGCTGGCTGCTGGGTGTTCTTTCCTGGGAGCACGGTGCTGCCCTTCCACCTCCCCTGCCAACTCCCACGCTAACTCCCGCTGCCTCCTGTGCCGCTGCCTGGCTGGGCGGCCTTTTATAGGCCCCTCCTAGCCTGGCTCCTCCCCTACTCAGGGCTCAGCCAATCCTGGCTCAGCTGCCCCTTCAGCAGCCTGCCAGCGAGATACAAACACTACACAAACAGACGCAAAGACACTCACCTGCTCCTCCAGCCCTGTTTGCTGCCTCCTGTGCCGCTGCTGCCTGGCTAGAGCCTGGCTCCTCCCCTACTCAGGGCTCAGCCAATCCTGGCTCAGCTGCCCTTCAGCAGCCTGCAGATACAAACACTACACAAACAGACGCAAAGACACTCACCTGCTCCTCCAATGGGAACTCCTCCCTGTTGGCAGCCCTGTTTGCTGCCTCCTGTGCCGCTGCTCAGCTGTGCCGCTGCCTGGCTGGGAGCCTGGCTCCTCCCCTACTCAGGGCTCAGCCAATCCTGGCTCAGCTGCCCCTTCAGCAGCCTGCCGAGATACAAACACTACACAAACAGACGCAAAGACACTCACCTGCTCCTCCAATGGGAACTCCCACGCTAACTCCCCTGTTGGCAGCCCTGTTTGCTGCCTCCTGTGCCGCTGCTCGCTGGGTAGCAACTGATTATTATTCCTAGCTCTGGGCCTCTCAAGTCCACGCCGAGGTGCAGACCTCATGTCTGACACCCTTCTTGGGCAGTGGGACCCTGCAGTCCATTTGCCTAGATTCCAAAACCAGTGCCGCAGCCCAGGGCCAGCTTTAGCCAGTGAGGTGCCCAATTCGTAGTGCATGTACTCTCCGGGCGGCACTTTGGATTTCCACACTCCAGCGGTGGTAGCGGGGCAGCCGCACTTGCCACTTTCGGGCCGGGAGACCGGGACTGCGGGGTTCCAGTTCCAGTTCCGGGGCTCCAGTTCCAGTTCCGGGGCTCCAGTCGGGCGAGCGCGACCGCGGGGTTGCAGGACTCCGGCTGGGGGAGCGGGGCTGTGGGGCTCCAGCCGGGGCACGGGGACTGCGGGGCTCCGGCAGGGAGAGCGGGGCCGTGGGGCTCTGGCTGGGGGAGCAGGGCCACAGGACTTTCCACCCTCTGGCCTGGGGAGTGGGACCGCGGGGTTGTGGGGCTCTGCCCCGGGTAGCAGGGCTGCGGGGTTGCGGGGCTCTGCCCGGGGTAGCAGGGCTGTGGAACTTGCCATGCTGCAGCTGGGGGAGTGAGGCTGCGGGGCTCCAGCCGGGAGAGTGGGGCTGCGGGGTTGCGGGGCTCCGGCTCGGGGAGCGGGACCGTGGGGTTGCGGGGCTCCGGCTGGGGGAGCGGAGCCAAAAGGCAAAAGCTGACATTAACAGTGTTTCAGTCTGTGTGTTATTTGACATTGTGTATTCAGTGTCACCATAGAAGGGAAGGGCTCTGCATAGACGGAAATTTGCTTGGGCATCAGTAGAAAATGTTAAGTAAAATTTGCTTTAAAAATTGAACCTGGCGCTTTGTCATCTTGTGTCATCATTTTTATTTCTAAGCTTTCAGCTATTTAAGTGAACTTTAAAACTTTCATACTGACTGTTTACTATCAGACATTGTATCTCTCTAATCTCCTTCATAACCATCATTGACTTTTTTCTGTTTTAATACTATCCCATAGTATCAGAGAGAGTGAGAAAAATAGCAAATAAAGGTACATAACTATTTTTCTATCTCTATAGAGAATGATAGATATACATGCATCTGTCTCACATAGAGAGATGTGATATATTCCCTGCAGCCAGGGCCAGCTTTAGGAAGTGCAGGGCCCAATTCAAACAGTTTTGATGGGCCCCCGGCAGGGATGACTGAAAAAAAACCACATGTAAAAAAACATGTGGGGCTTGTACTCACTGGACAGTGCTCCGAGTCTTCGGCGGCACTTCGGCGACGGGTCCTTCACTCGCTCCAGGTCCTCGGCGGCACTGAAGGACCCACAGCCGAAGACCCAGAGCAAGCGAAGGACCCACCACGGAAGTGCCGTCGAAGACCCAGAGCGAGTGAAGAACCCGTCACCGAAGTGCCACCGAAGACCCAGAGCACCACCAGGTGAGTAAAAATTAAAAAGGCGCCTCTAGCCAGGGAAGGGATTCTCACTGGGCCCGGGGCCCTCTTAGGCGCGGGGCCTGATTCGGGGGAATTGGTGGAATAGGCCTAAAGCCGGCCCTGCTGCAGCCCTCTTGAGGCTGCAGTCTTTTTGATACATTCTCCCAGAGTCCACCTGGCTGTGGAAGCTCAAGTTCCCTAGTTATACCCTTTAGGGACTATGTGGCAGAGAAGACATGAACACATGCTTAGTAAAGGAATTTCTTATTCACAAACACTTCACTCTTGCAAAAGAGCTACAGATTTATGTAAAACAACAAAATCCTGAACTCAGTCCTCCTCAATCTGACCTCACCATTCCTGTGAGTCCTGGGTTTGGTCTAAGCCCTTAGGCCAAGTGGTTCTTCTTGCCTGCTTAGCCTGCTCTTCTGGTGATTGAATTGCCTCTCTTGCATAGAGAAGCATCCCTTTTAAAAAACAGTCTTAGTCCCTCTTGTTGACCATGTGCTTCTGCCAGAGAAATTCCAGGCTCTGCCAGAGAAATTCCAGGCTCTTCCTGCTACTCATCAGCTTTTGTGTAGACAGACATTCAAAGTCAGTGGCCTGCTGGTTCCAATAGGGAAGAGTCATTTGGAGTTCATGGCCCTGGGTTGCTCTGTCACAGCTTCTCAGACAGAACCTGTCAACTAGAGGTCAAGCCTTTGCTACCCAATGGATGCTTTAGTTTAACTCATAATGAAGGTTACAGTCTAAAAGGGCACTCACAAAACAAACTGAAATTCATAAATTGACACTGACATTTCCCCCTAACTGTCATGGGATGAAGCATGTCCCACTGATGAACATGCCTAACAGCAAAAGGCTGATGAGAATATCATACCTGTGACGTATAAATAAAAGTTTCCTCCTTATTCATTTAGAATTTCTACTGCCTTGCTCCTGACTGATCCATGTCACATAACATACAAAATCACTTGTGTAAAAACCCAGCCAGCAGCCACAGAGAGAGAGAAGCCAACTTGGCACCTCTGCTTTAAGCCACCATCTTATACTTGTGAACAGAAGAGTGCAATACATCACTTAGAGCTAGAAAGGAAGAGGCAGGAAGGTGCACCTTGACAAATCTTGTTAAAGTGACATCAGAACATTCATTACCAGTCAAAGATGCATGGAACAAGACTGCTGCTGCTTCAGCTGGCAGCTGCTTTCAGTTCTCAAGGCAATATTCTTCATGCCCGATCCAACACCATTGCCTATGACTTAAGAAGCCCCGTACTGAGTGACAGGGGGGTGACAGGCCACCAGTGAGTCCTCTGAAATATCCACCTCCCCCTTCACAAGGCCAAATCTGAAACAACTGCTAGTAAGGGGAAAGAGCCACAACTCAATCCAAATTACAAAATAAATGACAGTACTGAAAAGTAAGATATAGGCCATCAGTTATTTTGCTTGACAGAATCTATGGCTGCATGAACATATGTTTAGCATGATAGGGGGACAAAAAGACAAATGCAATGAGGCTCTCTGGTATGTCTCCCAGTTGGAAAGTTATGCAGTTATGTTTCATTGGTTTGCATTTTGCTGCTTTTCAAACATAAAAGATTAACTTTTGTATAGATAGGTGACAGTCACCCTATGATTTTCTTTTGTATCAGTTCATTATTATAGACAAAGCTGATAGCACCACCCATTGTTAAGGTTGCCCAACAGTCCCATTATAATACCTTGATTTCGGTTACTTAAAACTTTGCCAAATTTTAATTGTTTGGGCTGAAATTTTCCATGCTGAGTGTCTGCCTCATGCTCAACTTTTTTAAAAATTTCAGTCAAAATGGTTCACCTATTTCTGAGCCCAAGGTTAGGGAAAAATACATTGTTTTGACCATGTTAAAAAATTCTGGTGGTCTTTTTTTTGACCAACCCTAGTGCCCCCTGCTTTGGAATTTTACTTGAGTTTTGGTAGGAAGTCACCCTTTTGTCACAAATGTGCCTTTTGTTGTTGCCATGAAAATCCCTCAAATTTTAGCCACGTCATAAGCCTTTGAAAATCATGGGATTTTTCACTATGCATATGCTCAATAGACACTAGCTAGAGCTTCACCGTTTAATTCCCTGAAGATTCCATTAGCAATGAGTGTGCGTCAACCCAGATCTGTAGAGTGATGAGCAAGATAGTCCCCACAATTGCAGTTCCCAACTGATCTGGGCTGTATCAGGTCCAGGCATTGGAACTGAGAACCTGTCTGTCCTGTCTTCTCAATAACTCCTCTGCTGACATCCAGGCAGTGTGGAGGAGGAGGCCTCTGAGTCAAACGAAGGGACAAGAGCCAGACCTGAGGGACAGGAGGAATAGACCGGGACAGAGAGTTTGGAGAAGGCAGAACAGGAGACTGGGACTAGAAACCAGTAGGGTGAGCAGAGAAGCACTCACAGTTGCAACTGAAGTCAATGGAAGCTGCGCTTTGAACGTATAAAGTGCTATATAATGCTAAAAGGTTAATGAAAAATTAAGTCCTAAGTAGCTCAAATCAGGCACACAAAATTAGTGTCTACTTTTGACTGTAATCTTTCTGTCTCAGCTCCCCATCTGCAAAATGGGAATAATACCCCCCTGATCTCACTGGAGTGTGGTGAAAACAAATAAATTAATGTTTGTGAAACACTCAGATACTATAGTGATGAGTGCCACAGAAGAATCCATGAGAAAATTAGTAATTCTGTGTTCAGAGCAGGGTCAGAATAGCATGCAGTAAATAAGTCCTACGACCACATACTGAACAGAAAGGAGAAATCAAAATATTGATTAGGCACCAATATCGCACAGGCAACCTTAATTCTGATATATCATAACTTTTGAGTGGTTGACTTTGCAGTCATAAGAATTCTGTTAATGTAGGGTGTGCAGTTGTTGGGGGTGTCATGTTAATTAGTCTAGCCTTTCACTACATGTGTTTCTGTTCCTGGCCAGCTGCCCACCTTCACAGTTGTGCATATGGGAGCCCAGGTATAAGAGCTTGGCTTGTACTGTTGATGCTATTTGTGCATGGGAAGTGCTGCATAATAATTTCTCCAATTTTTTTCTCTCTCTGTTAGTTCAAGTGATAGAATTCCTGGGGGAATTTGAACTTCTTATGTGTGTATATGCAAGAGATGAGTCTTGTGCCAAAAGCAGTGGCTGTAGCTTTCATAGCTAGGGGATGAGGTGCATACATGGGACCCTCAGGTATTTCAGAAATGGACTCTCACAATGCTGCTGCTTCCGATGCTTTCAGCTGCACTGGCTCTTCCCTCTTTCTGGGCTGTTGTCCATCTATTTGCACTGAGCTAGCCTTTGTCCTGTTTCCCTGTTCTCCAGTCAATTAATTCACACTTTCTATCTCACGCTTTTCCTTGGGAAGTCAGCTGCTTCTTGGATATCCATTATCCCTCCGTTGTGGTACCTACCTACAGAAGTCTGGGGCTTTCAGGGCTTCTTATAGGCAATCAGGGCAGGCTTTAGGGTTGTCAAGATGGCAGATGAAATATTCTCTTCCTCCCCCGCCAAAAAAACAAACAAACCCAGTCTTGCCACCACAGCCTTCCTCACTGCCCCAATCTGAAAGACTAATTTTACATTTAAAAGGGTTGGGGCAGGGGGACTTCTTCCCCTGCAGCCGATGTAAGTGGAGTCCTACTCAGGTAGCTCAGATACCACAGTGATGGGCACAATATAAGAACCTCAATAGAATAGTGCTCCATGTGCTAAAGACCATGCACAATTGTCAACACTTACGTGAGCTTTCAAGAAACAATCCTCCAAATAAGCTGGGGCTGTAAAGCCATCACACTGTACAGATGCCCTGAGATTGGGGGGATTTTGGCCATGGATCTGCAGTCTCTGCAGAATTTCAAGGACATGGCTCTGCTTCCTCGGCCTGGCCACAAGCCCCTTCCCTGTGCTGGCCTGACTTAGCAGATGACTGCACCATTTATTTTTTAGCATTTTTTCAATTCCCACAGGCTTCTTGGCAGGCCAAGTACATTTGGCCCAGAGTTTTCACTGTAGTCACCTGAGTTTTGAAACCCAATTATCCTGTGGTCTGGGTCCAGGATTTCAACTGCATTGTGCTTACTGCACTGAAAGTGCAAAGCACTGACAAAGCAATTCTTTTTCTATTTACTTTATGAAATTAAAGGACTGGAAAAATCAATTTTCTTTCTGTTATAATATGTTTTGGGACAACCAGTGTATTGTAAATATCAAACATGCACAGAAATACATTAAGAGCATCATGTTTCTGGGAGCTTTCTGAGGGTGTGTTCCTTCATCCCTCATGCAGCCAACTCCCTCCCTAAAGTTAAGGCTCAAGGGCCCAGATCAATGTTAAGTACTTAAAATACCTTTGAGAATCTGGGCCAAAATCTCCAAGGGCACTCTAGGTTGTACACCCAACAAGGACATTTGTTATACGTCTTCAGAGGGCTAGTTTGCATCCCCCACAGAACTGCTTTCCTTGGCGTTTTCCAGCGCTCTAAGACCAGACCCCCAACCTAGACCTGCCACTACCAGGATAAGCAGTACTTATTGCTGTGCTAATAGGCACCTAACCCTTATTTCAAGGACTGCAGACTGCTGCACTGTGGGATTGTTGCAGGGGTGAGGTGGGGCTCCCTTGCACCTGTGCAGGAGCAGCCTTCACTTCCTCCAGTGCACTGTTTGCTGGGTACATGTTGCTTGTTATTTATTTGGTTGGTGAATTTTATTGCTTACAAACATGGGGCCATCTCAGGGATAAATCAGGGCTTCTGTGTGCAAAAATCAAGACATAAGTGACCACATCCCTCCTGCTTGCCTAGGCAGTTCCCAAAGCTGTCTGCTCTCCAAGGAAGTGGCTCCCTAGAAGGCCCCAATCTACTCCATCCATTGGTCTCGGCAGGGGTAAGGTGCAGGTTTCACCCTAAACTACTTTGTTTGTGCTAAATGAGACTTTTATGAGACAGTAGCTCTTGGCTTCAGAGAGCTCCATCCAGTTTAGAATGGATGAAAGGAGAATGTTACAAGATCCATGCCTATTAATGGAACAGATGGAGATGCCTATAGCTGAACAAGCAGGTCACTGTGGGACTAACATAAAACAGATGTCCTGTCTTTGCACTCCCTGTACATTTTCTTCAAGTAAATTGCAAGTGCAGGGTTTAAGCAAGTTTGTCATTTATCATTTTTTTAGGAACTGTTCTGCTGTTCTCATCTGCCTGTTTTCTTCCAGGATGGTGGGTCTGTTTTGATCCTGTAAAAAACAACAACATTTCATTATCTAGAAGCTGTGTAAAGACATTTCTTGGTTTATTAGTGATACATCAAATTCCACCTGCTAAACAATTGAATTTAGTGATGTTTTTCTAACTGTGTTGTGGTTTAAGTTGAAAATATTGGAAGGTGTTTTGCACATAATGCAGAATTTAAAGAGCCAGAAACAGTCACCTGCTGTATATAGAATGTATTCAAGGGATTTTAAAAAGTGAATCATCTGTGGTATTCTTCCAGCCTGACCTGTCTATAGTTTTAGGCCTTGCGAAATGCTCTGCCTGGGCAAATCCCCAGTGAAGTCACTGGGACTCTGTTCTGGTGTGGAGGTTTAGGTAGCTCTCATTCCTTCACTGTCAAAGCCAGGGGTGTTCTCAAATATTTTAATCCGTTACAGAGCAATCAAAGGCCATGAACACTGAATGATTCTTCCCTACTGGGACCAGCAGGCCACTGACTTTTAATGTCTGTCTCCACAGAATCTAATGGGTAGGAGGGAGAGCCTGGAATTCAATGGTGTGGACCATACCGTAATACAGATTGGCTGGGGATCACATCACCAGTCATTCTCCATCATATGGACCATCTTCCCTCACATTCCAGATTGCTTAACATCGCCATGGCAACCACAGCAATTGCTGACATGGAAATGCAATATTAGGAAAATCTTTATGTAGTTTTAACTGGTTTTAGAGGGATACTTGTTTTGTTCATTTTGGAAAGCATTAATGATGCTGTTTACCTTTGCTCTTCATTTCATCTGCCCCTCCTACCTGTTCTGTTTCTTTCTGCTGTAAACAAAAAGGAGAGTCAGCACCATACAACTAACTAGCTCTCCTCCAGTGCTCAGCTGGCAACCGGTGTTCACTAGATCACTGTTTGGGAACCTCTGATATAAGTGCTAGCATGTAAGAATCCATGTGTACCACTGACCTCTACTGGGAATGGGTGACAGGGGGTGGATCACTTGATGATTACCTGTTCTGTTCATTCCCTCTGGGGCACCTGGCATTGGCCTGTTGGAAGACAGGATACTGGGCTAGATGGTCCTTTGGCAGAGGTGAAAGTAAGTTGGTACAGTCCGGTACGGCGTACCGGCAAGAGACAGTACACTGTCCCAGACCACACCGGCTTCCGCGGTGGGGATTTAAAGGGCTCTGGGCTGCCCGCCGCAGCGGGCAGCCCAGAGCCCTTTGAATCCTGGCCACGGCTCCAGCGGCCATGCTGGGGCTGGGATTTAAAGGGTTCAGAGCTCCCGCAGCTGCAGGCAGCCCAGAGCCCTTTAAATCCCACCTATGGCTCCAGCGGCTGGGCTGGGGCCAGATTTAAAGGGCTCAGAGCTCCCGTGGCTGTGGGCAGCCCAGAGCCCTTTAAATCGCACCCACAGCTCCGGCAGCTGGAGCTGCAGTGGGGATTTAAAGGGCCCGGAGCTCCGCGGTAGCCAGAGCCCCAGGCCCTTTAATTTGCCTCTGAGCCCTGGGGTCTCCCAGCCACCTCTGCAGCTGGGAGCCCTGGGTTGATTTAAAGGCCCTGAGCCTCCCAGCCACAGCCGGTGCCCCAGGGCCTTTAAATCTTGAGAGGCCATGCCTCTTCCGGCTGAGGCCACACACCCCTCAGGACTCCAGCAGTACCGGTAAATCCTCTAAGTTACTTTCACCCCTGACTAACATAAAACAGACTGACCCAGTATGGCCGTTAGTATGTTATGTTCATACCAGCTCAAGCCTGTGTGAGCATATTGCCTACAGAATATAAACCCTAATGCTACCATGCTTACAACTGATAGAGATTACTGCTTGCAACTGATAGAGATTATCCATTATCCTTACTTCTGTACCTTCTGCTAGCTGTGAAGTCCTGTAGAGAGCCGTTACAAAGAACTAGTTGAGTGGTACAATACATTACTTAATTTTCAGACAAGGTTTCAATTTTTAAATATACAGTATGTGGTTTGGTGGTTTGTTGTTAAAAGTAATTGTTACTATTTTCATATCAAGAGCCCAAGATAAATTTAGGAACTTCTGTCTTACAGTCCATACCAAAGTCCTAAGTAATATACAGCAGCTTTGCAGGCAACATTACAACAGTCAATTACTGTAAACACTTTATAAAATATTAAGTCATTTCTAGAACCATTTAATGGATAAGAGAAATTATTAGAAACATGCCCACTAATTTAGAAATATAAAACACTTTTCAAGGCAGATAACACGGGAAATAAGATTTATGATCACTGGCTTCTATTATTTATTATTAAAATCAAATGTTTCCATTTTTGGGAGCCTAACTTCAGTTATCTTCCAGGGGCCTGAAACTCCTGACACACACTCCCTGAAAAGCAGCCCCATTTGTGTGTCTCAAACTGGGAGCCTAAACTTGGGGTACCCAAAATCACCAGTCATTGTCTCAAAATTGGGGCCAATGTATTTAAAAACATTCCATATAAGTAATGTGTGGGCAACAAGGAAACCTTTTTTGCGGCATATTAGAAAAAAAGTCTATTTTGCAAAATCACTATTTCTGCACATGGCTGGGCCGCGAAACACAATTTTGTATTAACATAGGAAAGCCTTTTACTATCTGGAAAAACCCACTAGTTTATTAACTCTTTGATGCTTTGTATCATGCCTGGCATGTTCCTATGTGACATTGAGCCACCATAGCAGCTCCTGTGTCATGTCCCTAAGTATTCCCGGCTTCAGGGCAGCAGATGTTCTAACCTCTTCATGGGAATGAGTCCCAGAATCAGGAGATGATTTAAATAATCTTTGCCCCATTCCTTCCTGAATTGCACTGAGCACAGCTCCGAGTCAGCCTAGTATCTAGGTTTAATCTGTGCCTTGGCCTGATGCACTAAACTCTTCTGTTGTTTAGACCCATTAAGAAGTCAATGGGGCCATTCATGTGATTAAGTATGAAAAGTAATGGCTACCAAATCAAGCCTTAAGGCTGGTTTTGTGCCATTTACAGGTGCTCAAAGTAACATTTTTTGCTGTAACTATGAGATAACTACAGTGTTCCCTTCAGGAACTTTGGAGAATTCTCAGTAGAAAATCTGAGCATGAGAATACAATAGGCCAGTGCTTCTAGTCATTTTTAATGTTCCAGAAGTTTGTGATCTAAGGACAAGATTATAGGTGGCCTACAAAAGGGGAGGGATAGCTCAGTGATTTGAGCATTGGTCTGTTAACCCCAGGGTTGTGAGCTCAATCCTTGAGGGGCCATTTAGGGATCTAGGGCAAAAATATGTCTGGGGATTGGTCCTGCTTTAAACATGGGGTTAGACTAGATGATTTCCCAAGGTCCCTTCCAATCCTGATATTCTGTGATTACTTGTAGGTCTGAATTAAAATTGAAGGGGGCTGGAATTAGGGTACACTTAGTTTGTGTCCTCACTTATCAATGGGATAAACTTTACTGCTGGTCAGAAAAGAGAAATTATTTATAGTGGGAATTTTTTTATTAACATTTCCCATAAACATGTTTTAGTTTTTCAAATGAAAGATGAAACAGAAAATATTTTGTTTTTCACAAACAATTTTTGGTTAAAATAGTGTTTTCAGACATTACTTACAATAAAAAAAACAGATTTTAGTTTCTAATTTTTATTAAACGTTTTATGCATAAATTTTCATTTTGAATGAAAATCTCCTTCAAGAAAACAGTTATGAGCAGCTTTAATATCTTTGATGTAAAATAAAATTTGAGTCTATTCAGTAACATTCAGACTCAGATTATCTCAAAGCAGTTTTCAAAGCAAGGAGTTAGAGAATGGTAGTGTAATAATTATTAAGGCAAATTCAACTGCCAACTAGAGTTCTACACCATTGATGTGCTTATTGTACCTTCTCAGGGTTAGGAATTCAATCCCATTCAAGTTGAGCTTTTACAAAGAACTGATGCTTAACATGAATAGAAGACCTTCTTATAAAAGAGGAGCTTATTGAGGAATGTACTGAATGGAATGAGCCATAGAATGAGCAAACATCATAATGAAATTGATACAACTGTGAAACCAATAGCACATTTGCCTTCCAAAATTTCCTGCAGTTTACATGATAAATGTATACACAGCCTGAGAAAAGCAATGAGATGGGACTATGCAATTGTTACTTGATCATAGCCTCCTAAATAGAGCAATGAAGAGAAAATCATTTTAGCTATTAACTATAGAAGGGATAAAAGTGTCTTCTGGAGTTTGTTGGGTTAAAAAATGTTCACTTGGGGCCTGATCCTATTCCCACTAACTTCCATGGGCTAAACTGTAGGCAGAATTTTAGGTTAGAGTGTAGTTTTTGCCACAAACCCTGAGTAAGGGGTCATAGACAGGGGTGCCATCCCAGGAGAACTGCAGGGAAGGAGCTGTGCCTCAGAGTGTACCTCTATACCACCAATTAAGGTATAATTGTAGTACTAGTAAGCCTACCTGTGCTAGCTTTAATCTAGCTAGTGCAGGTGACAACGGTAATCAACATACAGTGGCATGGACTTCAGCGTGTGCTAGCCACCAAGTATTCACCCACAGTGGGCTTGTACTCGGGTGGCTAGCCTGTGCTGCCATATCTTAACTGCTGTTGTTACTCATGCTCAGTAGAGCAAGGTATATATGCTTACCTGCACTATAATTAGCAGTGTAGACATACCCTGAGAGGCATGATTCTCTACCTGCTCCCTCTTGTTGCATGGAGAAAGTACCTTTGCCACTGGACCACACCAACCAGAAATTCTGACAGTCCCCAGACCAGCTCAGTTGCTCCAGCTGATCTGCAGGGGCAGGGCCACTCTTCCCTTCAGAGAGGAGTAGTAGGTACACAATGCTTGCTCACTTTTGCATGCTGAGTCTTAAAATCAAGGTAACACCCTCAGAATGTAAGGGAGATTCTTATTCTTATCTAGGTCTTTGCATGTGTGCACAGACAAAGGTGCAGTCTAGAGAAAATATATGAAAGTGAAGATGACTTCTGTCAGAAGAGGCTGGAAGGTACCAAGAGCCATAGACTAGTTGGAGAGGGGAGGGAGATGGCAAGTCAGGGCTCCTTCCCCAACCCACACTTACTAGCCTGCAAAAAGAGGTAACAGTCTGTGCCCACAGCCTCCAAGTGTTTCAGATCTATCATATGTGTACATAGTGCCTAGTGTAGGGTGACCAGATAGCAAGTGTGAAAAATCAGGATGGGGGTGTGGGGTAATAGGAGCCTATATAAGGAAAGCCCCCAAAATCGGGACTGTCCCTATAAAATCAGGACATCTTGTCACCCTAGCCTAGTGTGTCCCCAGAGGTGCTGCAGTTTCACATTGCAGAGCTATGGCCATAATCGAGCCTGTGTTATGTATATTAACAACCTAAAGAAGTAAAAGAAAAATATCATGCAGCTCTCTTTAACAGCCTGCTATTCAGAGCTAGGATAAGAGGAGTTATGGTGTTATTTTGTTTGGTTTTTGTCTTGTATTGAGTGAAGGGTGACTTTCACTGAAAAACAAAACACAATAACTTTCAGAAGGCTAATTTCTTGCAGCCATTCACATGTAATCATTCCAAAAGAAATTACTAGAATGGCAAATGCTAATAGAATAATTTAGTATGCCTTCAAAATACTACATAAAAAGAATAATTTATCTTTTGCACATCTTAGAATGGTGTACAAGAAACATCCAACCTACACAACAAATTCCCATCCTAGCATTCAAATTTCAGAGTAAAAAAGTGGATAATTCACCAATTCCAACAGCATTAACAGAAATTAATGCAAAATAAGTTCCACATGAATTCACAAAAATGTCAGATGACAATAATACCTTCATTAAATGGCAGAGTATATTTTATGCATCCTGCTCATTAGCTGTAAAGCCTATATGCATGAATATCTTTTGTCGTTAGAACTAATAACATTACATATTATGAGGATACCCACTGAACGTACTAGTATATGAAACATTAAGAAGAAAAACGTTATCATAAATTTGCAGTTACACATTTATGCAATTGTACACATTGCTTTTCTTACTGCAATGATGCATCAGACAAAAAGACATTTGAATTTTTCTCATAGATGCACATTTCTAGACATCTATGCATTCTATATTGTAGGGCTGCTTTTAAAAAGAGACATTACTATTCTTTCGGAAGGCTATTAATTTTTAAATGTAACTTACACAGCAGTTATTCTGCGTAAGTTGGTTCTTCAAAAAATCTCCCAGGAAGTGCATATAGAATATTCTCTACTTATTCACAATGATTTAGCCCTTGATATATACTATAGTTCTAGAACCAAAATGTAAAATTAAAATGGCAGGGAGAAGTTTTCAAAGTTTGATGTCTACAGTTGGGCAAGCCAGGAAAGCAAACATGTGACTGTAAAGTACGAGTACTGCCATTGACTTCGAAAGGACTACACATGTTTCTTCACCATTAATATGATAACCAGCCATAAAACTCATTGCTTACTGCTGACCAATTTACACACAGTACATATATAAATAGAGATGACTGGAAAATTGTTTAAAAATTAAATTAAATTAAATTTGTTAAAATTGTTTCCAAAGGAAAATGAAGACAAGGGGGGAGGGGGATCACTTTTTTCAAAAATTTCCATAGAAGATATAAACATTTCAGTGAAAAAAAAATTAAAATATTTTCCCCTGAACCAAAAGATTTTGATTCCAAAATGCCTCTGTGGTGTCTCACGGGAGTTGTAATTTGGCTTCCTTATGCCCCCATTCTCTTCCATGATACACCAGTCTCCCCGCTTGCTGAGCTCCCAATGTGCATCAAGGGAGAGGCTGTCTGCTGGGAAATGTTTTGTTCAGATTGTGAACAGACCTAGTTGGGAGACATGTTCTCTGAAATCAAAGTAACAGTCCAAGAGGAAGGCAGCTCATAGAGCAAGGAAACGTTAAGCCAAACCCATCTAAAGAAAAAGGAAGAAAGAAGGAACCAGGAGGATATGTGTTATTCAGTAGGAGTTTTGTGAGCATTCTCTGAGGGACTTGTAGTGTAGCTTTTATAGGCAAACCAAACAAACCAGCATCAAGGTTGAAAAACACTACTTGGCAAACTTAACTCTTTTGGGCTGTCAAAATAAAAAATAAATAAATAAATAAATGTTAATTTCACACCTTTATTTTTTTCTGAGATAAATCAGTCATCAAGAAGAGCATATTCATTCTCCAAGGGCCTAATTCTACCACACTCACTCACTCTGACCAATATCTCACTGCAAAGAAGCTCCGATAGAGAGGTAATACCTAACATGTACTCCAGCTGAAGTCAGCTATCAGACAGATTCTGGAGAGGGGGCATGGCAGAAATGCACATGGAAAGGTAGGGGTAGGAACATTCCACCTTCTCCAAGCTGCTGTTGCAGTCCATTTCAGTGTGCTATTTACAGAGCAAGGTGCTATGCAAGGGGAGAGGGTAGCAAAATCAGGCTCTAAATAGATAAAATTGCATCTCCAGCATTTTTTATTCATTATTAGTTAATTATAGAGTTATCCAGTAACCCCCCCCCCCACCTTTACCTATATAAGCACTGAGTCATCTGTCAGCAGAATATTGCCATGCATTACAACATCACTCTTATAAATACACGAGTCCTCAAAGGACAATGCCAGTGGTTATTGATTTTGAACCACTCACACAGCAGATAGCAGCAGATAGCATTCACGTGGAAGGAGAGATATACAAGGTCAACGCCTTCTTAAGATACACATTTGGCTATCTGGAATTTGATTAAATTCAGTAAACCATCAGGTATTGATCAGCAGCCCTATTTATAAAGGGTAAGATCTGTACAATGCTAAGTCCTTTACTATTCCATGCAATTTATTCTCCATTCTCAGTGTCAGAGAATTTGAGTAACAGAAATGTTGTGAACTTCCTATTAAAAATGAAACAGAATTTAAGATGATCATAAGAGTCCAACTGTAACAAAGAGGCCAGGAAATATAGTATCTATACTGACATTATTAAAAAGTCATATTTGTAAAAACATAAATTCTTAAATAAAGGACATCATCAGCATGTGTGCAGGTACACCTAATCCACTCACAAGACCATGCTCTTCAGTTGCTACTGTAGCCAGAGTGGAGCAGAAGCACTTACAGTTTCTGTGCCCCTATACAAAGGGGTTAAGGACGCAGGACTACCCAGTGGATCCATGACTGCATGCATCTACTGGCCCCAATACTCCCCTTGACACAAAACTTCTCCTCCATGCTGGGGCTCAGGGAGCTGTGTTTCCCAGCACTGCAGCACTGTGAACTGCCTGCAGAGGGTCACAGCCCATAATGTGCATTGGGACTGGAACAGACCCTGTGCGGTGGGAGGGGCAGGTCTGGGAAGGATTTGTCCCTCCTGTAAGTCTTTAAGAGTCTGTATGCAAATGTAAGGCATATACATAATGAACAGGAAGAGTCTGAGGTACTGGAAAACTATCTGAAGATTGTCCTTCATGTGGGAATGAATGGCTAGATTTTTGCTGGAACATATCAAGGGAGACTATGCCAGGCTGGGGAAGACGCTTAAGGAAATTGAGGCTCAGGTGATCTTCAGTGGGATTCTGCCTGTTTCTAGAGAAGGGCAACAAAGGTGTGACAAGATTATGATGATCAACAGATGGCTCAGGCAGTGGTGCTATAAGGAGGGCTCTGGGATGTATGGCCACTGGGAGGCATTCATGGACAGAGGACTGTTCTCTTGGGATGCACTTCACCTGAGTAGGGAGAGAAATAGACTTCTAGGATGGAGGCTGGCACAATTGATTAAGAGATCTTTAAACTAGAATTTGGGGGAGATGGTTGGGAGATGTCCAGGTAATCTCCACGCCGGATTTTAACATTGAGAGGGAAGAAAACGAAGATAGAAAGGGTACAGCCATGGGTAGGAGAATGGACATAAGGAGGAAGGGTAGTGTAGATACCATTCTAATAGGTGATATTGGCGGTAGAATGTCTGGGTCCAATCGGGTAAAGAATGCGAGCAAAGTCAAACAGCAAGAATTGAGATGTTTGTACATCAATGCGAGAAGCCTAGGTAACAAAATGGAGGAATATTTTATTGGTGCAGGAAATGAAACTGGATATTATAGGGATAACAGAAACATGGTGGAATAGTAGTCACAACTGGAGTACAGGTATTGAATGGTATGTGCTGTTTAGGAAAGACAGAAATAAAGGCAAAGGTGGTGGAGTAGCATTGTATATCAATGATGAGATAGACTGTAAAGAAATAAGAAGGGATGGAATGGATAAGACAGAGTCTGTCTGGGCAAAAATCACATTGGGGAAGAAAGCTACTAGAGCCTCCCCTGAGATAGTGCTTGGGGTGTGCTATAGACCACTGGGATCTGATTTGGATATGAATAGAGACCTTTTTAATGTTTTTAATTAAGTAAATGCTAAAGGAATTGTGTGATCATGGGAGACTTTAACTTCCCAGATATAGACTGGAGGACAAATGCTAGTAACAATAACAGGGCTCAGATTTTCCTAGATGGGATAGCTGGTGGATTCCTTCACCAAGTAGTTGCTGAAATGCCATTTTAGATTTGGTTTTGGTGAGTAGTGAGGACCTCATAGAAGAAATGGTTGTAGGGGACAACCTTGGTTTGAGCAATCATGAGCTAATTCAGTTAAAACTAAATGGAAGGATAAACAAAAATAGATCTGTGACTAGGGTTTTTGATTTAAAAAGGGCTAACTTTAAAAAATTAAGGGAATTAGTTAGGGAAGTGGATTGGACTGAAGAACTTAGGGATCTAAAGGTGGAGGAGGCCTGGAATTACTTAAAGTGAAAGTTGCAGAAACTATCAGAAGCCTGCTTCCCAAGAAAGGGGAAAAAATTCATAGGCAGGAGTTGCAGACCAAGCTGGATGAGCAAGCATCTCAGGGAGGTGATTAAGAAAAAGCAGAAAGCCTACAAGGAGTGGAAGATGGGAGGGATCAGCAAGGAAAGTTACCTTATTGAGGTCAGAACATGTAGCGATAAAGTGAGAAAGGCCAAAAGCCATGTAGAGTTGAACCTTGTAAAGGGAATTAAAACCAATAGTAAAAGGTTCTATAGCCATATAAATAAGAAGAAACAAAGAAAGAAGAAGTGGGACCTCTAAACACTGAGGATGGAATGGAGGTTAAGGATAATCTAGGCATTGCCCAATATCTAAACAAATACTTTGCCTCAGTCTTTAATGAGGCTAATGAGGAGCTTAGGGATAATGGTAGGATGACAAATGGGAATGAGGATATGGAGGTAGATATTACCACAGCTGAGGTAGAAGCCAAACTCGAACAGCTTATGGGACTAAATCGGGGGGCCCAGATAATCTTCATCCAAGATTATTAAATGAACTGGCACATGAAATTGCAAGACCATTAGCAAGAATTTTTAATGAATCTGTAAACTCAGGGGTTGTACCGTATGCCTGGAGAATTGCTAACATAGTTCCTATCTTTAAGAAAGGGGAAAAAAGTGACCTGGGCAACTACAGGCCTGTTAGTTTGACATCTGTAGTATGCAAGGTCTTGGAAAAATATTTGAAGGAGAAAGTAGTTAAGGACATTGAGGTCAATGGTAATTGGGACAAATTACAACATGGTTTTACAAAAGGTAGATCATGCCAAACCAACCTGATCTCCTTCTTTGAGAAGGTAACAAATTTTTTAGACAAAGGAAACGCAGTGGATCTACTTTACCTCGATTTCAGTAAGGCATTTGATACGGTTCCACATGGGGAATTATTAGTTAAATTGGAAGAGATGGGGATCAATATGAAAATTGAAAGGTGGATAAGGAACTGGTTAAAGGGGAGACTACAACGGGTCATACTGACAGGTGAACTGTCAGGCTGGAAGGAGGTTACTAGTGGAGTTCCTCAGGGATCGGTTTTGGGACCAGTCTTATTTAATCTTTTGATTACTGACCTTGGCACAAAAAGTGGAACTGTGCTAATAAAGTTTGCGGATGACACAAAGCTGGGAGGTATTGCCAATACAGAGAAGGACCGAGATATCATACAGGACGATCTGGATGACCTTATAAACTGGAGTAATAGTAATAGGATGAAATTTAATAGTGAAAAGTGCAGGGATTAGTAACAAGAATTATTGTTATAAGATGGGGACGCATCAGTTGGAAGTAACAGAGGAGAAGGACCTCGGAGTATTGGCTGATCACAGGATGACTATGAGCCGCCAATGTGATATGGCTGTAAAAAAAGCTAATGCTCTATTGGGATGCATCAGGCGAGGTATTTCCAGTAGAGATAAAGAGGTGTTAGTACCGTAATACAAGGCACTGGCAAGACCTCATCTGGAATACTGTGTGCAGTTCTGGTCTCCCATGTTTAAGAAGGATGAATTCAAACTGGAACAGGTTCAGAGAAGGGCTACTAGGATGATCTGAGGAATGGAAAACCTGTCTTATGAAAGGAGACTGAAAGAGCTTGGCTTGTTTAGCCTAACCAAAAGAAGGCTGAGGGGAGATATGATTGCTCTCTACAAATATATCAGAGGAATAAATACCAGGGAGGGAGAGGAATTATTTAAGCTCAGTACCAATGTGGACACAAGAACAAATGGATATAAACTGGCCATCAGGAAGTTTAGACTTGAAATTAGACGAAGGTTTCCAACCATCAGAGGAGTGAAGTTCTGGAAGAGCCTTCCAAGGGGAGTAGTGGGGGAAAAAGACATATCTGGCTTCAAGACTAAGCTTGATAAGTTTGTGGAGGGGATGGTATAATGAGATTGGTCTTTGACTATTAGCGGTAAATAGGCCCAGTGATCTGTGATGGGATGTTAGATGGGATGGGATCTGAGTTACTACAGAGAATTCTTTCCTGGGTGCTGGCTGGTGAGTCTTGCCCATATGCTCAGGGTTTAGCTGATCGCCATATTTGGGGTCGGGAAGGAATTTTCCTCCAGGGCAGATCGGCAGACGCCCTGGGGGTTTTTTGCCTTCCTCTGCAGCATGGGGCACGGGTCACCTGCTGGAAGATTCTCTGCATCTTGAAGTCTTTAAACTATGATTTGAGGACTTCAATGGCTCAGACACAGGTTTGATACAGGAATGGGTGGGTGAGATTCTGTGGCCTGCATTGTGCAGGAGGTCAGACTACATGATCATAATGGTCCCTTCTGACCTTAAAGTCTATGATTCTATGATTCTATAAATATGACAGCTTCCACCATAATGGTTGAGAAAACTATTTCTTCACTTTGTAGTAAATCCTGCCCATCACCTGAGCCACAGAAGCACCCTTGGCAGCAGAATCACTGCAGGAACAGGGCAGGGTCTCTGGAAGGATGTAGAGGTATTCAATCGCTTCACAGATCCTCCCCGCAGTTGCCAACTTTCATGTGGTAAATAAGCACCCGACTTTCACAATAAAACAAAAATCAGGCTAATCCCATTTCAAAACAAGGCCAAAACAAGCTAATCCCTAAGAACCCCAGCACTCCATGTGACTAGATTCCCCCAGCGTGCAGTCCACGTGAATGCTATCTGTGGTGGGCCCGCTGTGTACCCCTGACTCTCTCTCCCCGACTTGCCCTTGCTTGTCCCCCCTTGCTTCTACTTGCTGGGAGCCAATCAAAAAAAAAAGAAGCAACAAGCTACAAGCCAAACATGCAACAAGCTACAAGCCAAAAACTAGCCAACAAGCAACTCACAAGCCAATTAAGCCAAAAACAAGCCCAATTTCTGCATTTTTTCCACAGGTTTAGCATGTCTGATCCTCCTCCTTTTCCATGAGGGCTTGTGTAAACTTGTAAGGGGCCACACACCTTATTCCAGCCACTGAGCCAGAGCAGTTCAACCATTATGGTGGAAGCTGTCATATTTATAGAATCATAGAATCATAGACTTTAAGGTCAGAAGGGACCATTATGATCATGTAGTCTGACCTCCTGCACAATGCAGGCCACAGAATCTCACCCACCCATTCCTGTATCAAACCTGTGTCTGAGCCATTGAAGTCCTCAAATCATGGTTTAAAGACTTCAAGATGCAGAGAATCTTCCAGCAGGTGACCCGTGCCCCATGCTGCAGAGGAAGGCGAAAAACCCCCAGGGCGTCTGCCGATCTGCCCTGGAGGAAAATTCCTTCCCGACCCCAAATATGGCGATCCAAAATAGTTCCACAGAATAGTTCCACAGCCATTCCATGACATGGAAATGGAGGATTTCTCCCACATCTGCACATCAACACATCATTCCCACCCACACACACATCTACCTATCATTCTCCCCACCCAACTGCACATCAGTCAATCACTCAGCCTGCTACCCAAAGCAAACAATAGAGTATGGATTTGCCCCTAAACAGCTAATAAGAATTAAACATTATCTGTTGTGATTTTAAAATAACCCATTTGGGTCCATGTTGGCCTTTAAATTCTTCTATTCATCAATATCAAAACATATAAAAAAATGTAGGCTAATAACCCTAGCCTGTGCTATCTTTAGCAGATCCCCTGTGTGCTGCTATCTTTTTAATTGCTGTTGTGGAAGTGTATGCTGTAAAGGTGGCTGCTTTTTTATTAGATAAGAATCATTTTACACTCCAGTTGTTAAGTATGTGATCATCATTGGACTAACTAAAGACAGACTATATTGACAGGTTCAACACAGCTTCTAACCTATTATTTTCCTACACCAGGGGTCGGCAACCTTTCAGAAGTGGTGTGCCGAGTCTTAATTTATTTAAGGTTTCGCGTGCCAGTAATACATTTTAATGTTTTTAGAAGACCTCTTTCTATAAGTCTAGAATATATAACTAAACTATTGTTGTATGTAAAGTAAATAAGGTTTTTTAAAATGTTTAAGAAGCTTCATTTAAAATTAAATTGAAATGCAGAGCCCCCCAGACTGGTGGCCAGGACCCGGGCAGTGTGAGTGCCACTGAAAATCAGCTCGCGTGCCACCTTTGGCACCCCTGCCATAGGTTGCCTACCCCTGTCCTACACCATATAACTATGGTACTTGTCACCTAGGAAGTGGGGTGTGTGTGTGTGTAATCTTGCATTGCAATATTTTGCTATATATGTATCAATAATGTATGCAAGGTGGATAGATAGATAGATACTATGTTATTGAAATGCAAGATTAAATCTCTTCAGCTGATTTGTATTGATTTTTATATTGCAGTAGTGCCTACTTGATCATATGCACCTCGCTGTTCCTGTAAAACTGCTTTAGTGCATTTGTGCATGCATCCTATAGCTGAGGGTGCAGACTACTGTATATTTCCATGCAGCAGAGAGAAAAGAGTCGGCATCCTTGAGTGGTTACAAAAATCACAAATGTCTCACTAGGGGAGCCAGGATCTAGCTTTTATTGTACTAAAGACAACTACCGCTAAATTACACTCTGTTTCACTGTTACAAACAACTACTGTAGCAAATCCGGCCCCATATAAATCACTAGCCAATCAGTTTTCTCCCTTGGGAAGCATTCTTCTCACTATTGTAACTGTGACCTTGTGCTGCTCGCAGAATATTTTAAAGTAAAAAGTGCTGATGGATTAGCAGTGCACCCTGGAAAAAAATAATACCAATTCCATCTTACATCTCTATGAAATGCAGCTTTAGGGCTGATTATTAGCTCTGGTCAAGTGAAGAAATTCCTTTCATCACAGAGTCACTGTTTCATAGTTTAGACTTGAGTTCACTCTAAAAAGGGGGCTGCATATTAATCATCTCTGTCACTTCCAGGTCAACTGTACCCTGGTTACAAATAAACTAACTGACTGCCAAATGCATCTTGGGAGATGAATGCCAAACTGTATTCTTTTGGTTTGCACGTCATCCTCAGTAGCGCTGACCCAACTGAGGTGTGTTACTCAGAGGCTGGCAGTATAATCATTATAATGTTAAGTATCAGAGGGGTAGCCATGTTAGTCTGTATCCACAAAAACAATGAGGAGTCCGGTGGCACCTTAAAGACCAACAGATTTATTTGGGCATAAGCTTTTGTGGGTTAAAAACCCCACTTCTTCAGATACATGGAGTGAAAATTACAGATGCAGGAATAAATATACTGGCACATGAAGAGAAGGGAGTTACCTTACAAGTGGAGAACCAGTGTTGACAAGCCATTATAATATTGTTGTTCCAAGTAACTAGCACTACCACTGTACTGGTGATAACTGGGGCAAAGGCAAAAGGTTTTGCATCAGGGATTTGGTTTACAATTGTGCTGTTGAAGCACAAGCGGAAACAGAGCCCAGCTCCTTCTCCCATAGCTGTGTCGACTCTGTGGGGCTAACAGGAATGAGCAGCACTAAATATCAATTTAAATGAAGTAGTTGCCATTAAGTATTGGGGAGGATTTAAGAGGCAGCATCATTGTCAGTTGCCAGGTGGGTCTCATTGCTGCTAACGTGAGCCAAGTGCTCAGTTAGGCCCAGATCTACAAAAGTATTGTGGTAACCAAACCTCAGATTTAGGGGCATAGTCCCAGATTTAGGTGCCACTGTAATCCACAGAACTCCTGCTTGGCTGCTGCCAGCGCACCCTGTAGGTGCCTAAACTCACACAGTGCTTAAATGTTCACTGTAAAAGTCCTCTGGGCACCTATATTTCTGCCTCTAGGCATGCTCACTGCTGTCTATCTTACGCCTAAACTCCAATGCAATCCACAAAGCCGGGGAAAATAGCTGTTCACTCACCTGGCTAAATAAGGGAATGCCAAGTTTACATTCAAGTCACATTCCTAACCAAAGCCTCAACCTCCAAAAGGCCAGAAAACTGCCTTACCAACCCTAAGGCAAATCTCTACCTGGAATAGAGCCAGCTCTTTGCCAAACACCCATTTCTCCCCTCTCCACAGTATAGGAGATGGTAGGGGGCATGTTGGGGGCAGGAAACAAGCTATTACAAGTTAATGTAAGTTAGAGAAGCTGCCATCAGGATCATGGGGGCAGAAAGATCACAGAAATCTATCTTTGCTCCAATGCCTTGAGTCCCATGCCTGAGAATCTGTCCCTTTAAGTCCATGGGGAGAATGGTTGGTGGCTCCATTATAGTCATGGATCTATCATCTCCATTCACCTCTGATACTTAGAAGGAGGGATAGCTCAGTGATTTGAGCATTGGCCTGCTAAAACCCAGCACTAGGAGTTCAATCCTTGAGGGGGCCACTTAGGGATCTGGGGCAAAAATTGGTCCTGCTAGTGAAGGCAGGGGGCTGGACACAATGACCTTGAAAGGTCCCTTCCAGTTTTAGGAGATTGGTATATCTCCAATTATTACCTTTAACCCCACATAGTTCTGCTCACTGGTACTCACGGGACTCTGCCCAGTACCACTCCATTTCCACTGTATGCAGGGCTCTCTGTGCTCCTATTTAATGTTTTTATATTTCCTTAGAGAGAAATTCAAATACTTCAGTAAATATGACACTTGGAGTTAGTTCTAGCAGTAAGTCTAAGTGGCATCTTCATGTCTATCATTGGATACACTGGAAATAAAGCCAATAAAAGAAAGAATTCCATAGCATTCACATGGTACCACCAGTTACAATTTGCCTCTTTTTCATTGCACTCACATGAAACTAAGCAAGATTTCATTCACATGTTCTAAAGATTCCCACTGATGCTCTCCCATTATAAAAAAACAACAGATGAGAAAAAAGAATCTGGTACTTTAAGCAAACATAGTAATGCAGCCTTTGAACCTCATTAATATTTACCACCTATCATTTCAACCTCAACAAGTTTTATAGTTGTTTAACAGGTCTATATTAAAAGTCACTGGCAATAGCAACCAATATGACTGAGGCACTATACAAAATTTAACATCGATCCATGTTTCACTTTATTAAATTTTTTTTACAAGATTTAAAGTGTGCTACTTTGAAACTGTTCCACAATTTGTGGTTCCATGATCATTTCTACAGAGGCTGTGTCCACTGGTAGCCCTGTTAGGTTTTTTTATATAGACCAGTAGCTATTTGATTAGCACATTTTGAGGGGGTTATACTTTGTTCACCTATACACACCACAAATTGCTATGCTATTAATGTATATCAATAATTCACCCATGAAGTTGCCTTGGAACTTATTGTATTTTAAAATGGAGCATTTTGTTCCCTAGTACTAAGAAATGAAATTTTAATACATTTTATTAAAATAGAATGGAAATGCTGATGCAACCCAAGAGAAGCTATGCAAATCCTGCCATCCTTAACATGCCTGTCATGCATAGGCAGTGCAGCCCACATGGCCAGGACAGGCACAGGATTTCATACATCTCACATGATGCCCACTACCCATTGCAATTCATGCCCATTTCCCCAGAAATTCAATAGGTACCTGTGATTTAGCCTGAATAGCCTGCACTGGGCTGGAAGAGCTTAACCCCACACTAAGAGCAGAGGAAGTCCCACCTCTCAGACCATACTGGACATGATCCAAGTGCTGTGCTAGTATACAAGGGAGTAGCCCAGCTCAGACTGGGTGGACTTCTGGAGAAGAAGTACCTTTGCCGGTGGGAGCCAGAGATCCTGATGTCCAAAATGGAGATCTGTCACCACCAGTGTCACAGAAAGTTACCTGCACTGAGGAGCCAGGAGACCCCAATGCTGCATGGACTGCAGCTTCAGGAAGCTCAGTAGTTAGTGACCCGGGGTGGGGGTGATCGAGTAGTATCTCCCATCCATGAGAGGTCAGCGTGTTTCAGTGGGATTCCCCGCAGACCCACTGTCAGAGCCCTGAGTACATGGCCTGGTGTAGTGGGGTGAGCTTGAGCCACCCCCTGGGTATTGGCCACTACGCCGCACTGCCCTGAACACAAGGGCTGCGGTATTGGCTCTGGCAACTAGGCCACACTGCCCTGAACACAAGGGCTGCGGTATTGGCTCTGGCAACTAGGCCGTGCTGCCCTGAACACAAGGGCTGCGGTATTGGCTCTGGCTGCTAGGCCATGCTGCCCTGAACGCAAGCGCTGCCACTTAAACCCTGACCCTTGAATCTCATTGTGGTAAGACCCAAGACAGACTGATAGGCTGTAACTGTGGTATCAGCAGGTGTGTTTCCCCCCCCCACACATTGCAATTCACTTTAGTCTTGATTATTACATGCATGTGGGGGTCATTTGTAATGTGAGGTTCAAGGCACCACTGCATATCTTGAATAATCCTGTCACAGGAATGCTGGGTCCTGTGAGTAGACCAAGCCCAGTTCCCCTGTGTTAGAGAAGATGTGCCCAGCTGATCCAATTAAGATGGGGAAGGGCTACAGCTGGGGCTAAAAAGGCTGTCAGAGGCCAGGAAGAGACCCAACTATTGCAACAGGCTGTGCTGGGGGCAAAGGAACCCTGGTGGAATAGTGTCAATGCTTGTGAGGGATTCCTGGAGCAACAGGCTAGGCATCTAGGAAAATTGTCCTGGTACTGCTGTTTCAGAACAATAATAGAACTGACTGAAGAAGGTCTGGCAGAGAAGGATGTTGACTGGAAAGATGCAAGAAGCAGCAGAGACTCCTGGGAGGGATGGCTGTGAAACTCTGAGGCAATGGGTAAACTAAAGGACTGGTTGGTTTGCTTGGACAATAAATCTATTTAAAGGGTGTGCCAGTGTGTACTTCAAAGCTGGGGGAAAGCCCTACCATAGATCCCATAGTGGCTGAGTCTATATAAGTGCTTTAAGTTAAACAGCAATTCAGCCACCTTTTTTTTCGTCTGAATTCCAGTGAAGTCTGTCCACCACAGAGGACATGAAGATAGTTCCACTGCTCCATTCTGCCATTGATTACTTGTATGACCATGGAGAAGTCCTTTAAACAGGGATATTCAAAGGAGCCTAAAGGAATCCTTAAGCTCTCTTGGATCCAGTTTACTCATGTAAAATTGGATACAGTAATGTTTACCTATGGTACAAAGCTGAATTTAATATAGTGAGGTCTGAACCAAATCTTATTGAATAAAAGGGAGTCTTTCCATTGACTTTTTTGGGCTTTGGATCAAATGTCTAAAGATGAATTCTACTCTCACAGCTGTGTAATCCCGCTGAAATGGAAGTCGTTGCATGGGAATAAATGAGAACAGAATGTGGCCATTAGTCTTTGTAAAGCAACTTGTGATCCTTAGATCGATGGTGTGATAATTAATTTATTATTATCATTAACAATAATACCAGCCAATTGAGAACTGAAGATTTTTTCTGACTTTGGTTCTTTTAATTATAAACTACCAAGTCTTAAACTATTTCTATCACATGTGGATGACAGACTGTTCATCTAGTGCTTTATTCTAGAAGCAAAACACCATACAGTATAAACCACAATGGCTGATAACAAAACATCGCTCTCCTACTACTACTATCTTTTGGATAAGTTTAATATTTTACTGAAGTTTTGAAGACACTCATTTAACATAACCCTAGCCAGTGACCCCTCTGTAAAAGTTCAAATGAGTACCCCTCTTTGATAACTAAATTACATACAGTGGGGAAATTTTGCTTTGGCAGCAGGATTAGATACATACTAGGCTATCCAGCTTTCACTGACAAAGTTGTTATTAGAATGCCTCTTGCTCACACATTATTTTACATCTCCTGTCTTTCTGACAGATTTATTTCTGAGAGTTGCAGAAGAAAGCTGCTCCAAAAGAAATCCCTCTGCAGTGGTTGAATCCCATGTCTGTCAGTCCGTTTGGGCTTCTGGGATCACAGCCTGTCCTGCTGGCTCATGACTGTTTGGATGACAGCAATTGGCAAGTGGTTTGTCTGCCATTGCAGCTGGCAGGTAAAATTTCCTGCAATAATACATGTTTGTTAGCCGCAGTGTAAATGGTATTTCTTGGATGACTAAAATCATATATGGAATAAGCAGATTATTATGACTGGCTAAAGAGAATGAATGGCCGTTCCAGTCACAGATCAATGTGATTTTAAGATGCTTTTGAGCCTTTAGTCAGACAGATTTCAAATTACCTAAAGACAGTTCCCTTGCTTTGAGTAAGCAACACTAAGCTGCTATAGTTTCAAGAAATCAGGCATACAAAAAATACACTGCACCGTGCTAGCTTGCTTCTGTTCTTCAAATTGCTGCACCACTGTGTTCTAAGGGGTAGTATGACTATAATAGTGAGCAGAATTTTGTCCATTTTAATTAAAACCAAAGGGGCAGATCCTCATAGGTGTAACTCCATTGACTTAAATTTACACTAGCTAAGAAGCTGGCCTATAGTGCCTGATTCTGAGCAATTATGTTGATGCTGGTCAGCTGAAATCAATGGAGTTAAACTACTGTGAGAGTAGCTGCAGTCCTTGAAGCTTCACATGTATTTTACAAAGCCTCTGCCAAAATAGCTAGGCTTCCCTTTTCCTCCCCTGCCCGTCCCTAGTTACCAAGTAACCTCACTTTACTGTAGTTCTGGTTGGGCAAAAGCTTTAGCACCTGCCCAGTCTCTCCTTCATTCTTTCATATGAAAAAAACCTTCTCCCTCCATTTGTTTCCTGTCAGCCCCTGCAAACCCCACTGTACTTTCACACAGTTAGGGAATCATTTTAATGATCATTTTATCATTGCATATATTCTTCCCTCTCTCTCTAAAAGAAATGCTCCCTACTTTGTCTCCATCACTGGGACAGCAGTACATCAGTTCTTGGCAACATTAGATGTATACTGCCTGGCCCGGCAAACTATCCTTGTGCCTTTGGTTGCAGATGCACCTGTCTGCTCATAACTACCCGTTATAACAAAGCAGGAAAATCAGCTGCCTAATGAGCAATCCAATCCCATACATGACACAGTTTGGAGCTTCTGGGTGCTCCTGGATTCCTTGCTGAATATGAATATAAAAATAGCAACTGCTGCTAGAAATACTTTCTGCCACTTTTCTGCTACGAGACTTCATCTTCTTCAGACAGAAGCTGATGGGATCAGTGATCTGTGCCTCTCTGACCCCTAGGCTAGTTATTGTGGTGACGTATACCTGAGAATGAACACAAAATCCCTGTAAATGCCTCACCTCTATGTTTGGTCATTATGCTGGTTCCCCATTGAACAGTGGGACCAACTCTCTTTCTGTAATCAATATATTCCATGACAGCTGTGATCCTTAGGAACATGAAACTATTCACAACAAATTCAGGTACAAAATCAGGTGTCCGCAAAGGTGACTTTAGACCAGCTATTTGGCCCACCCAAACCTTGCCTAGCTCCATATTAGCTCTGTCTCCAAGCTCATATGAGTGCAATCTGAAGGTTGTTGTAAACTACACTGGCTGCCAGTATCTCAAAGGGGCCATTCTGGCAGGTAGGTATCGCTGGGGTTTAGGGAAAATCCAACCATGCCCCCTTTTGTACTCTGACATATCAGTATGCAAGGGAATGGAACAGCTGTTCGCTTTGTGCCACCTGAGAATTCCCTTACACGGGGATAATCCTACACAGGCCAGATCCACTTGCTTAAATGCAGCTTTGCACTGGGGGCTGATACAAAGCTGTCCGACTGAACTATAGAACCTGGCCCAAAGAATCATGACAGCTGCAGACTGAGCTTTCTCGGAGGCTGGCCTACAGTAGTGGAATTCCCTCCTCAAGAGCTCCGGATGATCACCAATGTCACCACCTCCAAATGCAAATACAGAATCCAACACTATACCCTAGCTTTACTCTAGCAATTAAAATAAATCCCCCAAACTTCAATAGGTGAAGCAAACAGCTCCTCACTGCTATGGAGTGAGAGAGAATCACTCAGCAAGGAGATACCTGCTTATTTCTGATATCTTAATGATGAGCAAGGTACAGTCACTCTTGCATATTGACAAACAAACAGATATCCCACTCTTTAGATCTTAGGGCCCAAGTGGAACAAGGTTGGAGCTTTGGTGAATCTTAAATCTTGGAAGCCTGAGAGCTCCTGTGTTCACTCATGCTATATATGGAGATATACCTATCTATCTAATAGAACTGGAAGGGACCTTGAGAGGTCATTGAGTCCAGCCCCCCTGCCTTCACTAGTAGGACCAAGTACTGATTTTTCCCCAGATCCCTAAGTGGCCCCCTCAAGGATTAAACTCACAACCTTGGGTTTAGCAGGCCAATGCTCAAACCACTGAGCTATCCCTCCCCCCAACCAAGAAACTTTTGGTAGCTTCAACAAAAATCCTTTCTATATGTTTGAAAGGAAGACCTGAAGTTCAGTTATTTTATTCCAAAATTATACATAAACAATCAGTCACTAGGGTCATCTTTAGATAATTGTAGCTCAATACCATTTCTTTATTTTACTCATTGTTTCATACCATGGTCTCTCATTAAGGAACTAGCCAGAAGGAAGTTTTCTAGATGTAAATGTCTTACTTGTTAGCATAATAAAGAGCCCATAACTTGGCAGCCCCTGCTGGTTTGATTTGAATAGTTGTTCCTCAAGCAAACCTACTGAATTTTTCCTCATGGCAGTGAATAAGGAGGGAAGACTCTGCTTTCATCTGCAGGGTTTTGCTGATTTTAGTATCAGCTAAAGACAGTTATTTTTCACATGTTGAAAAGTGTTTTCCACCTTGAAATCTAAACCGTGATTCACAGCGGAAGAGAGTGCTGAAGGACAAAGGGAGCATTCTGCTTGCTCTGGCACATTTTTGCAAACTGAGTCTTACCCCTGTAATCAGCAGCATTTGCTGATGAAAGAGGAGGAAGGGAGAGGAGAACAGGTTAGGGGATAGAGTGGGAGAGGGTGGAGGAAAGTCACAAAAGAAATCCCTTTGAAGAAAACTTGCAATAATCTATCAAGAAATACAGTGAAACTACCAAGCAGCAAATGTTTCGGTACTGCTGCCTGCATACAGCAGTCATGTGCACAAACCTTGCATGTATATATGCAATGATTACTGTGTGCACAAATGGGTATTTCCATGTGGAAATCCTCAATATGCCCTTTCACAAATGAGTTTTGCAGGCACATTTTTCTTTCCTGGGCAAAGCTTTGGCTTCAATCCTGGAAATGCAGCTGCCTCCTTATATTCAGTAACGGCCCAATGCCGCATGGTACCATGTATTTCCAACAGGTGCTAAGCCCCCTCAACTCCCACTGATGTTAGTAAATGTTTAGTGGGCCCAGTACCTCTAAAAACACTCAGCAGCTTGAAGGGTTAGGTCCTTCATTTAGATTCTGATTTCATGATTGGGTTTATAATAATAGGAGACATATCAATCTTGTAGAACTGGAAGGGACCTTGAAAGGTCATTGAGTCCTCTGCCTTCACTAGCAGGATTGAATTCACAACCCTGGGTGTAGCAGGCCAATGCTCAAACCACTGAGCTATCCCTCCCCATTTTCTTGCTCTGGTTTTGGTGGGACTATTTTAAAAGTTCTTCTCTTTGCTAGGAGGCTCCTCATAAGAATATGGATAATGGAAAAGGAAATTCCTTTCCTCTTTTTCAAAGTCAGGATGAGGGAACTAATACAGGAACTCTTAAAGGTACAATAATACCATGGAAAAAGGCCCGCATCATTTCTCCCATGAGCTTTTTGTTGTGCCTGAAGAGGCACATGACCAGGAACAGCCTTTCCAGTCCCAAATTAGCTCTGATTTTGGAATAGTGCCCTTAATGACTCTGCTTTCTCTGGTAGTAATTCCTAATAACATTTGTGACTTGGGGGGTATCCTAGAACTAATGCATACATAATTTAAATGTATGAGCTCCATAGGTGAGAAGTCCTCACCACTCCCTGGTCAGTGCTGGGAATGTTTCAGGGTTGGGAAAGGGCTACAGATCGTCTCTGAAAAGTGCTCTAGAAAAATGGCATTTTGCAGCCCCATGCATCTGTCAGTGATGCCATGTCAGATGAGCTCAGGTTAGAAGGAAAAAGAAGCATTTTTTCCTAACTGCCAGTCCTGCCAACTCAACCAGGGAGCTGAAAATCAAGCTGGCTCCTTCCAGCTAGTACGTCCTCACCAGTTTTAAAAAAAAAAATCCCACAGGCCAACATAAGAACATAAGAACGGCCATACTGAGTCAGACCAAAGGTCCATCTAGCCCAGTATCCTGGCTTCCAACAGTGATCAGTGCCAGCTGCCCCAGAGGGAATGAACAGAACAGGTAATCATCCCCTGTCACTCATTCTCAGTTTCTGGCAAACAGAGGCAAAGGACACCATTCCTGCCAATCCTATAAACAAACAATGCACACCAGCCAAACAATGCGCACCAGCATAACATCATTGACTTCAGATTCTGCCCTGGATTTCATACATGTGATTTGTGCATTAGGGTTGCCCTGGTGTTACTGCACCACTAGAGCAGAAGTGGGCCCTTTGAATTTGAAATGAGAGCAGTTGCCAACCTGTACTCACTCCTGATGTCAGCACGAAGTTAGTACAAATTATATTGTTGATATTTGCCAACATCTTATATACTGTCTTCATAGAGCATATTTACCATGTAATTACCTGTCAAAACATGCATATATCATGTTTAGTTATCAGCAATTTATGTGCAGGGGAGCTGTATGTATAATGCTCAGCTACTTATTTGTGAAAGCAAAAAGTTGTAGCAAGACATTTGATGGATCTCAGTATGATGTGGAATGAATTTCCACCCTCGTAAGTAGAGGAATGACTTGTATTCAATGCTATAAATTATTCATGCACAAATTATCCCTGTTGTACCTCTATATTTTCAAAGCGCTATACAAGAATAAGATAAACTAATTCTATTGATGTCAGTGGAAGTTCTATCCAGTAGCTTCTCTAAATTGGTGGTTTTCAAACTGTGAGTCGCGAACCAGTACTGGGTCACAGAATGTAAGGCATTGGGTCGTGGCAGCTCTGGTCAGTACCACTGACCAGGCCATTAAAAGTCCCATTTGTGTTGCTGCCCAGCTAAGGCAGGCTAGTCCCTACTTGTTCCAACACTGTGCTGCGCTCTAGAAGCAGCCAGTAGCAGGTCTGGCTCCTAGGTGGGGGGGGGGCACAGGGCTCCTTGTGCTGCCCCCACCCCAAGCATCAGCTCCACATCCCCACTGGCCGGTTCCCAGCCAGTGGGAGTTGGGGGGTGTGGCGGTGCCTGTGGGTGAGAGCCACACGGAGCCATTTGCATGCCTCCACTTAGGAGCCGGACTGCCTGCTGACCGCTTCCAGGGCCCACTGTAGTCCGTGGTTCCAGGACAGGTGTGAAGCCTGCCTCTGAACTCCAGCTTCACTGCCTACCAGGAGCCGCCAGAGGTAAGCCCACGCCCCAACCCCAGGCCCCAATCCCCTGCCCCAGCCCTGAGCCCGCCCCCGCTCAAACCCAGCTCCCCTTCCTGCACCCTAAACCCCTCATCCCAGGCCCCACCCCAGAGCCTGAACCCCCAGCACACAGCCCTGACCCCCTCCCATACTCCAACCCCCTGCCCCAATCCTGAGCCCCTCATTCCCAGCCCCACCTCGCAGCCCTCACCCCCATACCCCAACCCTCTTCCCCAGCCCTGACCCCTCTCCCACACCCCAAACCCCTCATCCCTAGCTCCATTGGATTGCGAGCATCAACAGTTTTCTTCAACTGGGTTGCCAGAAATAAAGTTTGAAAACCACTGTTGTAAATCCCATGGAACCCTTTGAAAATCTAAGCTCAAAGAACAACAAAATGTTGTTGTTGTTGTTGTTTTTAACCCTCTGAACCTGATAGAGGAAATGCAAAATACTGAATTTCTCTGATAGTTTATAAAATTGTTTTATCTAAATGTTTTGTTCACTTGTAATTTAACTAGACATGGGATCAGTGAGTTATTCTAGCCATCTAATGTTGAGGAATATCCAATTTTTCTACTGAGCAGTACTCTGGTTACTTTTGCTGATACTATTATATGCTTGTACTCTTTGGCTCCCTGTTTGGCTGCTGACCAGTGTCCAGGTGGCACTTTTTTAGGAATTGCTGTGCCCAATTGCTTTACAATAGGTACCACTTTCTCTGAACATACTCTTTCCTCAGGCAATAAGAATAGATGCACTCTGTTAAGAATGAGCTGCATCATTTCAAGGCTATATTCTATTCCATGGGTATCAATGGGAGGGATAACAGTACTGAAGTTTATGGTGTTACATAAGACTAAAAGCAACGTAAATGTGAGGAGAATTACCATTTAGTAAATCCCATATATTTGCATTTATTTATGTGTATTATACATCTTTGCAATTGTTAAAGATTGGGATACTGCGTAGAAAATCTGCTAGACCTAGATTCAGATAACTTTTCTCATCTTCTGTACTATCTTACAATGTGACTGGTCCCACTGAAGTCATTGGGTGAGATTCTCACCTCTGGCCAGCCCCTGTGCACTTATTAAAAGGGCTGGAGCAGCATGAAGGAACTCTAAAAGCCCCAGTCCGTGGATAAGAATTCCCCTGATGCAGGAACTGAAGAAGATAGCTGCAGGCTGTCCTCTGAGGACTCCCTCAAAAACCTCTGTAAAAGGGGCAGTGCTGGGGTGGGAGGGACATGTCAGGAGAGGGCCCACAGTATGCAGCCCTGCAGAGATTCTGGGCAGTGCTGTTGGTCAGACACAGCTGGTGACAGACAGCCCTGGACTCTTCCTACTCCCAAGCTGTAAGTTCTGTGTTGTCCCTCAAGACATTCCTCACCATAAGTAAGGTTATCAGAAGCTCCACCTAGCAAATAGCAACCCTACAGTATGTATTATAGCTAGAGTAAGAGATTTTTCAAGCCCCCTATCTACCTCATCAGAAGAACTCTTACTATTTCCAGGTACCTAGAACCTCTCTTTTAAGTACAAAACTTAGAATAACTCTTGGAAACTTTGTTTTTGAAAAGCAATTCTAAATAACACCTGCAGTGTCTAATATATTGCTAGAGTAAGTGCAATGTACAGTAAGTATGCTATATTTCAATTATGCATTTGTAGCTCAGTCTATAACCCTAGCACTTCATCAATATTATTTTGCTTTATTATGGTCACCTCTATTTCCCTGTAAAGGGAGGTCACTTCTAAGGGTAGGTCTGTACTTACGTGCCGGGTCGAAACATAGCGTTCGACTTCTTGGAGTTCGAACTATCGTGTCTAATCTAGACGCGATAGTTCGAACTCCGAACGCGCTCCCATCGACTCCGGAACTCCACCACCGCGAACGGCGGTGGCGGAGTCGACGGGGGAGCCGCGGACTTCGATCCTGCGGCGTCTGGACGGGTAAGAAGTTCGAACTAAGGTAGTTCGACTTCAGCTACGCTATTCGCGTAGCTGAAGTCGCGTACCTTAGTTCGACCCCTCCACCCTAGTGTAGACCAGGCCTAAGGTATGTCTGATGTGTTGTCTCAATGCAATTTTACAGCTCTCTCTTTTAATATTCTAGCTCTGTGTATAACTTCAGGTGTGAAGCTATGTTATTCTTCATGTCACAAGATTTGAGACCCATATGATGTAAAATAAAAACTATGACTATAGCTAATATGCAATTTATACAGAAACCATTTAGGTGAAATTTAATTGTTCAGAATTCAGCAGTTTGCTTAACATTTTCCCCCATCCATAATGGATTGCAAGAGGTAATTAGGCTAATTGTGTTTCCATCTTGCAATCATTCTGATTCATGAGTTTGGCCACTCAGGTTTTTTTCTATAGTGACTGAAAATGTCTTAGAACTAAAATGCAGTAAATATGATTTAGAATAAATTTTTAATGATATGCGTTCAATTTTTTTTCTTCATCTTTGATTTTTATGGTTGCTGCACACTCAGTTAATTGTGTATCATAAGATGCATAACACATGATTTATCATAGTGTTACTGAAGTTATTTTCAAGGGACTAGTTCTTTTCCTATGTGACATTAAATGATAGAAAGTCCTCATGACATTTTTTTAAAATGGCACATTCCAAGTTAATGAATGGAAATAGGTGCTAAAAGTCACCAATAAAACAAACTGAAATGCTCATGTTTTAATTCTCTTTGCATATTATTTTTGTCCCAGGACTTTTATTTGTTTGGGTTCTGGTAATTGCAAAGCATATATCTTATGCTGCTGTCCATCTTAAAGAAGTGCCTGCTCACATTTACCCTCTAATTCAGTTTCCACATTCATAGTGTAACTTCATTTTATATTGAAGAGAACTCACACTAGAACATAATTCTAGTCCTGCACTTCTAGCCCATTGGTTGGCATATTGACATGTTAAATTTTAGACTATAGTAGCTCAAGCAGAGATTGTGTCTTTGGAACATTCTGGTACCTCAATAGTACAGAATAATATCTGCCTTCAATAAATTGCAGTTATTCAAAAGCCTACAATATCTGTGTTGCAATACACTTAAATGGATTAGTTATGTTAATCAAGTCTCAATGTGGGGATAACTATTGACTGAATGGCTGTCGTATTTTGGAAGTATGGTCTGTAGTTTTAGGAAGAAAAGGTGTCTAGTGGCTAAGGCACTGAACTACAATTCAGGAGCCCTGTATTTAATAACCAGTACTGCCACAGGCTTCCCGTGACCTTGGGTCAAAATGATAAATAAGTCTTGCCACAGCATGAATCACTTTGTTGACTTTTGAGAGACAAGATGGTGAGATAATATCTTTTATTGGACCGGCGTCTATTGGTGAGAAGGGACAAGCTTTTGAGCTACACAGAGCTCTTCTTCAGGTCTGGAAAATGTACTCAGTGTCACAGCTAGATACAAGATGGGACAGATTGTTTAGCATAAGTAGCTAACATGTTTCAAGGGACCATTCAAGGTGAAGTGGCCCATTAAGTTGTGGGGTGGGTGAGAAACCTGAGGGAGTGGGTGTTAGTGGGTTATAGATTGTGCAAAGTGTTCACCCATAGGTGGGATGGTGTTTTTGTCTTTTACCATTTTTCTGTAAGAGTTTCTGTGTGAGTTTATCACATCCCCACTGACAGTCAGAAGAAAAAAGAATCATCTGACTGGACACCTCATAGCGGACGAAATCACACTCTTGAACATTACATTGATTGCTTCAGGAAAATATTGTCTGTGAAATCCTTAACAAATATCATATTCACCACAATCTCTCCACTTCAGAGAGGACAGCTATTTAGTCCTTAAATCCAACTACCAGATAGTGCTCAAGCCAGCAAAGGGGGCACCATTGTAGTCCTCTACTGTGATGACTACGTTAACAACTCTCCAACACTACCTACTATACAGAACTCAGAGAAAACCCCATACCACAATGTACCCAGGAATTCAAGGATATCATCAAATACTTCCCCAGACAACTCTACAACATCATCCCCCATGAAACCACCCCAGGGATCTTCTACATGCTTCCCAAGTTACCTAAACAAGGAACCCAGGCAGACCCATCATCTCTGGCCACGGCACTCTTACTGAAGGAATATCGGGACTCATATAAAACATCCTCAAACCACTCACCACACAAAGAGCCAGCTTCCTCCAGGACACCGTCAACTTCCTCTACAACATTAACTACCTCCCTCAGAACACTATTTTGCCACCATCATCTCTATACACCAACAGCTCTCACAATGGCAGCATTGCTGCCTCTCTCAAATATTTACAAGACAATGGACAACACTCAGATAGCTACCCGCGAATGCATCGCCAAACTCATCTATTTCATCTTCATTCATAACAATTTTATATTCAACAACAAACACTTTGTCCAAACCATTGGAACAGCTATGGGTACTAGGATGGTTCCCTAATATGCCAGCCTCTTCATCAAGCACCTTGAGGAAGAATTTCTGGACAAATGCACCAAAAAATCAGTGATATACCTAAACTACATCAGTGATATTTTTGTCCTTTGGACAGATGACCTAAATTCCATCAGATTTCCGTCACAACTTCAACAACTGCCACCCACCCATTAAACTCCCTCTAGAGCACTCCCACATTAGACTCAACTTCCTGGACACCACAATCAGATTCAATAATGGAACCCTACAGACAACTATATACAAGAAACCCACAGATCACCACATCTACCTTCACAGATCTAGTAACCACATGATACATGTAAAGAAATCTGTTATCCAGAGCCAGGCACTCAGATACCACAGAATATGCTCTGAAGAGAAAGTGCAGGACATATACCTTAACACACTTAAACCTGCCTTCACCAAACAAGGACACTTCACAGAAAAGTAGATCTCATCATGGAATGAGCCACCTAAACACCTGTATTGAAGCAGGTTCTTTCAACTAATAAAACCCCCTTTAACCGCACACCCCTAGTTGTCACTTACACACCAAATGGGAATCCATACAGAGTATCATCAAACAGTTACAACCCATGTTAGATGGGAACTACATACTAAAAGGAATCTTTTATGAACTCCCTCTTCTAGTCTTCAGACAACCCCTTCCCAATCTCATCATCAGAAGCAAGTTCCTCACAAACAAGGACACACAAACTCAAAGCAGCACCAGACCCTGCCAGAACAACAGATGAAAAACCTGCAGACATATCTCCACTGCTACAATGATCATCACCCCCCACAACACACCTTTCAAGATCCATGGGTTCTACAGGTACCTATCACAATATGTGGTATACCTCATCCAGTGCACTAACTATGCACCAACAACTATGTGGTTGAAAATGAGACAATCACTATTCTCTTGAATGAACTCACTCAGAAAAATTATAAACGACAAAAACACCATATCACCTGTGGGTGAACACTTTTCACAAAGCGATCACTCTATATCTGACCTCTCAGTGCTCATCCTCAAAAGAAATCTGCATGACACTTTGAAAAGACAAGCCTGGGAGCTTTTAAACTCATAACTTTGGTAGACACTAAAAATCATGGACAGAATACAGACACTGCATTTATGGCTTATAACAACAATCTGTAACCCACTAACCCCCCACCCCACCCTTCAGCTTCCTCCCCTTATATCTTCTATGACTGGATCAATGTTAATGGACCACTTCACTTTGAATGGTCCCTTGAAACATATTAATTACTTATGCTAAACAATCTGTTCCACCTTGTATTTGCTGTGACACCCTGAGTACATTTCCCAAACCTGAAGAAGAGCTGTGTGTAAGCTCAAAACCTTGTCTCTCTCAGCAACAGAAGTTGGTCCAATTAAAGCTATGTCACCCACCTTGTCGCTCTAATATCCTGGGACCAATACATCTACAACAGCACTACATACAGCATTTGTTGACCTTAGGTATATTTGTTCTAGACACTATCCTTTTTGTATTGGCAATTGTGTTGGGATCCCCCTAGGCTTTTGCTTGTTTTCATAGAATCATAGAATCTCAGGGTTGGAAGGGACCTCAGGAGGTCATCTAGTCCAACCCCCTGCTCAAAGCAGGACCAAACCCAACTAAATCATCCCAGCCAGGGCTTTGTCAAGTCTGACCTTACAAACCTCTAAGGAAGGAGATTCCACCACTTCCCTAGGTAACCCATTCCAGTTCTTCACCACCCTACTAGTGAAAAAGTTTTTCCTAATGTCCAACCTAAACCTCCCCCTCTGCAACTTGAGACCATTACTCCTTGTTCTGTCATCTTCTACCACTGAGAACAGTCTAGATCCATCCTCTTTAGAACCCCCTTTCAGGTAGTTGAAATCAGCTATCAAATCCCCCCTCATTCTTCTCTTCTGCAGACTAAACAATCCCAGTTCCCTCAGCCTCTCCTCATAAGTCATGTGCTCCAGCCCCCTAATCATTTTTGTTGCCCTCCGCTGGACTCTGTCCAATTTGTCCACATCCTTCTTGTAGTGTGGGGCCCAAAACTGGACACAGTACTCCAAATGAGGCCTCACCAGTGCTGAATAGAGGGGAATGATCACATCCCTCGATCTGCTGGAAATGCCCCTACTTATACAACCCAAAATGCCATTAGCCTTCTTGGCAACAAGGGCACACTGTTGACTCATATTCAGCTTTTCATCCACCGTAACCCCTAGGTCCTTTTCTGCAGAACTGCTGCCCAGCCATTCGGTCCCTAGTTTGTAGCAGTGCATGGGATTCTTCCGTCCTAAGTGCAGGACTCTGCACTTGTCCTTGTTGAACCTCATCATATTTCTTTTGGCCCAATCCTCTAATGTGTCTAGGTCCCTCTGTATCCTATCCCTACCCTCCAGCGTATCAACCACTCCTCCCAGTTTAGTGTCATCTGCAAACTTGCTAAGGGTGCAGCCCACACCATCCTCCAGATCGTTAATGAAGATATTGAACAAAACCAGCCCCAACACCAACCCCTGGGGCACTCCACTTGATACCGGCTGCCAACTAGACATGGAACTATTGATCACTACCCATTGAGCCCGACCATCTAGCCAGTTTTCTATCCACCTTACCGTCCATTCATCCTGCCCAGACTTCTTTAACTTGCTGGCAAGAATACTGTGGGAGACTATATCAAAAGCTTTGCTAAAGTCCAGAAATAGCACATCCACTGCTTTCCCCTCATCCACAGAGCCGGTTATCTCCTCATAGAAGGCAATTAGGTTAGTCAGGCATGACTTGCCCTTGGTGAATCCATGCTGACTGTTCCTGATCACTTTCCCCTCCTTTAAGTGGTTCAGAATTGATTCCTTGAGGACCTGTTCCATGATTTTTCCAGGGACTGAGGTGAGACTGACTGGCCTGTAGTTCCCTGGATCTTCCTTCTTCCCTTTTTTAAAGATGGGCACTACATTAGCTTTTTTCCAGTCATCCGGGACCTCCCCCGATCGCCATGATTTTTCAAAGATAATGGCCAATGGCTCTGCAATCTCATCGGCCAACTCCTTTAGCACCCTCGGATGCAGTGCATCCGGCCCCATGAACTTGTGCTCGTCCAGCTTTTCTAAATAGTCCCGAACTACTTCTTTCTCCACAGAGAGCTGGTCACCTCCTCCCTATACCGTGCTGCAGAGTGCAGCTGTCTGGGAGCTGACCTTGTCTGTGAAGACAGAGGCAAAAAAAGCATTGAGTACACTAGCTTTCTCCACATCCTCTGTCACTAGGTTCCCTCCCTCATTCAGCAAGGGGCCCACACTTTCCTTCACTTTCTTCTTGTTGCTAACATACCTGAAGAAACCCTTCTTGTTACTCCTAACATCTCCAGCTAGCTGCAACTCCAAGTGTGATTTGGCCTTCCTAATTTCACTCCTGCATGCCTGAGCAATACTTTTATACTCCTCCCTGATTATTTGTCCAATCTTCCACTTCTTGTAAGCTGTTTCTTTGTGTTTAAGACGAGCAAGGATTTCACTGTTAAGCTAAGCTGGTCGCCTGCCACATTTACTTTTCTTCCTACACATCAGGATAGTTTGTTCCTGCAACCTCAATAAGGATTCTTTAAAATACAGCCAGCTTTCCTCGACTCCTTTCCCCATCATGTTATTCTCCCAGGGGACCTTGCCCATCAGTTCCCTGAGGGAGTCGAAGTCTGCTTTTCTGAAATCCAGGGTCTCTGTTCTACTGCTCTCCTTTTTTCCTTGTGTCAGGATCCTGAACTCGACCATCTCATGGTCACTGCCTCCCAGGTTCCCAACCACTATTGCTTCCTCTGCTATTTCTTCCCTGTTTGTGAGCAGCAGGTCAAGAAGAGCTTTTCCCCTAGTTGGTTCCTCCAGCACTTGCACCAGGAAATTGTCCCCTACACTTTCCAGAAACTTCCTGGATTGTCTGTGCACTGCTGTATTGCTCTCCCAGCAGATATCGGAGTGATTAAAGTCACCCATGAGAACCAGGGCCTGTGATCTAGCAACTTCTGTTAGTTGCTGGAAGAAAGCCTCGTCCACCTCATCCCCCTGGTCTGGTGGTCTCTAGCAGACTCCCACCACGACATTACCCTTGTTGTTCATACTTCTAAATTTAATCCAGAGACTCTCAGGTTTTTCTGCAGTTTCATACTGGAGCTCTGAGCAGTCATACTGCTCTCTTAGGCCTGGTCTACACTAGGAGTTTATGTCGAATTTAGCAGCGTTAATTTGATTTAACCGTGCAACCGTCCACACCAGGAAGCTAATTAGTTCGACCTAGAGGGCTCTTTAGTTCGAATTCGGTACTCCACCCCGACGAGGGGAGTAGCTCTAAATTCGATATGGCTATGTCGAGTTAGCCTATGTGTGGACGGAAATCGACCTTAGTAGCTCCGGGAGCTATCCCACAGTGCACCACTATGTTGACGCTCTGGACAGCAGTCCGAGCTCAGGTGTTCTGATCAGCCATACAGGAAAAGCCCCGGGAAAATTTGAATTCCTTTTCCTGTCTGGCCAGTTTGAATCTCAATTGGACATCGGGGCGAGCTCAGCAGCACCGGCAACGATGCAGAGCTCTCCAGCAGAGGGGTCCATGCAATCTCAGAGTAGAAAGAGGGCCCCAGCATGGACTGACCGGGAAGTCTTGGATCTGATCGCTGTGTGGGGCGATGAGTCTGTGCTTTCGGAGCTGCGCTCCAAAAAACGGAATGCAAAGACCTACGAGAAGGTCTCCAAAGCCATGGCACTCAGAGGATACAGCCGGGATGCAACGCAGTGCAGCGTGAAAATCAAGGACCTGAGACAAGGGTACCAAAAAAATCAAAGCGGCAAACGGACGCTCCGGAGCCCAGCCCCAGACATGCCGCTTCTACGAGGCACTGCATGCCATTCTCGGTGGGTCTGCCACCACTGCCCCACCAGTGACCGTGGACTCTGAGGATGGGATAGTGTCGACGGGCAGTTTCTCGGCGATGTTCGCGGATGGGGAAGATGAGGAAGGGTTTGTGGAGGACGAGGCAGGCGACAGCACTTACACTACTGATTTCCCCGACAGCCAGGATCTCTTCATCAGCCTCACAGAGATCCCCTACCAACCCTCCCCGGCCGTTAACCCAGACTCTGAATCAGGGGAAGGATCAGTCGGTAAGTGCTATAAACACGTAAACATTTATTTTTTAAAAAACAGGAATAAAAACTATATGAAAAGAAGGTCAATACATATAGGGATAGAACAGAAATCCTCTTGGGAGAGTTCCACGAAGCTCTCGTAGAGGTACTCGAAAAGCCTCTGCAGGAGGTTCCTGGGGAGAGGTGCCTTATTGGGTGCTCCGTGGAAGCACACTCTTCCGCGCCAGGCTATCCTCAGGTACAGTGGGAGCATTGCCTCCACGAGCATGGCAGCATAGGGCCCTGGTCTGTGCAGGGTTTCATGCAGCATGCGCTCTCTGTCTCTCTTAGTGACCCGCCTCAGGGTGATCTCGCTCGGCGACTGCTGCATCTAATTAGGGGAATTAGTGTAATGTTACTATTGGGAATGCTTGACTTTTCCTTTGCATAACAATGACTGTCGTTTAACAGCCACGTGGTAGAGGCTGCAGAGGGAAAGCATACAGGGATCTTTCCCGGGGACAGCCGCGAGGGGGTGGAACAGGGTCAGACTTTATGCTTTCCAGATTGCCTGCAGCAGGAGGGCACTGCTATCCATTAACTGTTAAGCAGCCTAAAGTTTACGGCTTACCAGGCCTGGCTGCTACACAGATTCTGCTGTCCTGCACTGCTTGTCTGATCTCCAGTGCAAGACCCCAGGCAATGAAAGCGAATGCTGAAAATTCGAACTTGTCCTGAGAGCGCATGAGATAGGTGCCGTGTATGGTCTTGTTCACAGAAACAGACTAGACTGTGTTCAGTGTTCACAAACATGTATCTTTGCAAGGAAATCACTTCCTTTTTCCCATCACACAGCTGCGGCTGTTTCCCGAACTGCCCCGGCATCCCCCTCACAGAGGCTGCAGCAGATTAGGCGGCGAAAGAAAAAGACTCGGGACGAGATGTTCGCTGAACTGATGGCCTGCTCCAGAGCCGAGGCGGCCCAGCAGAGCCAGTGGAGGGAGACCCTCTCTCAGCAGCAGCGCTCACACAGCGAACGGGAGGACAGGTGGCGGCAGGAAGACCAGCAGGCGACTCAAACGCTGCTTGGACTAATGAGGGAGCAAACGGACATGCTCCGGCGCCTTGTGGATGTTCTGCAGGACCGCAGGCAGGAGCAGAGAGCCCCCCTGAACTGTATCTGCAACCGCCCTCCCCCGCCACAAAGTCCTGTCCCCCCCTCACCCAAAATCACAAGAAGGAGGGGCACTGAACACTTTTCCTCCCAGGCTCCAATGATTGTCGGAGTGGCCAATCTTTCTTGATGTAGTGGGAATCTCTTGCACGACTATCCCATTTGCAGAGAAAACAGCAGTACTTTGTGTATCCAGTCTGCAGACCAAGCAAGAGAGCAACAACCTTCAAATCGCCACAAAGCTGCCACTGATGTTGGTCATAGTTTATGCACCTCAAAAGTTGTTTCATGTTGTCATAGGTTTCCTTCATATGGACTGCATGACCAACTGGAATTGATGGCAAAACATTGCCATTATGCAGTAAAACAGCTTTAAGACTCGTCTTCGATGAATCAATGAACAGTCTCCACTCATCTGGATCGTGAACGATGTTGAGGGCTGCCATCACACCATTGATGTTGTTGCAGGCTACAAGATCACCTTCCATGAAGAAGAATGGGATAAGATCCTTTTGACGGTCATGGAACATGGAAACCCTAACATCACCTGCCAGGAGATTCCACTGCTGTAGTCTGGAGCCTTACTCTTGGGTAGTTCCAAATCCCTGACAAGGTCATTCAGTTCACCTTGTGTTACGAGGTGTGGTTCAGAGGAGGAGGATGGGAGAAAAGGTGGGTCCTGTGACATTGATGGTTCAGGACCAGAAGTTTCATCCTCTTCCTTGTCTGACTCAAGTGAGAATGATTCTGGTGCATCAGGAACCGGCAGTCCTTCTCCGTGGGGTACTGGATAGCTGATGGAATGTTTGGATAATGCACAGTCTACTTTTTCTTCTTTGACACACCTTTCCCAACTGGAGGCACCATGCAGAAGTAACAATTGCTGGTATGATCTGTTGGCTCTCTCCAAATCATTGGCACTGCAAAAGGCATAGATTTCCTTTTCCTGTTCAACCACTGGCGAAGATTTGTTGCACAAGTGTTGCAGCATATGTGTGGGGCCCACCTCTTGTCCTGATCTCCAATTTTGCAGCCAAAATAAAGGTGATAGGCTTTCTTAACCATAGTGGTTATACTGCGCTTTTGTGATGCAAAAGTCACTTCACCACAAACATAGCAGAAGTTATCTGCACTGTTCACACAAGTATGAGGCATCTCTGCTCACTTTGGCTAAACAGAAGTGTGTCCCTTTGCAAAATCAAACACTGACAAATAAGAGAGCACGACACTGTATGAGTTCTAGAGCTGATATAGGGCAATTTGTTCAGCAGAGTGATGTAAGCTTCGTCATCATCCATGACTTCTAGGAATAACATGATGCAATTCATATCATGTATGACGCAATACCAATTTCAGATTGCAGCATTCATTGTTTTGCCTAAAAAGCAAGTCCTGTCCAAACCCAGTCACAGATTTATTCATAGATCCAGTCAAAGATGTATTTTAGTCATTTCTGGTTTAAATTGAGATCCCTTCCCTTTATAACTCACTTATCCTCCGCTATTCCCAAGTCAAGGGTCGTATATACTGACCCAAAGCATAACTTGAAAACTAGAGCCAATCAACAATTTTAAGCATCATTTTCGTTCTCAGTGACCCAGAATTAGTAAAGTTTGAGTACATTTATTTCAGAAGCATTTTGGCTGTAGAGCAGTGTAACCTATCACTTAAATCAGCTTGTGTAACAGATGACTGGAGGATACCTAGTGTGACTCCAATTTTTAAAAAGGCTCCAGAGGCAATCTTGGCAGTTACAGGCCAGAAAACCTAACTTCAGTCAAAGGCAAATTGGTTTAAACTATAGTAAAGAACAGAATTATCACACATAAATGAATACAATTTTCTGAGGAAGAGTCAACACAGCTTTTGTAAAGGGAAATCATGTCTAACCAATCTATTATAATTCTTTGAGGGTATCAAGAACCATGCAAAGCAGGGTGATCCAGTGCATATAGCGTACTTGGACTTTCAGAAAGTCTTTGACAAGGACCCTCACCAAAGGCTGTTAAGCAAAGTAAATAGTCATGAGATAAGAGAGAAGGTCCTCTCAAGGATTAGTAAGTGGTTAAAAGACAGGAAACAGAGTGTAGGAATAAATGATCAGTTTTCTAAATGGAGAGGGATAAATAGCAGGTTCACCAAGAATCTGTACAGGAACCAGTGCTGTTCAACTTATTCATAAATGATCTGGAAAAAAGGGTAAACAAAGTTTACAGATGCAAAATTACTGAAGATAGTTAAGTCCACAGCAGACTATGAAGAGTTACAAAGTGCTCTTACAAAACTGGGTGGCTAGACAAGAAAATGGCAGAAGAAATTCAATGTTGACAAATGCAAAGTAATGTATATTGAAAAACATAATCCCAACTAAACATACAAAATGAAGGGGTCTTAATTAGCTGATACCACTCAAGAAAGAGATCTTGGAGTCATTGTCCATAGTTCTCCGAAAACATCCACTCAGTGTGAAGTGGCAGTCAAAAAAGCTAACAGAATGTTAGGAACCATTAGGGAAGGGATAGATAATAAAAGAAAAGATCACAGTGCTACAATATAAATCCACGGTGCACCCACATCTTGAATACTGTGTGCAGTTCTCAAGCAAATATATATTAGAAATGGAAAACATACAGAGAAGGGCAGCAAAAATGATTAAGGGTATAGAATAGCTTCCCTATGAGGAGAGATTAAAAAGACTGGGACTGTTCAGCTTAAAAAAGAGACATCTAAGGGAGGCTATGCAAGATGTCTATACAGTCATGAATGGTGTGGAGAAAGTGAATAAGGAATATTTATCTCTTCACATAACACAAAAACCAGGGTCACCAAATGAAATTAACAGGCAGCAGGTTTAAAACAAACAAAAGGAAGTACTTCTTCACAATTCCACAGTCAATCTGTGGAACTCACTGCAAGGGAATGTTGTAAAGGCCAAAATTATAATGGGGTACAAAAAAGAATTGCATTGGTTCATGGATACAGGTCCATCAGAGGCTATTAGCAAGATGGTTGGGGATGCAACCCCATCCTCCAGGTGTCCCTAAGCCTCTGGCTGCCAGCTGCTGGGACTGGATGACAAGAGATGGATCACTTGATGATTTCCCTGATCTGATCATGCCCTTTGAAGTATCTAGCATTCGCCACTGTTGAAGACAGGATAGTGGGCTAGATGGATCATTGGTCTGACCCAGAATGGTCGTTCTTATATTCTTAAAGAGAAATCCTGGCCCCATTGAAGTCAATGAAGATTTTGCTACTGATTCTATTGTGGTCAGGATTTTACTCATAGTGCACAGTACCAATGTGTAGGGTCTGGTACTAGTGAGATATAAAAAGTAAATTAAACTTTTGTATTAAGTGACTGAATGTTTTTGCAAAATATTGAATGTTCTAGCAGAACCTTTTCACTGTGTCCTATTAGACTTTTCCTGACAGATTTGCAAAGACTTCTTTGAACAGTGAAACTATTATCATCATTTTAATGGCCAATGTTATTTTGTCATATGAGAATGGGCTCTTGTGAAAATTATAGGGCTGGCTTCATTAGCATAAGACTATGAAGTGGAGTAATTCAGTAAATAGTTGTATTGAGGTCCACTTAATAACACTTTCCTGTACTCTCAATGTCCAATTCCCTAAAGGATTCATGAATAAATATTTCTACCCCTCCCTCCCCAGCACCCTCTGACCAAAATCTTATTGAACAGTTCCCAGTACTTAAGCTGTCACTTAATGTGGTGCTGAGGGTGAGGTGAGGTGTAACAGTTATTGAGCCTATTCCTAAAGTCCTTATTCAGGTTCTGATTCAGAAAGGTACATAAGCATGGACCTACCCTGAGCATGTGAGCCATCAAGGAGACTATATGTTTAAAGTTACTTACACACTTAAGCCCCCTCCTGCATAAGGGCCTCAGTCTTTACTAAGGAAATACACCCACTGAGTTCACGGAAGCTTTGCCAAAGATTTTCAGGTTCTCATCCACACTGTGATTGCATTTAAACAAGTCCCTAAAAATATTTACATAATTAATTTAAATATATTCTTAACCAAATTAATACCACTCTCCATAATACAAACACTATGAACATTTTGTTCTATGCATGTTTCAGGGAAATATATATCTACATAGTCCATGATATGAAATGTTAGCTGCTGCATATTTTATCTACAGTACTTCAACATAAAAAGTCCAAAACCTTTTTTCATTCTTGACAACCTGATCTCAGGTTTCAGCTAGAAACAATGATCCAAATGTATCCAGGGCAAATATGCTACGATTGGGGCAAATGTATGAGAGAGAGTCTGTGCCTAAGCTAGTATTCCTAAGCCACCTTATTGAGGATGCCATGGCACCATTTAAGGCTGAGATGAGTTTTGCACTTAGAACAGCTGTTCACCCTCTTTATTACAAAGGAAAGTTATAACTTATAGGCCCCAAAATTACATTTACTCTTTAAGTACTGAATGAATTTGTAAGCAAATCTTTTACTTTATTAAAATTAATTTTAGTATAAGTCCTTTAAGAAATTTTCCACTTGTCAGACTTTTCCCCTGAATGATCTTAATGGAAAAATGCAGACTATTCAAGCTTCCCATGTAATTAAAACTCCCTGATATCTTGTGCATAGACTACAATGGAAAAAATCTTTTAAGGATTAATAGGCACATTTTTCTGTTTTTCTTCATAACTGAAATTTTCTCCTTCAGCAGAGGCTGAAGAATAATATTCTCTGACAGACAATTCTACAAAGAAATGCCTTCTTCCAAAATAGCTGTTTCTCCTATTGTTATCAATGGGGCAGAGGTTACAGGTTGTCCTTGGCTAAAATGTCCTTTTCTATTCACCTTCTCCTCACTGGTTCCTCCTCCTGATAGCGTAAGGGGCAGGGAGGACTCCACCTTCCTTGAGGGCAGCTTGCTTCACTTCAGTCAGGTGTTTGGAATAATGGGAGGTGGCCATTTTGAAAGAGGGCATCTTAAAGCAAGGAAACGTATGGCCTCAACCCCATCAAGAATAATAGGAGATGGTAGCCATTTGGAAGGAGACCAAATCCTCAAGAGTTTCTCTGAAGAAGAAGGTTTAATTCTTCAGAGAAGAGCAACAAAAATTATTAAAGGTCTAGAAACGTGACCTATGAGGGAAGATTGACAAAATTGGGTTTGTTTAGTCTGGAAAAGGGAAGACTGGGAGGGGACATGATAACAGTTTTCAAATATATAAAAGGTTGTTATAAGGAGGAGGGAGAAAATTTGTTCTTCTTAACCTCTGAGGATAGGACAAAAAGCAATGGCCTTAAATTGCAGCAAGGGAGGTTTAGGTCAGACATTAGGAAAAACTTCCTAACTGTCACCGTGGTTAAGTACTGGAATAAATTGCCTAGGGAGGTTGTGGAATCTCCATCATTGGGGATTTTTAAGAACAGGTGAGACAAACACCTGTCAGGAATGGTCTAGATAATACTTAGCCCTGCCATAGTGCAGGGGACTGGACTAGATGTCCTCTCAAGGTCCCTTCCAGTCCTATGAGTCTATGATTCAGACTCTGCTGACAGATAAACATTCCCATGACCATTAATCCTAAATATTTCTGTTCAAAGCAACTCGTTGCACAAGATCGACTCAAGAGGGAGGGCAAAAAGGAGGGGGAAGTTAGGGTGTGGAATGCAGGAAACAGGAGGGGGAAATTACAGAAGGTGAGTAAGGGAATGTGGACGTAAGGTTTTAGTCCAGGACCAAGATGAAAGGGAAGTTGAACAGTGAAGGAGAAGACATTTTAAATGAAAACATGTCTGATAATTGCAAACATTTAAAGAAAACACAAAATCGTGTTTGAAATCTGATATGCTTAAAATGTCCCCGATACAAAAGCCCTACACTCAGAATACCAAATCATAAGTAAGACTAAGATTATGTCACAGAGGTCATGGACTTGGTGACCTCCATAACATTTTCCACTTCAGCCCCGGGGCAGCAGAACTGGAGCTGTCAGCCGCTGGAGACCCCTGCAGCTCCCAGCTGCCCTGGGCGAACCCAGAGCTCTGAGCCATTGCAGGTGGCAAGAGGACCCGGAATTCCCAGACACCACAGGCAGCAGGGGGACCTTGAGCTCCCAGCCACAGAGGCAGTGGGTGCTGGATCCCACCTCCCTTTCCTCCTGCAGTAGGGCTCAGGCTCACCCCATTTTGTCACAGTTATTTTTAGTAAAAGTCAGGGATAGGTCACAGGCTTCTGTGAATTTTTGTTTATTGCCTGTGACCTGTCTGTGACTTTTACTAAAAATAACCCTGACAAAATCTTAATCATAAGTGAAAAGAGAAGGCAGCCATTCTATAGATTGTTGGGTTATCTGCAAGCTGTTGGGCTACAAGCAGGAATTTCTGCATGTAATCTGTGTCCTGTGTTATGCAGATTTAAGTATTATAAAGGTCTCTTCTGTCCTTCAGATAAATTAAGCTGTTAATCTAATCTAGGTATGCTTGTATAAAGTGCTGCCTTGGGGGAATACTGCTCTCCCTGCAGTCAACAGGTGCAGGGCTCTTTGGGGGGGAAATATAGGAGATTTAAATTAAGGTCTGACCATGCTTCCAGTGTGCTTACTGGCCAAACATCCAAATGCATTCAGAGGAGCAGGCCATCAGTCTGCACATGGAACAGTAAGAACAGCTGGAGCCCAACATTCCAATACATAGCGTCAGTAACATTGTGAGACGGAAGGGAGCATTCTGACCCCTGTAGGTCTGCCCACCTGCTTGAAATTTATAATTTACCCCTCTTCTAAGTGCTTTTCTAACTCCGGTTGGAATGTGGTGCTGCTGACACTTTTACTTAGTGAAGAAGATTACGAGTGCAGAAGGAAACAGTCTGAATTAGCAGCTGATCTGACAACATAGAACAACCACACCGCAGGAACAGTACGTGACTGATAATGGTAACAGTCACAGTTCCAGGGCAAACTGTTCCTTTGTCTGCTCCAGGGTCTCCTCAAAGGGACCTCTTTAAGACTCAGGCCTCCAGCTGCCACCTCTCTGTGGGCTGGAACCAGCATTCCTCTCCCACTACGCTCCCTACAATCACTGTGCTTATCCCAGCAGCTCTAAGTGTATATGGAAGTTATTTTAAGAGAGACCTTTTTAGGGTATATTTCTCAGTGAAGAATGGATCTTTCCTCCCATAAAGTCTGGAAAAAATCACCACATGGGAATTTCTCCAGCATAGGGGGAACCTGCAGGTGATGTAGAGACAGTATAGTGTAGGCACTTGCTGGCCCCCGTCACAGCTTCTGTTGCTTCATGGTTGGAAAAAAGATGTGAGGCTAGACTATCTCAATATTCCAACTATTGCCAATTGCTGGAATGTGCCCTCATAGGCAACGGAACACAGTTAAGAACAATCCTGAGGGTGCTCTGACTTATGCTCCTGTGCATAGCCAGCTGCAGAATTGGGGAGCCTCAAAGTTGTTGTAAAACCACATTTGCTTCTCCCCATTAAATAAGTACAGTTCAGCGAAACCTGAGAATTGGTGCCCTTTGGGATTTTTTTCCGCTCTCTAACCCTTCAGCCCCCAATATATCTTCTGAGTCATAAGATTTTATGAAACCAGCCACATGGTCCCTCTCCTAGGATCATATGACTAAAATAAACATCAACTTTTTCTACTGCCCTATTAGTATCTCAAAGAGAGAGGAAAAGAAGAGACTGGAGTTGGACACCAATTATTGCACTAAGATCAAAGATAACACCATATTTTCCACTATGAGCGTAGAAAGGTCTCAGACCATGGTTTGAATGTTATGAGAAGCCATCTTCTCTCCGTATTGTTAGTTCTTTCCTGACAATGAAGAGGCATTAGGCAGAAGAAATATCAGGTATATGGTCACCTGGAAGTTCTTCTGAGAAAAGTTCAAGAGATGGTTAGATGCTATTTTTTGACTTATTCAAAAACCAGTGGAAGCTGTTCACAGAATCTAAGGCAACACTGGATTTTTAGTTCAGAAAATGATTTTCCTTTTTACCCTTGTAATTCTTTGATAATCAGGAATTATTTCACAGTTGAATCTTATTGCAATCAAGGCAGACTTTTTTGCCTCCTCTAAAATCCAGATTCCCATTGACAAGTGCATAGGGTACCAACCAGAAAGTCTGTTGTTTGCCTAACTATAAACTATCATGTTTATAATGGGTAATCTAATAATTGATTTCTCAAATAGTGTGAATATAGGTCTAAACCCTGGAAACGAACCCTTGACCCTGCAATGAGCTCCACACACCAGACCCATGCATCCACTCAGAGCCTACTGAACTATGCAGACACAGGGGGTGCCCAAGCAGAGCTCATTGGACGATCATGGCCTGAACGTTTGCAAAGAGTAATTAGAAACATTAGCCACTGAGTATTAAGAAGTGTAGGCCCCAAAATGAAATTAGGGAATAGACCGACGTAGGTGATATAGTGAAACCTTGCAGTCTGTCTCTACCATTTCAGCCAATCAGTGGCTGGATTAGCCCTTAGTCATGTGGCCTAGGCAATATTTTATTCACAGCCCTTGTAGAAACAAGGCTATTTTCCCATCCTTCTAGTGGTTTCTAATATGTTTCAAACCTCCTAATGGTGAACTAAAAAGCTTTTTAACCCATCAAGCCCTGAGTTCAGACTTCAGTGTTGCAAGTGAAACACTAACAGGTTCAAAGAATAGCTTAGTGCACCAGATTTAGCTGCAGGGTTCAATTTGTGAATTAGCTACAGACTTCCTTTGTGACATCATATAACCCACATGCTTTACACTGCAGCATTTGACTTTATCTTTTTCCACAGAAAGGGCGAGAAACCATGGGGAAGAGACATGGATTGCATAGTAGGGCAACTCAGCTAGAAGGGTCCAGAAACACCCAGGGCATGGTAGTTACCGGACACACTCAGTATCTGTTCTGATTCTATATAGGAAGTTTTCATTGTGGTCCACCCACCTGGCAGGTCATAAGAACGGCCATACTGGGTCAGACCAATGGTTCTATCTATCCCAGTATCTTGTCTTCCAATAGTAGTCAATGCTAGGCGCTTCAGAGGGAATGAACAGAACAGGAAGTCATTGAGTGATCCATACTCTGTCATCTACTCCCACCTTCTGGTAATCAGAGGCTAGAGACACCCAAAGCATGGGCTTGTATTCCTGACCATCTTGGCTAATAGCCATTGATGGACCTACCATCCACAAACTTATCTAATTCTTTTTTTGAACACAGACTTTTGGCCTTACAGCAGACCCTGGCAACAATAGTCTCAGTCAAGTTCCTAGTGAACAGGTGATCATATCACAAAAATATTCACAATTGCACACAGTCATTCAATGAATTTATTGTGATCAGAAGACATTGCCATCTCATGGCCATTCACTAGCTTATATACAACCCACAGTGTAAGTGATATAAATACTTTCAAATGTTTTACACAGTTTGAGGGATGTGGCAATTTCCTGCAAAGTCCCTGAAAGATCTTATTGTATTAAGTTTATATATAAATTATGGCCCTGGATTGTATGTAATGTCTCTAGAGGGGAGGTGTGACAGACATTGCAACCACATGCAGTATCTTTAGGGTCCTTTGTTGTAAAGAAATGGTTTATGTATGACTGTGTTCTAGTCCATGAGGGAGGGCTACCACAGCTCATCCAGGAACTGAAAACACCATGGTGATTAAAGTCAATCAGCCAAGTTGTACCATCCCCGTACTCCTCCCAGCCCCTCAGAGGTACCATCCCCTGGGGAAGCTTCCATATACTAGTTCAGATTATTTTCTTCAGAGAGCAGTAGACAAATAAATGACTGTTGGATAAATATCCTGATTTTAATCTGACTCGGGGCCTGTTTCTGAGCCAGCATATGGACAGGACCTTTTGTCTGGAGGGTGGGGGGAGGGGGGGCTCAATCCTTGTGGAAATGTTGGAAGCACTTGACCTACTGGGGCCCCTTAAGACTGATAAGTGACTTCTGGGAAGCATTTAGCATGCATGTAGATTTGTGTATTGTTTCCAGTATGTTTTCTCTGTAATGCTTTTACCTTTAGAGTAAATGTGCTTGCTTAGAAGGCGCTGTGTGGTAGCTTATAACTGTGGGCAATACCCTGGTCATAGCCCTTGGAGAGCAAGTGAAGTGGAAGCACTGCCCTTTTCAGGCAAACTGGTTTGCTGAGGATATTTCAGTGTAATCTAGGGAGCTATGCAGCCTTAAAACCCCAGTCAGAAGGGAGTGAGATGTGGATCTCGACCCACATGAACAAACAGCTGGGAGACCAAAGTGGTGCCTGTGAGAGACTTCTGAGAGGGAATACAGCTGTAGGGCCCCTGAAACTGTGACAAACAGCTACAAGAAGTTGTTTGCAGTGGAGCTTCTGTATCAGGCTATTACATACTTGGCGACAGCCCATGTACAGTCATGCACATTTGTCTTCTTGCCAGTTAATCTATAGTGCTAATGATGGTGAAGAAGAAAAAGGATAGAGTTTCTGCTGGTATGCTGAGGGTAGCAGTAAGTCTTTCTGGTGCTCTTTGTGCCTAGTTTAATGAATGGCCTCTACATTAGTGTGACACCACACAGTGCTAGACTGGTGCCTCTGAGGGACAGTCCCAAGGAAAAAAAAATCAGTATAGTGGTTTCGGCCAAGTCTCCATTGCTTCTCATCAGGAAACCAAAATGTGGTTGATTGTGGTTGCACTTGCGCAGCACAAGAGGAAAGAAGTCATTCAAAGAATTTATTGTGACCAAAAGATATTACCATCTCATGGCCATTCACTAGCTTATATACAAGGAGGAGATAGTCTCAGTCCAGTTCCCATATCACAAAAATATTCACAATTGCACTCATGATAACTTGTCTTTGCAAACTCAATAGAGCTGTTACGGTTTGAAAGTGTCTGGAGACAGAGAAAGCCAGACTGACAAACTCTCACAGACAATTGATGGGGAGGAGAAGAAAGCAGGCCATGCTGGCAGTTGTGACCAGGATGGGACACAGGAGATTCTAATGTGGATTTGTTCAGTTCAATGCCTGTAATATGAGAAGAAAGCCAATCTAATCTACCTTGTAGTGAAACATAAAATGAGATTAGACCAAATATGCATGTAGGTTGGCTGTTTCCAAATCCTTTCTTCTCAAATGCTTTGTTCCAACTGCTCAATTAATATACTTCATTTTAAGAAGGCTGTTGGGCAGTTCCATGGGTCATGGAGTCACAAAGGGAGAACCAAGCAGGTGCTCAAATCAAGATAGGCCTGCTCAGTAAGAAGCAGTTGGCTTGGTACTCATGGTGTAGCCAAGTCCTGGTCTAAGGGAGAGAATTGCAAAATCCCATCACAAAGCAGGTAAAGTCTAAAGGTCCAAGACCTGAGGTGAGGAGACCAGTAAGAGGATAGAGGTGCAACTAGCCCCATAACCATGACAAATATAACGTTCCAATCATTTTAGGACCAAGAACTGTCTTCAGTGTTTAAGTGGAAAGAATTTTAATTTTCAAAGGTGCCTAAGGGAATTAGAAGTTGGATGAAATTCAGTGGAGTTGGGCACCTAACTGCCTTAGTCTCCTTTGAAAATCTCAGCCTTACTTCATACATTTAATTTTAATTTGCAGCACAATATCACCCCATCTACTCTTTCTCCTCTTTCCCTCTGATACTTGGGTATGACAAGAAAGTCACAGCAAGAGTAGGATTATGATGGAGTTATTTTATTCCCAGAGCTGCTCAGTTATTTCAGCAGCATGCTAATAGCTTTGACAATTCCACTGCTTTCAAGAGTTTCAGTGGCTTGAAGCACTTCTCAGCAGCTTTGGGGCTTGCTTCAAACAGTAGCATGCGTGCAAGGCTTTCCATGAAAACCATGGTCTGAAGCCTCTTTGCTAGAGTTCAAATCTCAGATGAACTGTGTGAGTTCTAGTTAAACACAGTACACATACTTGTAAGTACAATAATTTGTGTATATAGTCAAGGCCAGTATTTGGAGGGAAATAACAAGTTCATTTTGTTCCTTAACATTGGAAAATCACTTCTCTGATCTTTACTTCAATATCTGAGTCACATGAATTTTCTTAACTCCTCTGTCTATCTAATCTACTTATATACACCCGACATCACCATATACCTGACATCATCACCTGTATGCCACTCAAGCATTCTAAAAAACCACAAGAATCTCTCTTCCTTCCCAGTGTGTAGGAGAAAGACCTTCCTTCATTTATAGGTATTTTTGTTTATTTGTCTGTGTCAGAGAGACAGTCCAACGGAAGGGAGGGATGTTGTGTTGTCATGTGTGTATGTGAGAGAGAGAGAGAGGGCAAGAGAGAGAGGGGGAAGAGAGAGAGTAGAATGTCTTAAGGTGAAGCTAAATTGAAGAGATTAATTTTTTATTTAATCCTGAAACTGGTGAGGTCTCTGCCCACCTTTATACGCTATATTAGGAGAATGAGCTGCAGGTTCTAGGTCCAGCTCCTGTGGAAGTCCAGTCTCTTGCACGCATGAGCCACCCCCACATTTTTAAGCTGGGGGGAAATGTTCTCTGGAGAACTTGCTGCTATGGCGTGTAGTGTACCAATAAATCCAGCAGCAGATTGCAAACCTAGAGAAATAGCTCTGAAGCCATGTGTCAAAGCTTTCCTACTCTGAGATCAAAAGGTAAAGCTAGAAGTGCTACAGCAATGGTCAGAAAAGGGCAATCACTACTGAGTACAGGGTTTACAGAGCATTTTTGCAAGGGACAATGGAGCATCAATGGAGAAAGGTTATTACTATGTAATTTACAAGTGTGCTTATGGTCCAGAAATTAACCATGAAATTGGCACCATCAACTCAGTTTATTTGCTTTCATCCTATGTGCTTCTGCTGCAGTGTCCATTGGTGAGGGGAAAGGATCTAATGAATTGGGCCTGAATAAAACCTCCAAGTCTGAACACTCTTGAAGTTCAGATGCAAATCTGAACTAGGCAGATTGGATCCACCCCAAGTTACTGTGAGCCTGATTCTGCAGCCCTTACACATGGTGAGTGGTACTCACTAACACAAGCAGTCTGATTGACTTCAGTGGGAGTACTCCTGGGACTGCTTCTCTGCGTAAGTAAAGGGTGAAGAAAATTGGCCTATAGCAGTCTTCATTTCGGGCTTGGTCCCAAGCCTACTGAAGCTAATGGAAAAAGACTCCCATTGTTTTGGATCAGGACCTAAATAATTTCCAATTTTCTTTGACACACTGAGATTTACTAATCTGATATTTTCCTCCATGCAAATTAACTGTAATGCACTAATTATATATCTTTCCTCCTCCATAGCAAAGCTGGTCGAAAGACACAGCACTCTATATCCCTTACTTTCCCCTAAATTTATTAATGAGATCTGCAGAGACCAAGATTAATTATTCATTCTTATTTTTAAGCTTTTTCTTTTAAATCTTTTAGTAGGACAATTAAGTAACACATGCATTTTTGTGATAAACCTAATTTACAGTAATAAGTCATTTCTGGGCAGTAAAATATTTTATTGTTTTGGTTTCTTAACCCTGTAGACATTTTATTTACAGTACATTTTCCTAATTAGCTGCAGGTACTAGAATGTTCAGAAGGTGCATATGTTAAACTTGAATCAGTTCATAGCAGGCTCCACCGAATGCTATCATACAAATCAGCAGTATTGATATGAATAGGCAAGATTTGTTAGCTTTTGATTATATTTTTAGAATTATTTTTATACATTTTTGAGTGAATATACTGCTCAGAAAAGTGAAGAAGTAATAGTGCTATCTTGGGACATGTTGTTAGGAACCATATAAATGGAAATTCCCCTCTTCCCCCAACACAAAAGACAAGTAAATAGGCCCTGTTTGGCATGCAGATAGGATCTTCTATATGCCTACCGGCCCAGGCATGGTGTTGGGTAGTTCTACAGCCTCTCTGGGGCTGCTATTCCAGTTCCTCATTTGGAGCAGTGTATGGAATCCTTGTGGATCCCCTACACAGAGATTTGTATCCACATAACCAAATACCCAGTGGTCTCACACTCCCACCTCTCTCAGAGCTTACTCTACCCACCTCACTTTCTGGAGAGCCTGCATGGAGTCCACCTCTGCCATCAGCAAAGAATGCAGAATTCCACACAAGGGCGTCACACCCATTCTAGGCACAGTAGAGGCATTGGGGTTCATTCTGCAGCCCCAGTGGGCATGGAGAAATGTCACCCCACATGGATCGTAACATAGATAAATGAGTTTATGGTGTGCTCAAGCCCTGGGCAAGCTTCTCCAAACATGCATCTCCCCTCCCCACCCTTTGTAGTTTCATTGTATTCTTGGATAAGAAATGAAAGCCTATAAACACAAAAGCCAAATCTTGCTCTAATTTGCCCACTTAGCAACCCCATTCAACCCCAATGGGATATGGTCCATTTCTTTTAGTAGAAGCTGTTTTATATTTGAAGTGAGACCAGATTCAGAGCTAGAGAACAAAAGTACAAACCATAAATGGAAAGACCCTAAATGAATCTACTATGGCACCTGAATTATTATCTACCATTAAAGCTTATTACTTTCCTTGCTTGGTGCCTGTGGCTGTTTTCTCCTGCAGTCAGGTAAAGCAGTATGAATAAGTAAGACTCTAACAGCTCAGTTGGTTTTTGCTGGTATCACACTGTTAATCCTTCCTTAATTTATAAGTATTCATACATAAATTGCTCATGCTCAAAGGTATCATAGAATACCAGGGCTGGAGGGTCATCTAGTCCAACCCACTACTCAAAGCAGGACCCATCTCCAGACAGATTTTTGCCCCCAATCCTTAAACAGCTCCCTCAAGGGCTGAACTCACAACCCTGTGTTTAGCAGGCCAAGGGTCAACACACTGAGCTATCCCTATCCCATTTTGGTCACTGTACACACAGCCTCCCTTTTACACACTGCAAGTGTCCTGCCTTCACTATAGCTCCTATGTTCCTGCCACTTGAGGGAAGAATTTCCAGGAAATTCTATGAGGTTCACCTCAGAGAGTTTCTGGTCCAACTCCTCTCCAAAGGGTACCTACCCCATGACATGATACAATTCAGCTCTATAATTCTTTGTTTGTGGAAACTGTTGTGTAATAAAGAACTCCGGTACCAAGGATCAGATCCAGAGCTGGAGTGAATCCTTGCATCCCCCACTGAATTTTTTGGTACAATTCTGTATATTGTGTGGTAAGCTGTTGCTAACTTCCAAGCTCTGGATATGGCATGGTTCACTGTTTTGCTTAACTGTGCATGAATTTTGTAGTGGCTCTAACACATATCTCAGAATTGTCATAAACAAGCTCAGTGAGCATGATGGGTTCTTTTTATGTATTCAGCTATGAAGGCATCTCTAATGAATGTTCTCCTTCTGACCTTACTAGCTTTTGTGTTCTTAAATGCTGCAAGCAGTGCTGCTGGAAAAGCATTTTTCCCCTGACACAGAGAGGTGAAGTTATGTGGACCATTGATCTAACATTTCTGGAGGGCCTTAAATGACAGAGATGCTGTGAGACAGTATGTAATAGAAGATGGGATTGTGATTCAGTGAGACAGAAACCAACTTAGGTGCCCTGAGATTTAAAGGTCCTTATGCCATTTGTAACTTCTAGTTTCCTTGAAGAGACCACTTCTTTCCATTTCCTGGAAGACTTATATTTCTTTCTGGTGCCAGGTCCAATCAGAAAACCTCAGAGAGGAGTGATATTTACACAGACAGTTTGTGGTGATGTTACAGAACTTCCACACCAGAGTCTTAGTGAGTATAGCCAAAGCTTGGAGAAAAAAAACACAAACTTTTGAGTAATGGTATATGAGCATCAACTCCTCCTCCTCACCACTCCACACTAAATCAGCTCATAGGCACTGCCCTTTTGTTACAGGGCTCTACAAACACCAACTCCGACACAGGAGCAGCTCTATGTTTTTTGCTGACCCAAGCATGGTAGTCAGGCGTCCTTTGGCAGCATGCCTGTGGGCGGTACACTGGTCAAGCAGATTCGGCGGCATTTCTGCAGGTGATCTGCCAGTCCCATGCCTTCGTACCCACTGCCAAATTGCCGCCGAAGCCACGGCAACAGCGGACCTCCCGCAGTCATCCCTAACGGCAACCAGTATGCCACCCCCCGCGGCTTGCCGCCCCAGGCACGTGCTTGCTGCGCTGGTGCCTGGAGCTGCCCCTGCTCTGACACCAGATAATCCTGAAAACAACATAATAATGCTGTCCTCATTGGCAGGCAAATCTGTTCAGAAATAGCATCCCACGGAAGGATACTCAACATCCCCCAGCCATATGGGATGGAAGCATTAGGCTCCCCATCACCCATTCCCACTATCACAAGTCCTGTCACCCCCCCTTACAAAAATTCATTTGTTGGCCTCTACTCAGTAGGTGAGATGATATTCAGGTTCACCTCTACTCTGCAAGGAAGTACTTGAATGACACATTCCACAACAGGAGATAATTCCCAATCCAACAGACTTCTGGTCCTCTCAAGGGCCCTGGTGTCTGGATTTGCAACCTTTCTTAACCCATAACTAGGTATCACTGAAAAGTCTTTGCTTTCTAGAACTCAAGCACTTTGCAGTCCGGCGTCAACGTAAATCAGATCCACCTAGAACTGCTCTCCAGTTTCATCTCACCTGGCTGCTGTCCTCATCCCTCTCTGCTCCTATCCCTCCTTCAACTCATTTCTCCTCCATTTCTGCTGACCTCTCCCCAACCCACTCCTCAAATCCTTCTCTCCCTCTGGCTCTATTCTCCCTTTAGTTTCTGTCTCCCCATCTCTATTCCAGTAAGGCTGGTCATTTTCATTGCCTGGCCACCAGTACGGGGAGCACTGAGAGCACAGGAGAAACAGACAGACTCCCTGCTCTCATTTCCTGTGCTTGGTGCCACAGCAGCCCTGAGCCACCAAGAAGAACAATTGCATGGAAAATCCTGCTTACCCTGCAGCCCCATGAAGGAGCATGCTCAGGGCAGCCAAAACCTTTGGCGCATTTAGCTGCCAAACTCTAACAAGTCTTTACTGAGCATGTAAGAGCTGAGATTTTTTCAGAGGCTTCTAAATTGGACAAATTTGGGCAGACTTTCATGAGGATGACAAAAGGCATGGCGCTGCGCTGATAGCAGATGTAACAAAGCGGCCTCTTGGGGGGACACTACTGAGAGTATCAATTCAGGACAAATTGCTTAGAGCAGGGCAATCACAGCCCAAGGCTGGGGTTCCTCCACTTCTAAGGCACACCAAACCAGCCACACAGAGTGGAGTTCGGTCTCACCCCCACTGGCTAACCAGAAGTCATACAAGCAATTCCCTTAGACACTCCAGTTTCCCAGTATCACCACCAGCATCCACTTCTTATGGGGATGAATGGTTATGAAAACCAACACCCCAGTAAAAGAAAAAAGATTCTCCTGATCCCAAAGAACCAAGCCCCAGACCCAGGTCAATATACAAATCAGAGTTTACCCACAAATCACGCTGTTGCCAATCCTTTAGAATCTAAACTCTAAAGGTTTATTCATAAAAAGAAAGAAATATAGATGAGAGCTTAAATTGGTTAAATGGAATCAATTACATACAGTAATGGCAAAGTTCTTGGTTCAAGCTTGTAGCAGTGATGGAATAAACTGCAGGTTCAAATCAAGTCTCTGGAATAAATACACAGCTTGGATGGGTCATTTAATCCTTTGTTCAGAGCTTCAGCTTGTGGTAAGGTTCCTTCAGAGGTAAGAAGCAGGATTGAAGACAAAATGGGGGGGGGGTTCCAGGACCTTTTATATCCACTGCCATGTGGAAGGAACCCCCTTTGTTCTTACTGTGGAAAATCACAGCAGCAAGATGGAGTTTGGAGTCACATGGGCAAGTCACATGTCCATGCATGATTCAGTTTGCAGGCGGCAGCCATTGCTCACATGCTACCTTGAACGTCCCTGGAAGGCTTCTCAAATGTGGATTGGAGTCTCCTAAGGTCCACTGTCAGTTAAATGTTTCTTCATGGGGCACTTACTCAGAATAGTCCTTTCTCAAGAAGCTGACCAAATGCTTCACTGATGCTACTTAGAATCAAGCACATTGAGATACAAGTACATAGCCAATATTCATAACTTTAAATACAAAAATGATACACACATACAGACAGCATAACCAACAAATTACAACCTTTCCATAGACACCTTACATGACCTCTTTTGTACATGATTTGCTGCAAATATATAACAGTGGTTGCAACAATGATCTATATCGGGACAGGCAACCTATGGCGGCATGCGAGCTGATTTCCAGTGGCACTCTCACTGCCCGGGTCCTGGTCAGTGGTCCGGAGGGATCTGCATTTCAATTTAATTTTAAATGAAGCTTCTTAAACATTTTAAAACCCTTATTTACTTTACATACAACAATAGTTTAGTTATATATTATAGACTTATAGAAAGAGACCTTCTAAAAACATTAAAATGTATTACTTTTAATACATTATTAAAAGTATTAAAATGCGAAACCTTAAATCAGAGTGATAAATGAAGACTTGGCACACCACTTCTGAAAGGTTGCCGACCCCTGATCTATATGTTCACAGTTTATGTCAATAACGTCACAGCAGGGTAACCCCAAATTTCAAGCACCTGCTCCAAAAGCATGGAAATGCTAGGAGCGTCTTAGTTAACCAGGTATCAGAATTTTTTAACCTGGGCAACAGTGTCTTTTTTCCCCTAACCTTATCCTTGGAAACAGCTGAACCATTTTGACTGAGGACTTCAAAAAATTTCCATCTGAGGCAGACACCCAGCATAGCTTTTATAATGAGAAGTGTTGAGTAACCTTAATTATAGGTGTCACTACCAGCTCTGTATGTCACTTACTGACCACAGGTAACATAGGCAAAATAAAAACTCTTCTCTGTGAAGAATTTATGCTTGGCTGCCTAAAGCTGAAATCAGAGAATACTAGGGTTGGAAGGGACCTCAGGAGGTCATCTAGTCTAATCCCCTGCTCAAAGCAGGACCAACCCCCAGATAGATGTTTGTCCCACATCCTTAAATGGCCCCCCTTAAGGATTGAATTTACAACCCTGGGTTTAGCAGGCCAGTGCTCAAATCCCTGAGCTATCCCTCCCCCTGTTAGCTGAGTCATTAGATCTTATTCTGCAATATTCCAAGGGCTTCCTGTAAGGGGCTGAGCATCCTCAGCTTCTCATAACATTGTGACATCAGGCCCAATAGGAATGGTAGGTGTTCAGCACCTTTGAAAGTCATGTCACTTAGGTTGTTAAATATGGAATTAGATGCCTGAAGTTAGGCATCCAGATTGGAAAAATGTTGGCCTTTGACACTTTGTGTCTCCGTTTCCCCATCTGTGAAAATGGAAATATTATTTCCTCCCTGTTTGCAGGGAAAATCCTTCCTCTGTACTTTGTTTTGAACCTACATACAGCTCTTTCCTCTAGTTCCCTGTGAAGTATTCAGAGGGCAGATCGGTTGTATGGTTGAATCCAATGAGGGGGGAAGGGGAAAAACGTTCCCCCTGGTATATTTGGTACAACAATTAGAGAAAGAAAAAATAGAACCACATTTCACACAGCCAAAATCCAAAATGTCTGAGTAGAAAATTCTAGCATCTGTAATTAAAAACTAAGGAAAATTGCACAGAGTAAAATCCCCACACAAACCAGATTGTAAAAACAGGAGAATATCAAAATCTGAAAATGATGTGAGAGAAGAGAGCATTTTATTTAAATATTAATGTACGATGAGACTAGCTCCTTCAAAATGTAAGACTAAAATACTGGTTTAAAATTTGTTTGACAATTTATATAGGCTCTGATTCAAGAAAAGAATCCCTATTCAGCTTGTGCTTAAAGTTAACATCTGCTTAATTGCCCTTCCTGAACCATGGTCTAAGGGTCTAATTAATTTACAGTATTACAACTACAAACATTTTTTCCAAGAAATGCAGTATGTGTGACTGTAAAGTCCACCCAATATTGCTGTTTTGCAGATAATGTCAAATAAAATGTTAATTGTGTCCTTGTCCTAGTTTGTTTTGACTCAGCTAGATGGAGCAATTATTAAGACTCCCTCCTGAATGCAGTTGATCTGGGTTCAAAGTTTCCTGCAGAGAATTCAAAAAACAGGCTGGCTGAATTAATACAGTATGTGAGATTTGTATATGCTGTAATTAAAATAATTTTTTCTAAGCCTCTTTTGAGGGTGGAGAGATGTATGTGGACATGGAAGGGGGCTCCAATTCCAGATTAATTTAAGTTTAGCTGATTTGCTTCTCCTTTCTATTTTGATTGCTTTTTAGTTTTCAGTTGTTTGTAGTTTGGTTGCAGAGAGACCTGTTACCATTTATATTATTGGTCTATTTTCTTAGCTAGAGTACAGGAACTGTTCCCATGGTAACATTTTCTGGTGCACTTTTCCTTGGCTTTTCAAGGCTGCTTTGGGTGTGCTCCGTGGTGCTCTGTTAATCTTCATCATGCATATGCAGCATTTCTACAAACTACCTGTTCTGGTTGTTTGGGGTGGGGGTTATTTGTTTGGTTAGCTTTTTGCTAATTTAGAGTCTCTTTAGAGTATATTTGTTTCTATTATTGTGAAGCTTAGTGCCAATGAAAGGGAACAGATTGACAGCCCTGCTCTAACAAGGTACAGCAGAGTTCAAGCATCTTCACACCATCCTCCCTGTGAGCCTCATTTTACTTAATCTGCTGGGCCATTTCCAGAGCCGAGAGAATTGTTTAGCTTCTTCACCCATCCATTAGTTGGCCTCTCAGCTGAGAACATGATGCTGGTTTTATGATGGGGGGCTCTGATCAAGATTTTCCAAAGTGATTAGTGAGTTTGAAAGCCTCGCTTTTTGGGAGCTCAGCTACAGACACCTTAAAGGAGCTTGATTTTTGGATTACTGCTTTCTGGAAATCAGGCCTTTTAAGGTGTCTCTATGTGGACATCTGAAAACCGAAGCACCCTAAATCACTAGTCACTTTTGAAAATCTTGACCTAATGCACTGGGATAAGGATCGAGGTCCTGCAAACCAGCTACCTTATTTAACGTAGTCCATTAAGCAGACCTCAACATGAATTAAATCACCTTCCCCACTTCCTCTTAGAGAAGTTACAGGTATTTCTCTCTTTTAATCTCTCTGGATGAGTCTTTCTCTCAGGACCCTTCCATTGCTCTAGCCACAGGTGACAAATTTAGGACATGAATTCTATTGCAACTGACACAATATACTGGCACCACTGCACCTAGCATCCGAGTACGTTAATCGGAAGGGGTATTTCTCTATGGTTCTCCAGGAGCTTGTGGATCACCGTGGGTGTTTCATTGACATTACCGCAGGCTGAACCAGAAAGGTGCATGACGCACGCATCTTTCGAAACACTGGCCTCTTCAGGAAGCTGCAGGCCGGGACTTTTTTCTCAGACCGGAAGATCACATTAAGGGACGTCGAAATGCCCATTGTGATCCTTGGAGACCCCACTTACCCTTTAATGCCTTGGCTCATGAAACCGTACACAGGGAGCCTTGACAGCAGCAAGGAATGGTTCAACTACAGGCTGAGCCGGTGCCGAATGACTGTGGAGTGTGCTTTTGGGCGTTTAAAGGGGCGCTGGCGATCTCCGTATGGGAAGCTACTAGAGAGGCCCAGCACAGGGCTGCAAGGATTAGGGATGCCTTGAGGGAGGAATTTGAGGCTGAAAAACAACAGTAATGTTTGCTGCCTTGCATGGGAGTGAAGTGCAGTGGTTACAATGTTAGTAGGAATCTGTGTTTCCTAAGCTGATTTGCAGTGCCTGTTTCTTTCCTGGGCTAAGGTATCTTTAACTTTCTGCAATAATAAAGACTGTTTTTAAAGCCAAAAATTCATTTATTGAAGACACACAACTTTTTTGGAATCTGAAAGGGCAAGGAGGTGGGGGGGGACTGTACAATCACAGGTTTGCATATGTCCTGTCTGGAGTGCTGTGCAATGACTGTTGCACTTCAGAATGGCTATACTGCATGGTGATGGGGGTTGAGTGCAGAGGGTAAGGGTCGTAGTTCTCAGGGCTGGTTGGTGAACGTACAGATGTTGGAGGCAGCTGGTGATGGTAAGAACCCGGATGCTGGGGAAGGGGGTGTGGAGCTAATATGGGGGCACAAGGGAAAGAGCTTTGGGACAAGGGCGGTGGGGGGGGCGGTGGCAGTAGTGCTCCGCCTGCATGGCTACAAGCGCCTGGAAAGAGTCCACTTGGCGCTCCAGGATGCTTATCAGCCGCTCCGTGCTTTGCTTCCTTTGAGCTGCGTTTTCCTTGTGGATCCTGCTTTCCCTCTCCCTCCACGCCTGCACTTTTTGATTCTCTGTGAGAGATTGGTGCATCACTTCTTGCAGCATGTCCTCTTTGCTTTTTCACGGCCTCTTCCGGAGGTTTTATAGTCTCTCAGCAGGTGATAACACGGACAGCCAAGATCTCAAGGTTGCATCTGTAAAGGCAAAATGCAACACTTAACAGAGACAGCATTGTTTATACCAGACAGAGTAATTCCTCCGCATTGAAGCAGGGCACATTAACAGTCTTCACAATAGCATAATTTTCCCATCCCAAGGAGAGCGCACATAACCCACGGGAGCCCTGAAATGGTGAGTATGGGGGAATGATTGTTTCAGGGCTGTACTGGGGTTTCTGTGCATTGGGGAAAGCAAACAGCTGCAGGGGGCACCTACACTGAACACTATCCCAACATTTTCCACAGGAGTTTATCCTGGAAGATATCTCGCTGCTACGGGTCACCTGGGAAGCACGGGAGGGTCTTCTACTGCAATGCGGATTCCGCCCTGACCCCTATGCAGCTTGCCTGTGTGCAGCAATGGGGCTAGTTTTGTTCAACACCTCACCCCCCACGGCACAGTGGCGCAGATGCGTTAGCCTGACTGGGACAAGGACCACAGTGGCTCTCCCAATAAACCTGCGCAAGTGCATTGCCCACGCTCTGGCTGAGACTTTTGAAGAGATTACCGAGGCCGATTACCGCGATGTGATAGACCACATCAATGTGCTATTCTGCATCTAGGCATACATGCATGCAGCCCTAACCCTCCCTCCTCTGCCGAAAAATTTCCATCCTGAAAATAAAAGCCGCTTACCGGGAACCCGCTCCTCTGTTTGTCCTCCACCAAGTACCGGCTGCTGCGACTGGCTACCTTCCTCCTGGCTTGAGAAGAGCTCCTGGCTGCATGCCTCCAGGGACTCCGGGGTGTCTCCCCCAACCCCAGTACCCTCACTCTCGCTTTCCTCCTCCTCCTCCTCCTCCTCCCCCCGCTCTGAAGTGTCCATGGTGGTCCTCGGAGTGGAGGTGGAGTCACCCCCAAGTATCGCGTCCAGCTCTTTGTAGAAACGGCAGGTCATGGGGGCAGCACCGGAGCGGTGGTTTCCCTCGCAGGCTTTGCAGTAGGCACTCCGCAGCTCCTTCACTTTAACCCTGCACTGCAGCGTGTCCCGGTCATGGCCCCTTTCCATCATGGCCCTTGATATCTGCCCATAGGTATCGTAATTCCTACGGCTGGAGCGCAGCTGGGTCTGCACAGCTTCCTCCCCCCAAACACTGATGAGGTCCAGCAACTCGCTATTGCTCCATGCTGGGGCTCGTTTACCGCATGGAGGCATGGTCACCTGGAAAGATTCACTGATTGCACTCCACATCTGGCTGAGCAAATAGGAAGGGGATTTTTCAAATTCCCGGGAATTTAAAGGGCGGGTCTGACGGTTGGTCACCTGAGGCCAGGGCAGTAGAGGTCGAACTGATGAGCAGAGTGGCTAGAACAGGCATTCTGGGATACCTCCGAATACCTCTGGAGGCCAATAGCAGAGCTTTTGGCGGGGGGAAGTAGAGAGAGATTAGCCACAGTAGGAGGATGGCATGGATCTTCCCCTTCTGTCGCTCCTCCTGGCCCCGGGATCTATTTGTTACTTAACAGGCTGAACTTTTGGTGAGGAAAGAGATTTTGACACAACCCAGCAGCCACCTCCTTGTGGGCCACCGTACTTGTTGAGAAATACTGTATTTAAAAAACTGGCATAGCATAGCAAATGTGTTTCATCAGGCATGTACTGGTCTTCACAGACAAGGTCAACTCCCACACTGCTATCCTGGACAACACAGTATGGGGAGGAAGTGAGCAGCCCTCAGTGGTGACAGAACAGGTTAAGGACTATTTAGAAAAGCTGGACATGCAAAAGTCCATGGGGTCCAGATCTAATGCAGCCAAGGGTGCTGAGGGAATTGATGTGATTGCAGAGCCATTGGCCATTATCTTTGAAAACTCGTGGTGATGGGTGGAGATCCCAGACTATTGGAAAAAGGCAAATATAGTGCCCATCTTTAAAAAAGGGAAGGAGGAGAACCTGGGAAACTACAGACGGGTCAGCCTCACCTCAGTCCGTGGAAAAATGATGGAGCAGGTCCTTAAGGAAACCATTTTGAAGCACTTGAAGGAGAGGAAGGTGATCAGGAACAGTCAACATGGATTCACCAAGGGCAAGTCATGCCTGACCAACCTGAATGCCTTCTATGATGAAAGCAGTGAATGTGATATATCTTGACTTTAGCAACGCTTTTGATATGGACTCCCACAGTATTCTTGCCAGCAAGTTAAAAAAATATGGATTGGATGAATGGACTATAAGGTGGATAGAAGCTGGGTAGATTGTCAGGCTCAATGGGTAGTGATCAACGGCTCGATGTGTAGTTGGCAGCCGGTATCAAGCAGAGTGCCCCAGGGGTCTGTCCTGGGGCTAGTTTTGTTCAACATCTTTATTAACAATCTGGATGATGGGATATGGGTTGCAACCTCAGCAAGTTCGCAGATGCTGGGGAGACAAGTAGATACACTGGAGGGTACGGATAGGGTCCAGCGTGACCTAGACAAATTGGAGGATTGGGCCAAAAGAAATCTGATGATGTTCAACAAGGACTAGTGCAGAGTCCTGTACTTGGGACGGAAGAATCCCATGCACTGCTACAGGCTGGGGTCCGACTAGCTAAGCAGCAGTTCTGCAGAAAAGGACCTAGAGATTACAATGGATGAGAAACTGGATATGAGTCAGCAGTGTGTCCTTGTTGCCAAGAAGGCTAACGGCATACTGGGCTGCATTAGTAGGAGTGTTGCCAGCAGATCAAGGGAAGTGGTTATTCCCCTCTATTTGGCACTGGTGAGGCCACATCTGGAGTATTGCATCCAGTTTTGGGCCCCTCGCTACAGAAAGGATGTGGACAAATTGGAGAGAGTCCTGCGGAGGGCAACAAAAATAATCAGGGGGCTGGGGCACATGACTTATGAGGAGAGGCTGAGGGATCTGGGCTTGTTTAGTCTGCAGAAGAGAAGAGTGAGAGGGGATTTGATAGCAGCCTTCAATGACCTGAAGGAGGGTTCCAAAGAGGATGGAGCTAGGCTGTTCTCAGTGGTGGCAGATGACAGAACAAGGAGCAATGGTCTCAAGTTGCAGTGTGGGAGGTCTAGGTTGGATATTAAGAAACACTATTTCACTAGGAGGGTGGTGAAGCACTGGAATGGGTTACCTAGGGAGGTGGTGAAATCTCCATCCGTAGAGGTTTTTAAGGCCCGGCTTGAGAAAGCCCTGGCTGGGATGATTTAGTTGGTGTTGGTCCTGGTTTGAGCAGGGAGTTGGACTAGATGACCTCATGAAGTCTCTTCCAACCCTAATCTTCTATGGTTCTATGATTTTACAGTTCATATAAATAGATATGCCCCATTATGTATATAGAGAGGCCTAGTTCCTGCTGAGTTTAGTGGCCTTACTTTTAGATTCTCAGCTCTCTACAAGCAATAGGAGTAGCTCCTTCTTTGTGAGTGAGTCTTCAGGGGCATTCCCAGTAGTGGCTTCAGACAGGTCATGGCCTATATATCCTTAGCTGAATGTTTCACCTGAGCCTATATAATAGTTTTTAAGGTTGGACCTTGCAGAAATATGCCTAGATGTATTTGCTGCTCTATTTTGTAGGAATACAGCCTCAAACTGGTCTCCCTGAGCATATTTCCTCACATATCTCCAACTCAGACTCTTTTCAAAGTGTCATATTTGTGAGATGAGTATTGAGTATCACTTTCTGCTGGGAGCAGATTCTCAATATGTCCAGTTTGATTTGGGGCTTCATTTAAACTTTATACATAGAATGGAATGAATTAGTGTCTGGAATCAGGGGGTTTTTGTTGGGGAGATCATTGACAGTGACAAGTGAAGCAGAATGTAGTTGAACACAGAGAAAATCTTTGGTGCAGCTGATATTGAAGAGTCTCAGTTTAATATAGCATAACACCATACACAGTTCCTGCTCTGCAGAGTACGTTTGTACTAGATCTGAGTCTGTGTTCAAAGTACTGAAAAGAACATGATAGCTGTGTATCTTATTCATAAACATGGCCTGTCAACTGTAGCCTTTTGGGAGCAGATTGCACTAGAGTCATTCAATTTGATTTTAAAAAGTGCTCTACCATGCTGTCTAGCCCTTAAAACAAAACAATTTACTCCATGTAAGAACAAGACTAAACTGCACAGTTTTGTTTTAGCTGTGTTGGACTCAGAATCTGAGAGACACAAGGTGGGTGAGGACATATCTTTCACTGGACCAACTTCTTTTTGGTGGAAGGGACAAGCTTTGAACTTCACAGAGCTTCTCTTCAGGTCTGGAGAAGGTAAGTGTGACAAAGTTCCTCCTCTACCTTGGTGGGTCCTGCACTTATTTGGCAGATTTGCTCACCTCAGTGATCTTCCCCACTGTCTGGGTCAACTCCTCCTGTGTCTGATCAGGAGTTGGGAGGTTTGGGGGGAACCCAGGCCCGCCCTCTACTCCGGGTTCCAGCCCAGGGCCCTGTGGATTGCAGCTGTCTATAGTACCTCCTGTAACAGCTGCATGACAGCTACAACTCCCTGGGCTACTTCCCCATGGCCTCCTCCAAACACCTTCTTTATCCTCACCACAGGACCTTCCTCCTGGTGTCTGATAACGCTTGTACTCCTTAGTCCTCCAGCAGCACAGCCTCTCACTCTCAGCTCCTTGCTCCCAGCTCCTCATACACACTTCCTCTCCTCTGGCTCCCCCCACCCCCTGCCTGACTGGAGTGAGCTCCTTTTTAAACCAGGTGCCCTGATTAGCCTGCCTTGATTGGCTGCAGGTGATCTAATCAGCCTGTCTGCCTTAATTGGTTCTAGCAGGTTCCTGATTACTCTAGTGCAGCCCCTGCTCTGGTCACTCAGGGAACAGAAAACTACTCATCCAGTGACCAGTATACTTGCCCTCTACCAGACTCCTGTACCCCACTGGCCTGGGTCTGTCACAGTAAGCAAGAGTGTCACAGCTACATACAAGGTAGAAAAGATTGTTAAGCATAAGGGGTTCATATATGTTGTAGGAGGCCACTTGAAGTGAACAATTCACTCCCCTGTAGCTATAGGACAAAGGAGGGTGGTAGGCAGCAGGGTGTGTTATAATGAGCCATAAAACCAGTCTCTGTTAAGTCCATGGTTTTTATTGTTCAGCAGTTATTGATTTAAGTTCTCAAAACTCATATTTAGAAGGTTTTGTGCAGGTTTCCTTTGAGGATGAGGCCTGAAAGCTCAGATATAGAGTTATCTCTTTATGAAAAGTTTTTACCCATGGGTGACAGGGTGTTTTTGTCTTTTAGCATTTTTCTGTGTGAGTACATTTGAGAACATAGTGATTTTCTGGTTTCATCCACATAGTTGTTGTGGCATTTAGTATACTGGATGAGGTGCACCACATGTTGTGATAGGCACACGTAGAACCCATGGATCTTGAAAGGTGTGTTGTGGAGTGCATTGATCCACCTAACAGTGGAGATGTGTCTGCGGGTTTTCCATCTATTACTTTGGCAGGTGCTACTTTGAGTTGGTGAGTCCTAGTCTATGAGGAGCTTCTGATTATGAGATTGGAGAGTTTGGAGGGTGGTTTGAAGGCCAGAAGAGGGGGTTCAGGAAAGATTTCTTTCAGGGTAGTCCTCATCAAATATGGGTTGTATGGGTGGGGGTAGTAGGTGACAATTATGGGTGTGCAATCAATGGGGATTTTTCTATATTGGAGAAGGTTCTTTTGGGGTACTGAGGTAACCCAAAATATGATCTGCTTCTCTGATGGAGCATCCTTGTGTGGTGAAGGTGGTTTTAAGGATGTTAAGGTATGTTTCCTGGCCTTTTTCTTCAGAGCATATTCTGTGATATGTGAGTGTAGATGACATATTTCTTGGTGCATCTGGGGTGGTTACTGGATCTGTAGGGTTCTTGTATACAGTTGTCTGTAGGGTTCTATTGTTGAAGCTGATTGAGGAAGTTGATGCTGGTGTAGGAGTGTTCTAGAAAGTGTTTGATTGGATGGATGAAGTTTATTGAAGCTGTGGTGGAAATCTATGAGGGAGCTGAGGTAGTCTGTCCACAGGATGAAAATATCATCCACCATCCATAGGCACGTCCACCTGCAGCTCCCAGAGGCCGCGGCTCCCGCAACTTCCTGCTGCTTCCCGCAGCTCCGATTGGCCAGTAACAGCAAACCGCGGACACTGGGAGCTGTGGGTGGCCATGCCCACGGATGGTCGATGTAAACAATCTATCTTGTGGCCCACCAGCAGATTACCCTGATAGGCCGTGTGCAGCCCGTGGGCCACAGGTTGCCCACCACTGCTGTAGGTCATAGAATCATAGAATTCAAGATCAGAAGGGACCATTATGATCATCTAGTCTGACCTCCTGCAAGATGCAGGCCACATAAGCCGATCCACCCACTCCTTAGCAAGCGACCCCTGCCCCATGCTTCGGAGGAAGGCGAAAAACCTCCAGGGCCATTGCCAATCTTCCCTGGAGGAAAATTCCTTCCCGACCCCAAATATGGCGGTCAGCTGAACCCCAAGCATGCGGGCAAGACTCTCCAGCCAAACCCTCTGGAAAAGGTTATATCATACCATTGACCCATTGTACTATTTACCAGTGTGGCACTTAATTGACCTATTGACTAAGCCCGTTATCCTATCATACCATCCCCTCCATAAACTTATCTAGCTTAATCTTAAAGTCATGGAGGTCCTTCGCCCCCACTGTTTCCCTCGGTAGGCTGTTCCAGTATTGCACTCCCCTGATGGTTAGAAACCTTCGTCTAATTTCAAGCCTGAATTTCCTGACTGACAGTTTATATCCGTTTGTCCTCGTGTCCACATTAGCACTGAGCTGAAATAATTCTTCTCCTTCCCTGGTATTTATCCCTCTGATATATTTAAAGAGTGTAATCATATCTCCTCTTATCCTTCTTTTGGTTAAGGAAAACAAACCAAGCTCCTCAAGTCTCCTTTCATACGAAAGGCCTTCCATTCCTCGGATCATTCTAGTGGCCCTTCTTTGTACCTGTTCTAGTTTGAATTCACTAGGTCATATTATGATCTTAGGTTACACTTGTGTAACACTATTGTCTTCAGATTATAACCTCAGTCTCACCTGTGCTTTCATTGGAACACTGAAAGTGGACTAAGGTTAATAGACTTTAAGGCCAGCAGGGACCATTATGATCACCTAGTCTGACCTCCTGCATAACACAGGCCTCATAGACTCATAGAATATCAGGGTTGGAAGGGACCTCAGGAGGTCATCTAGTCCAACCCCCTGCTCAAAGCAGGACCAATCCCCATAGAACCTCATCAAGTCATTTTTGCATCAAGCCCACACTTCCAGTTTGAGCTATAGCATATATTTTAGAGACATATCCTGCCTTTATTTAAAACCTTCAAGTGATGGAGATTCCACTGCATCCCTAGGCAAGTTGTTTCAGTGGCTAATTACTTTCACAGTTAAAACTGTCTCTTATTTCTAGTCTGAATTGGTCTAGCTTCAGCTTCCAACCAGTGGAGCTTATTATACCTTTTTCTGTGAGATTAAAGAGCTGCCTTCTACTCCTCCACGATCTTGTCCTTTGCTTATGCAACCAAGGACTGCATATCTTCCCCATGTAAATTCTTGAGAATGATCAAATCACCTCTTAATCATCTCTTGGATTAACTAATTAGCTTGACCTTCTTTAGTCTCTCAAAATAAAACATGATTTCTGGATATCAGATCATTCTTGTAGCACTTTTCTGAACCTTTTCCAATTTGTTAACATTATTTTTGAAGTGTGGGCAATAGAACTAGACCCAGGATTACAGTAATGGTCTCGCTAATGCTGTATACATAGCCAATGCCACCTCCTCTTTAGTCCTGCTTGATATCACCCCTCCCCCATTTATACACCCAAGGATTGCATTCACCTGCTTAGCTACACCCTTGCATGGGAGTTCATGTTCAATTGGTAAACTATCATAATCCTTAAGTCCATTTCAGAGTCACTGCTTTCCAGGATACAGTCACCCATCTTATAAGTGTGACCTACATTCTTTGTTCCTAGATATGTGACCTTGCATTTGACTGTAGTAACACACATTGTTCAAATGAACTCATTTTACCAAGCAAACCAGGTCGGTCTGTAAAACTGACCTGTTCCCATCCATTATTTACCATTCGGCCATTTTGGGTGTCATATGCAATTTTTGTCCTAGCTCATTCATAAAGTTATTGAATAGCATTTGGCCAAGAACAGATCCCTGTGGGATTCCACTAGAAACACCCCTAATGGGTAATAATTCTCCATTTACAGTTAGTTTTTGTAATCTATCAGTTAGCCAGTTTTTAGCCCGTTTAAATGGGCTGCGTGGACTCAGGAGAACTGTACTCTATTTCTGACTCTGCCACTCACTGCTTGGTGACCTTGGACAAGTCACTTTACCTCTCTGACTTGTTTTAATAATAAATAATTAGTATCAGGTGCAACTGCTGGAACAATAGCATTGTTTTCTAACAAGAAAGAACAGAACTTGCACTTGACCCTGAAATGGTAATACGAGTAAAAAGCAGCAAAAACTCCTTTTGGCATTGAAGTCAGCAGATAGGACACTGAGTACATATAAGGAGAATATTACTACAGTTAGGGCCGTTTTTTACATAGTGAAGCACAGTTAAAGGCTAAATGATTCCCAAGATATATGTTGAAGTCTCTCAGATTAGAGATTAGGATAGAATGACTGTTCTTAAAATTCTGTTAGTTTCACTATACACAAGTAGTAAGATGTTGCTCTTTCTGGACCTCAGCACAGATATGCAGATGGAAGATGGCTACCCTGATAAGTCCTTTCATAAAGGGAAGAAGTTGAAGTCGATATATATATAGTTTTACATTCTGAATTTTGCTATTTTTATCCTAATTTTCTTCTTTGTTGACCAATGTATATTATGGGATTCAGGGCAATAGCCAAAGATAGTGATGAGCAATAAAGAACCTAAAATCCAGGGCAAAAATCTATGAAGTATTTTTCTTTCTGTTCAGAAACATTTCTGAGTGAGTGCTTATTACAATGAAAAAGGATTTAGCTACAGTAATTTTCTTTTCTCTATAGGAAGTGACTGTTTAACAAAAAAACCCAATTCCTATTCAGAAACACTAGGACAATCTCATAGGACATTTGCCCAGAGATACTGATTTCAATCCTCAGTTATGGCCAAAGACTCCTGGAATAGTCTCAGAAGTAACCCTGGGCTCCTTTCATTCTGGACCAGCTGTATACCAAACTGAACTCATGCACAACAAGGCTGCTTTAAATTAACCCATTTGCCAATGGAACCCATAGACCAACAGGGCAGATTGGGCTCACCATCCCATAAAGATTCCTTGGCTAGTCCCTGTTTCTCATGGCTGCTTCCCATATGCCACCAGCAGGAAGGAGTGGATGGAGTAGAAGCCACCATGTTGACTCTCCATCACAAGCAATTCTCCCTTCACTAAGATGATCCTCCCATGCCCAGCTATATCAGAATGATAAGTTGTTCTGTGCCACTATGGTAAACCAACACCACCACACAGTAGGATCTGGGCCACTGTATCTAAGCAGCAGAATCTAAGCAGTAGGGAGTAGACAAGACAAGTTAAGGGGCTGGAATTTCTATTTTTGAGCATCCAGTTCTTCCAGTGACTGCAGTGGGAGATCGAGCTAGATTATGTATTTTTGAACACTAATGTAACTACTATAGAATAAGTATTTAGAATAGATCTCTCAGTGAACAGAATTTGCTTTTGGCATCAGTTTACATATCTCATGAAATGCATCATTAAAAGAAAGCAAACAACTATGGGATTAAATAATTTATTACCATTGCTAAGATGAACACAGATACTTGATACCCAATTGTATGCAGAACTGTAAAAAAATAGTTTTAATACAGTATCAAAATTTACACAAGTGTAACGTCAAAAGACCAGTGTCCCTTGAATTAGCCCCTGCAGGTAAATACTACTGTTTTACTTCCCCCTCCCCACATATTATAGGAATACAACAATTTAAGTTTAATGATAAAACTGCTTGAGAGAAAAATATGGAAATGTAAGAAGCATTTTTTTATATATATAATAACTATTTTTAAAATGCCATGTTTCAAAATTAACAGCCAGATTCTGCAGTCCTCACTCAAGGAAAAGGAATCAACAAGAGTTGTGCCTGAGAAAGGAATGCTGGATTGGAGGCCTTACAACTATGTTGAACGGTACCAAATAAAATGACAGAACAGATATAATTACCGCCACAAATTAATCCATAACAGTTTTCTGAAGACAGGAAGCTGATTTTACACTACCATATAAAAAAGGTTGCACAGCAGCCCAACTACATTCCACTAGCTACAAACCAGTAATACAACATATAACAAGCCCACAAAAAACAGAGGATATCACCTTTGAATCAAATTTTAGTAATCAAGAACAAACCCAAAACCTGGGAATTGTTGCATTCCTATTTTTTGATGCTCAGCTATGGTAAAAAGTTAAGCAACAGCATTCAGTCACAAGCCTGTCGCACATTCATACAAGAAAGTATTGTTGCATTTAGATATACAAGAAATACCTATCACAGCATTTCAATACACACAATCTAATGTTATACACATAGAAAAAAATAAACTAAGCACATCTAGGGCACCTCCTGGTCAAAACTCTGGCAATCTGAACAAGAGCTTTTAGCCTCAGAATAAATTAAAGACATGCTTTGAGAAGGATAAAAGTTTTCTTTGAAAGAACACTACAGTAGGCAAGGAAAGCTTTTCATAAAAGCAGTGCAATCTTTTAGACTCATATTTTTGCTAAATAAAACAGCATGTCTCTAAACTAAGTGGTAGAAATTAGCATTGGCAATTGGAAAATGCTCTCAGAAAAGAACTCTGATGGTGATTTTGGTTTGAGGTCTTAAATATTGTTACCTCAGTGTTCTATTCAAGGGATGGTGCCCATCACGTATGTCTCCAGGAGGCGTGCACCAAAGAGAATGAAAAAAGTCTATCTTCACTTTCATTTAGAAAGAAATTGTGTTTTACTACATGTACTGTAGTTTTTGCTACACTACTGGCTGGTTAGGAGATTTTATGGTCTTTTAGCACCTCAAAATGCAAGTATTCTAAAAAAAAATAATTTCAGCTGCAAATTGCCTAAGCACCATTAACTAATACTGTAGACTGAAGTGTGAGCTACCAAGTAACTGACTTTCTTGTAACTGTGATGACTGAAGGCACAGTTTTTTGGTGTCTCTCCACTCTGGTGAAAAACTCCTGCTAAACCTAATGGAAAATTCATTCAGACTCAATGAAGGTTCACTGTAACTATCTTTAAAAAAAATCATGTTTGTGTATCTCCTGCAGAATACCAATTATGCTTTAAATAAGAAGCATTCAGATCTTTTCATTCTGAGTGTGTATTTTTGAATGACAATGCCATGGCTAAGAGGCAGAGTTTAACTATACAGTACACTGAAATGACAGTGCCAGGACTCTAGGGTACATAACTGTTGTTTGAAAGACTTTTATGAAGAAGCTGTGCCAATTTTCAAAGCAGTAGTGTAGTCAAGAGTAAACAGAGTTTACCCACTTCTCAGTTGGAGAGTATGGAGTTTAGGTCAGTTTATCCACTTTTTTTTAACCACTTCACCACTGTTTCGAAGAAGTCATGTATACTGCATGTAGACATCCTGTGGTCGGCTGAGAAGTTACTGTGGATAGAATAAGTTCCCTCTATCCGTCACTGGCCATTTAAATTCTATCTTCTGAGAGAAGTGACACTCAGGTCCTTTTACATAGGTCCCTTATATTGATTTCCTGACAAATGTTGTCTAATTCCAGGACATGAACCTGCAGCATCTCCAAGCTTCCGCCACACAACCTAAAGGCAAGTGATAGAAAGAGATGTCAGCTATATCATCCAACCAAAAGTGGATTTGTGTATCTGTATGCATCACACACACACACACACTGTGCAGCATAGACAGAAATAGAGGCAGAGAGACAAAGTAAGAAGGAAGAATAAATTTGGAAGGAAATACAGTATCTTCATTTTTGACCATCTGTTACTTAGAAGTCTGTTCAGGAGCAATGTCTGTCTTGAAAACAAGAGTCAAGTTTATAAATCTTTATGCAATCGTTTATTAGGCAAAACTCCCATCAAAGTCAATTTCAGGCACACAGGCCCAAATGCAGCAAAGAGTTTAAGCAAGTTCTTAGCTTTAAGAACATGAGTAGTCCCACTTAAATCAACAGAAGTGGTCCTATACTTAAAGTTAAGCACATGCTCCAGTGCCTTTGCTGGATCAGGGTCATACATGTTTTAGTGAGAATGTTCAAGATTTTTCACAGTGTGGACTACAAGTGAACAGATTTGCTCCTTGTCCTCACCTCTGTTCCCATTCATGACTGTATTAAATACATGCCACAATTACAACAATTCTTAGCACAGAAAGGTAATATTAAGAAAGCATTTAGTGTATTCGTAGTTGGCTTTTAATGAAGTTTATAAACAGGAAACAAGAACAGTTAGCAACACATGACTTTGCATCTCTCTGTGGACCTCCAAGAAGCAAGAATTGGATCATTGGACAAGATTGGTTATTAGAAAGAGAAATAGAAGCAAGACAGGGTCAGAAGTAAAGATGAAATATGGGAGTACAAATTCAAGCACAGGGCTGTGAAGAGATTTGTCTTTGGACCAGCTGGATGTCCCAAACCAAGATTCCAGAGCCCAACACCCTCTGAATGTTGTGTTCCAAATTGGCCCCACATTGTCACCTGAGTCCTGTCTGTTTTGAAGGAGATGGGTGGAATGAACAAAAAGGCTGTTCCTAACAAAACAGTAACAGTAAAACTCATGGAAAACATGTCGATAACCAGAGACCAGTGTCACACCTATAGCACAGTAACTGACACCTATAGGCTAGTTTCGCAAAGGGACTTAAGTGTCCCGATGCCTCTAGAGTGAGGCAGCAGTGCACATGCTGAGAGGCAGAAACATAGGTGACTTTTACTGCAAAAACTTAGGTGCCTGCAGGGTCAGGCAGCAGGTGAGTGGGAGGCTGTGAATCACAGTGGTGCCTAAATCCCAAAGTCCCAGATTTAGGTGCCACTGGGATTCACAAAATCCACACTCAGCTGCCCCCTAACCCTCAAACTTAGTTGGCACCAAACTTTTTGCTGTAAAAGTTCCCTAGTCACCCAGCAATTGTAAGGATTAAGAAGCAGTTCCCTCATAACTTTTAGCACGGTGGTTAGGATGTGAAAGATGCCCAGTTCCTCTTTATTTTTCCAGAGAGTCATTGGAGCAGGGGGACTGGATCCCAGGTGAGTGCCTTGCCCTATCCACCAGGCAATAGAGCCATTCTCACACTGTCTCCAGCCCAGTGACTTCAATTATTTAGCAAAGTGGAACAGCTTCAACAGGTGAGATTGAGGGAGACTCACGTCAGACTATCCCATAGCTCAGTGGTTAGGGCCCGAACCTAAGAGGTGATAGATCCTTGTTCAAAACCCTTTTCATCAGGTGCATGGGGGTTAATATCAGAATTTGAATGGGACAACCACATGGGATCTCTCATCACCATCAGCAGCCATCTTTGCTTATGTGTGGAAAGCAACCTATATACGGGCCTTGAAGCTATTCCAGCATATTGAGTTTGGTACTAGTTAGGATTTTCACTGGCACCTTTCTGAATACAGAGTAATGTGGGCCAAACATCTCAGGAGTGGTCGCAAATGCCCACAAAGGCCCATTTGTCCTCAACCAAGTAATTGTATGTGGAACCTCATTTGTGTGGGCATGTCTAAGCAAGCAGATATGCCCCAGCTTGCTACACAGTAACTCTACAGTGCTCCAGCAAGCCAGGCACCAAATAGCAATGTGGACGCTGCTGTGGCATGCTAGAAGTTTCCCAGTGGTGTGTGCCCTGATGTACTGTTGATACAAACAGTAGTATGTCAATAAGCACTAGCAGTAGTAGGGTCCACCGGGACAGTTAGCGTGCAGCACGCTGGAGCACCGCAGATTTACGGTGCAGCAAGCTGGGCAGAAGTTCTCATGCTTTTGAAAGCCAGCTCACAGTAGCTAATATGAGAGAATAACTCCAAATGTACCTAGGATTGTTACTTGTGATAAGACAGTGGCTAGAGGCTCCAATCAAAACCACACGTTTCACTGTACTAAGCACTGTATAAATGCAAAGTAAAAGGCCTATTTCAAATTTATGTAGACACCCAATGTGAATAAAAAGAGGAATGTGTTAGAAATGGTTCCTCTTGAGGAACTGGCATAATTTCCATCATTAGTGTGGAATACACATGCATCCTGAGGGGAGAATGTGCCCCTTAGTGTAAGTTAGGGAATCCTAAGGGATGGAAAGTGTGCTGAAAACATTACAAGGCCTTCATATTTTGTGATGCAGACATTTTATAAACTGAAAAACCACATAGTAGATAAATATTTTTAAAACAAAACCAAAATTTTCAGACTTGACTAGTGATTTGGGGGTCTCAACAGTTATAGTGCCCACCTACCCTCTGAAAATCAGGTCCCTTTAAGATGTCCCAAACTGAACACCCCAAAAAAAGGTACCCCAAAAAATCAGTAGTGACTATTGAAAACCCTGACCCAGAATACAGAGGCAAAATGATCACATGACAAACATTTCACCTAAAAAAACAAAGCAAAACAGGAGCAAAGTAATGATTCTGTAAGCCCTAGGAAACTACAGTGAGAATGAAAACAAAAGAATAATTAGCTAATCAAAGGTTTGCCTTTCATCTGAATACACATGGATAACCCAAGGAGAAACAAACATTTAAAAAGTTTAAAGAATATATCTAAGCAATAATGGAGTAAAAACATTTAGCTTTTCCATGCTGAGCAGATGGGAAAAAAAAAGAAAAGTATTTTTAAACAAACATGTTAAATTTAAAACTCAAAACATAAGTGCATTGGGAAGAAATGATTGTGTCAGATATAATACATGAACATTTCAGACATGAAATTACATAACTATTGGGAAGTTTTATGGATTACTATAACAATATTTATCATTTAGAAAATACTTTTTATCCATAAATCACAAAGCTCCGTGTACAGGTGGGTAATTATCACTAGCATTTTATAGATGGTAAAATGGAGGCACCAAGATGTTAATACACCTCTACGCCGATATAACACTGCCCTTGGGAGCCAAAAAATCGTACTGTGTTATAAGTGAAACTGCGTTATATCGAACTTGCTTTGATCTGCTGGAGCATGCAGCCCTGCCCCCCCCCGGAGCGCTGCTTTACCGCGTTATATCCGAATTCGTGTTATATCGGGTTGTGTTATATTGGGGTAGAGGTGTATACCTGCCAAATGTCACACAGAGATTAGACATCTTTTAACATCCTAGTCTTGATGACAAAGCTGTGAATAAAACCCAGGTCTCCTGAGTCCCGTTCTAGTGTCTTATCCATTGGACCACTTTCTCTCTTTATAGAGATATATTTATATATTATAACATCAAATATGCTGACCAAAGTGCAATGATTATTTAGTACATAAAAATTCAGTAAATTATATTATTGAAAAATCAGAGTGTAATTGGCTTAATTTTTATATGAAAACTTTAAAGGCACATTGTCAGCAATTTTAAAATATTAATAACCTGGGTACAAATATTGTTTTGGGTTTCAGTACAGAATACAAAATTAAGCACATTAAACTTACATTGCACATTTCTCTGACTATAGCTTTTTCTGTCTCACTAAGGTCATGATCATATTCTTTACCATGCTGCCGATCTATATTTTCCTGAGCTTCCAAGACCTGGGTATGTTAAAAAAAAGTAAATTTTATTTTACAAATGAAATTTGTTCTTCAACTACAATAAGAATATTAAGAAATGTAACCTCTAAAAAGGCCTTTTCAGTGTAAGAATATGCATGTGTAATTGAATAATAGATTTAAGTGTAATGAAGCAGATCAGAGTATGTAGTCAGCACACAGTTCCTCCAGTATACAATGAAATTGGACTAGATTTAAAAACTTGATGCAGAAATTACTGGGTGAGGTTCTATTGCCTCTGTTATGCAGGAGGTCAGAACAGATGATCAGAATGGTCTCTTTTGGCCTTAAGATATGAAAAGGGCTGCACCTTACATCAATACTATAACCTACATGGAACTTGTACACAGTAGAACCTAAAGGATATGAACACCAGAGTTACAGACTTACCAATCAACTGGACACCCTGTGAAACTGGAAGTCATCAATCAGACAGTAGCGCATAGAAACAAGAGAAAAAAAGCAAATACTGTACTGCCTCGGGGCATTAGACCTGAGGCTCTGGGCCTCAGCCACTGGAGGGTTGGGCTGCAGCTGCAGGGTCGGAGGCAGGGGGGACGGGGCAGTCGGGCTCCAGGCGGGGGTGGGGCTCGGGGCTTCTGATCCTTGGGAGCACCATGGCTCTGTTCCTGGCTTCAGCCCCAAAGGGGGTGCCAGGGCTTGGGTCTTCAGCCCCATGGCTCTGCTCCTGGTTTCAGCCCCAGGGGTGCTGGGGCTTGAGCTATGAGGGGAGTGCTGGTTTCAGCCCCAGTGCTCACCCTGTAGCTAAAGCCCCGATCCCCCCCGCCCACTCCCTCCTGCTGAAATCAGGAGTGGAGCTGCTGGGCTGAAGCCCCAAGTCCCAATGCCCTGCCCCAGCTGAAGCCAGGAACAGAGCTGCGAAGCTGAAGTGCCGATCCCTGGTCCTATAGGCACCAACTCCATGGGTGCTCTGGGGCTGGAGCATCCACGGAAAAAAAATAGTTGGTGCTCAGCCCACTGACTGCCCCCACCAATCAGCTCCTCTCCTTCTCTCCTAGCGCCCCCCACTCACCACAGTCAGCTGTTCAGCGGTGTACAGGAGGTATTGGGGATGAGAGGGAGGAGTGGAAGCAGCAAGGGGCAGAATGGGGGCGGGGGCAGGGGCAGAGCGGGGGCAGGGAGAGGTGGGACAGGAAATGGTGTGGCAGGGTTGGGGGCTTAGGGGAAAGGGTGTAGCGGGGGCAGGGCCTGGGGTAGAGCGGGGGTTGAGCACCCCCTGGGAACACAGAAAGTCAGCACCTCTGCCTGGCGCCACTCCCCTGCTGAAACCAGGAGCAGTCTGGCAATTTCCACAGGGCAGAAGCTGGGAACGGATCTTTGGGGCTGAAGCCCTGAGCCCCAGTGCCCCCTGCAAGGCTGAAACCAGGAGCTAAGCTGTGGGGCTAAGCTGAAACCCAAGGCCCAGCGCTCCCCCCAGGTCTAAAGCCCCGAGCTCTGGTGCTGCTGGGGGGCAGAAGCCCTGAGCCCCCCCGCTGGAAGCCTTGGTGGCCCTTAAGGTCAGAAGCTCCAACACACACACCCTGCTGGGAGTCCTGACTCTCCCCAACCCTGCAGTGCAGCCTCAATTCCCCCATGTCTGAAGTCCATTATGTCATTTTCAGAGTTACTATAATTTCAGAGTTACAGACAACCCCCATTCCCAAGGTGTCCGTAACTCTGAGGTTCTACTGTATCTCTACATGGAAATATGACTTTTGGGTGATAAAACAAATCTGGCCATAACATAAAAGCATGTGCTTCGATATGAAATGTTCACCTTGTTATTTCATATGTAAAAACACTCAATGGATTAGATTCAAATAAAAAAAATCCATGCCATTCACTCAGCCCTACTAATTTAATATCAGTTCCTAGAAGTTAACCTCTTCCCATTTAGGATTGAGGACTTAGTGCAAATGTTCTACTTGTCACAAGCAAGAGTGGTACCTATGCTTTCCATTTTACCAGCTAATTAGTCATCTACTTCCTGTAAATATGCACAAAAACGATGGACCCATTGACATCAATGTGCTTTGGACTATGCCCTTGGGATTTGGATTCAGGCGAGGATCCTGATTCAGGAGAGCACTTACACACACACACTTAACTTTGAAGTCCATGGAATTTAAACTTAAGCAGGTGCTCAAATGCTTTACTACAGGGCTGCCCGGAAGGGGAGGGGCAAATGGGGTAATTTGCCCCAGGCCCCGGGCCCTGGAGGGGCCCCGCGAACCCTGGCTGAGAATCCCTTCCCTGGCTAGAGGCGCCTTTTTAATTTTTACTCACCCGGAGGCGGTCCGGGTCTCCGGCGGCACTTTGGCGGCGGGGGGCCCTTCAGTCGCTCTGGGTCTTCGGCAGAATTTCGGCGGTGGGTCCTTCAGTGCTGCCGAAGACACGGAGCGAGTGAAGGACCCGCTGCCGCAGACTCGGAGCGCCGCCCGGTGAGTACAAGCGCCTTTTTTTATGTCCGCTCCCCCGCTTTGCCCCAGGCCCCCTGAATCCTCTGGGTGGCCCTGCTTTACTAAACTGAAGCTTTGGGGGGCACCTTTCTGAGATACACCACATAGGAGCTGACCTTTTGTGTTCTCCAGAGAATTGTATTAAAAATCAACTTAATGTTTAATAGACTTCAGTTTTGAGGAAAACAAAGATCTAATTTATTTTATTTTTGCTAAATATATATGTGGTGATGGTGAAAGGTGCTACTCTCTTCTATATTCTGAGTCACCGAGGCACAAACACTAAGGATGTAACTTGCCCTATCTAGACAGTTATTAAAGGGTTTGTGGGGGTTAAGTCACTCCTGGATGGAAAGTAAAACTTTCTGAAATTCCTTTATGTTGCAGAGCATCTGCACAAAAGGAGGGTCAGTGGCGAACTTCATCTTACACTGTGGGTATGTCTACATAGGGATAAAAAACCCACGGCTGGCCTGGGTCAGCTGGCTCGAGACCCAGAGCTCGTGCTGCAAGGCTGAAAAATCGCTATGTAGACGTTCAGGCTCGGACTTCAGCCCAAACTTTGGGACCCTGTGACGGTGGAGGGTCCCACAGCTTGGGCTCCAGCCCAAGCCTGAATGTCCACACAGAGATTTTGAGCCCCGACAGCCCAAGCTCCACAAGCCCGAATCGGCTAACCCAGGCTAGCTCCTGCCATGCCACAGGTCTTTTATCCCTGTGTAGACATACCCTCAGGGTACGTCTACACTATGGGACTATTCCGAATTTGCATAAACCGGTTTAGCAAAACAGATTGTATAAAAACGAGTGCGCGCGGTCACACTAAACACATTAAATCGGTGGTGTGCGTCCACGGTCCGAGGCTAGCGTCGACTTCTGGAGCGTTGCACTGTGGGTAGGTATTCCCTAGCTATCCCATAGTTCCCGCAGCCTCCCCCGCCCCTTGGAATTTCCGGGTTGAGATCCCAGTGCCTGATGGGGCAAAAATCATTGTCTCGGGTGGTTCTGGGTAAATGTCGTCAGTCACTCCTTCCTCTGGGAAAGCAACGGCAGACAAGCATTTAGCGGCTTTTTTCCCTGGATTGCCCTGGCAGATGTCATAGCATGGCAATCATGGAGCCTGTTTTGCCTTTTGTGACTGTCACCGTATGTGTACTAGATGCCGCTGACAGAGGCGATTCAGCAGCGCTACACAGCAGCATGCTTTTGCTTTTGCATGACAGCAGAGATGGTTACCAGCCATACTGTACCATCTACCAATCCATAAATTGGTAAAAAGATGATCATGGTTACCAGTCCTTTTGCACTGCACCATCTGTTGCTGTCATAAGTGCCCCTGGCTGATCTTAGCCAGGGGCGCAAAAGCCAAAATTGGGACTGACTCCCTGAGTCAATCCCTCCTTTTTGGTATCTAAAAATAGAATCACTCCTGCCTAGAATATGGGCAAGTGTACTAGAGAACCACTGTATCATAGAACCAGAGAGCACAGCTGCTCTGTGTCAGATCCAGCAGAAATTATGAGCTGTATGCTATTCACAGGGGGTGCTCCTGCAACAACCCCACCTGTTGATTCCATTCTTCCCCCAGCCTTCCTGGGCTACCGTAGCATTGTCCCCCCACTTGTGTGATGAAGTAATAAAGAATGCAGGAATAAGACACACTGACTTGTTAGTGAGAAATGAGTGGAAGGCAGCCTCCAGCTGCTATGATAGTCCAGACAGGACAGTAAGGAGTGTGGAGGAGAGGAGCCCAGCATCCCTCTGCTAGTCCAGGGGCAATTGAATCTTTTCTTTACACATGAAGGGTGGGGGCTGATGGAGCTCAGCCCCCTGTTGCTATGATGACGATGGTTACTGCACCATCTACCAGGAAAAATTAGGGCCAGGCGCCCTTGATCGACCTCACGGATGCTAGTCGGCATGGTTACCAGTCCTTTTGCACTGCCCCATGTGCCAACAGGCTGATGATGACAATGGATATCAGTCTTATTGCACCACCCATGGTGGGGGGGGGGAGCAAGGATGTTGGTGTTGAGTGCTGCAGCATCGCGTCTATCTGTAGCATTCAGTAAAGATAGGGTGACATGTAAAAGAGTCAAGAGAGGATTGTTTTCCCTTTCACTTCTGGGGGTGGGTGGGGGGGTGCGTAAATTGCTGAGCTATGCCCTGACCCACCACGGACACTGTGTTTGACCCTAGAAGCATTTGGAGCTCAGCCAAGAATGCAAATGCTTTCCGGAGACTGCAGGAATTGTGGGATAGCTTGAGTCCTCCAGTCCATGAGCATCCATTTGATTCTTTGGCTTTCCGTTACGCTTGTCACGCAGCAGTGCGCTGAGCCCCTGCTATGGCGTCTGTCTGGAGATTTTTTAAAAATGATTTTGAATTTCGTCTTCTGTAACGGAGCGCTGATAGAACAGATTTGCCTGCCCTTACAGCGATCACATCCGCATGGTCCATGCGGGAGCTCTTTCTTTATTTTGATTTTTAACTGCATCACCACACGTGCTGATCGGAGCTCCACGCTGGGCAAACAGGAAATATTCAAAAGTTCACGGCGCTTTTCCTGTCTACCTGGCCACTGCATCTGAGTTCAGATTGCTGTCCAGAGCGGTCAGTGGTGCATTGTGGGATACCGCCCGGAGGCCAATACCGTCGATCTGCGGCCACACTAACCCTAATCCGATATGGTAATACCGATACTAGCACTACTCCTCTCGTTAGGGAGGAGTACAGAAACCGGTTTAATTAGCCCTTTATATCGATATAAAGGGCCTCTCAGTGTGGACGGGTGTGGCGTTAAATCGGTTTTACGCTCCTAAAACCGGTTTAAATGCCTAGTGTAGACCAGGCCTCAGTGATCCTAAGTCAGGAGCCTTAAGCTGGTCTACAGTTAGGACTTGTAAACCAACTAAAGGCATGACATCAACATGCACAAATTAAAGTACGTTACCCCCCATGTGGATGCTCTCACTCAGGAATAAAGGATTAACTTACAGCAAATTAAGACCACTTTACTCCTGAGTGACATCATCCACACAGCGGTTTAATGTGCTTACACTGACTTCAGGCATTTAGATGATTCACCTTAACTTTCCTTAGTGCAGACATTCCTGCAGAAGTTTCACCAGCATAACAATGTCAAATGGGGAGAGGAGGTGATTTTTTAATCAAATAATTATGCCAGTGTACGCAAGTACACATACACACACACACACACACAAATTTATATTGATCAAAAAGGACTAATACTGGTATAGCTTATTCCCCTTCCTGTACTGGAATAACCTACACCAGAATAAGCATTTTTATACTGCTGTTGTAATGCAGTTATAGCAGTTTTTACTGATTCAACTAGACTAGTGTAGTTTAAAAACAAAAATCAGTAAAAATTTCTAATGCAGACAAGGCCTTTCACAGGGTCTGAGGCAGCAACAAGGGACTGCGTTTAAGTACAGAGATTCCATGAGAGTCCCAGGCTTATCTATACACAAAAGCTTTCCCACTTTATAGATACCAGCGTAGTTAAAGTAGAACAATCCCATTACTGTAGACAGAGTGTTGTTGGTATAAAGGGGCCTTCTACTGGCATAGCTATTCCTATATAGAAAGGGAATAAGCCCTACCAGGAAAAGGCACCTGTATGCTAGTATAACTGTGTTCATACTAGGGCTTGTGCCACCCCTAATCAAAACAGTTATACAGGTAACTTTCCAGTACAGACCAGGCCCAAGAGAGACAGAGGTCCAAGTGAGCTGACTCTTGGAGACAGGGCAGTGGAGGGAGTTGCCTTATGTGTTGTTTGTGACCACCTCTTTTCAAGGGATCAGGACTCGTGTACATTTTTCAGTCTGGCTGAAAGGAAGAAATGTTATTTAACTGGATAAAATTTAGCACACACAGGGAAATGCCTAGCATCATTCATCTCTATTTCTGCCTCCTGATACAATTCCTATCAAGATAAAAGCAGGGGCATCACATCACAGAAAACTAAATTTTGTATACATCTAACCATTTTAATAACTCTAATGAGTACTTTACCACTGTAAACACATCCACTTACACTATCAGACACTATCAAAAGCATGTTGATAATTGTTCCAATCAAAGCGATTTGTCAGAGGCTATACAGAGATAACTACAATAATCTTATTTTGTAAATCCACATGATCTCTAGGCTAAGTTGTTTTGTGCAGCTTTGTTTTCCATAATGACAGCAGGTGAAATTCACCCATCTGTGGAGGGCACACACAAGATCTTTGGCGCTGCTGAAACATGCACTTCTCAAGCACAGAGGAAACTGAATGGCTTCCTCACCCCGGATACTACAGGGCTGGGATTTGTACTGCCCCCAAGCAGACTGGGTGTAGGGGAGCAGCCACAGGAACCTCAATTATGTGCAGGTGGCAGGAGGCTAGTCCTAAGGTGCAGTAGTGGATGCGGAGAGGCTGCCCAAACCCTGACATTCTGCTGAAGGAATGGCTTTCACTGCCACAACGCCTAAACATTTAACCAGCATAAAAGCTGTTTACTCAAGCTTTATGTAGGAGAATTCCATGTCACCCATCCACATGACTTCACTGGCACTTTTGTCTGAGTGAGGAGTGCAAAACTGGGCCCCTTAAGTAACTAATTTATCCTTACATCATTTCCTGGTATGGCAGGTAAGGAGTTACAGTGAGTATTATTCCCATTTTCAAATAAGTAAGCTGTGTAAAAATGATTCGCCCATACCTCACAGAAGGTTATCACTGTCAGACCTGGGAGTTCCTGGTTCTATGCTCAGACCATTAGGTCACACCTTTCTCTGTCAATTAGTAAACACAATTGTCCAAACTGTCCCGAAAGGAGAAAAGATTTCTATTGCATAGCTGATGCATATATAGTGGTGGGACCGTGTACTTGCACAGTTGCCATGTGAAATCTCATGATATGCTAGATACCTCCTGACTGGTCATTGTAACATTTTGTTTCATTAAGGAAAGTAATTGCTGCTAAAGTCACAAAGAGCCAGACTGTGAGCCCTCTGCTCACATAATTCCTTAGAAATCAACAGGACTATTTCCTGTGTGCTCAGCAAAGTAAAAAAGAGGTTCACAATCTGGACCAAAGTTAGCATGAGAACTGAAGAGATTATCGTGCATCGTTTTCAGCACTACATAATAGTATAATCACACTCTCTGAAATCACATGACAAAGTCCATACTATTCATGTGCATACTGTATAATTTGGTTTCATTTTTATAAAAAATGTGTTTGTGATATTCATATTATTCAACTTATACTGTAGCAGAGAATACATCTAGTCCACAGAACACTTGTCCCAACCTTCATCATAATCATAGTCATAAAAGAAAATATGTATCATTTATTATGGGAACACAATGGGGCCCATTGTGCTAGACACTGTATGCTCACAATGGAGATAGTCCCTGACCCAAAGAGCTCACACTCTTAAGTACATGACTGAAACAAAAAATAATGTTGTATATGAAGATATTGCAGGGATATTGCTCTAAGTACAATGGAACATATGTCAAACAACATACGTAACATTCTGCATATACTGTATGGGAGTGTGTTACCTTAATAGCATTTACCACTGCTTCAGGCTGCTGAGAAGGTGAGACATGTCCACTGAAGCTAGCTGGATGGTTTGGAGAGCAGTAACTCCCATCCGCCCCTGATGGCATCCTAAGGGGACCCTTAGTAGAAAATTAAAAACTATTTAATAATGAAAGATATTTGTAAAAAGTCAGTTTATCATGTGAGCATGGAGGGCATATTTAATTCAAAACCTTTGCCTATCTCTATGACAAGTCTAAAACACCTCAGCTACATTGATCAAACTGCCTGAGTTTGATTCTCTAAAGATACTCGATACCCTTGTGAGTGGTCACCTACTATCACAGAGAGGAAACATGGTTACGTGGTTAGAGCACAAGGCAGAATCAGATGCTTTGGCTCTATTCTCAGCTTTGCCACTAACTTAGCATCTGCAAGGTGTTCTACCAAGGTCTGTCTGTGCAGAGCAGCTTGCTGTACTGGAGCCTCACTGAAATCTTGAGCATGTCACTGAAACTCTGTGGCTCAGTTTTCCCATCTGGGAAATTAGGATACTACTACTTACAGACAGTCTTCAGAAGGGTGTTGTGAAGCTTAAAGGTAAACAGTTTTGGCCCCAAATACAAGTGTCATAGTTCAGGGCAACTGTACCTGTTTTCACCTCCATGGTCCAGCTCCTCAGCCATTACCTCTCTTGGGAAGAGACCTGTGTCTCTCTCCCTCTTGACAAGGGTTTTTCCAAGCTGCACAGTTCCCTGCCTACACTGAGTTCCCAGCAAGTCAGGCTACCTAAGCAGGCCTGCTTTGCTTTCTCCTCAGAGGCTATACACAGAACAATTGCCCTCAATTAAAAGTTTCCACACAGCCCATTCTGAGCAAACACATATATTTTCAAGGTGAAGGCATTACAGATGAAACGTATTACAACAATAAACAAAACCTACACACATGCTAATAAGCTTAGCAGAGATCATCCCAATTCCAGCAAGGGCTCAGGAAGGATTCAGTCCATGAAATCCCACCAAGATTTTTTTCTGCGGTCACAAGTTCAGAACAGCTTTTGTTCAGAACAAGCACACCCAGGACTCAGAGTCATTCATTTATACAGTTTGGGTCTTTGACCTTGGGACCCTGAGAACAGGTAATCAGCAAAGGTCCCCTCCTCAGGGCAAAGCTTCAAAACATGAACACTTGTGTACCCAGAGAGGGTATATTTGCCTACACCTCCCCCTAGAGCTTTTCTGGGAAACTCACCTAGATTTGTTTGTCCCATAAGTTCATTTTTGTCTGGCATGTTGTTTTAAATAGTCCTTTGATCCTCATAACACTTCCCAGGTTTACACTAGTCACATCTCCCCTACTGAATTCAATTACATAGAATTGCACATTAACACAAACTCTGCATTTTGAATACAATGGACTCCAAAGGTACTTAAACTTAATTCAGTATGTTTTTTTTCCCAAGGATTTTGCAGGAAGTCACTGTATCTGTCACAGTAGGTTTTGAGAATGCCTAACCTCAATCAAAATGTTTCCATGAGTGGGAGTGGATTTTTTAATTACAGTTACATTGACGGGAAGAGTTTAATTTTGGAACATTCCCCTATAGAGTTCGCAGCCCAAATACTGCTGTATCTTATTTGGAGAGGGGCAGTGTGAGTGGGGAAAGATACATGACTCCTGATTTATCCTTTTCCCACTTTAAACGTATGCAGTCTGCTAAAGATAAAGTGACAGGTGGGTCCTCGAAAGTCATCTGCATTCTCTCACTGCTTGTGCAATGGCATCAAATGTTACCAGCCTTGGAAGCAGCTCCCATTTATGGAGATATGGCTCAGATGGCAGCCTGGCAAGTCCATTCTTTTTACTTTTGGCATGTGGCATTCAGAAATGCCATGGGTGGCATCAGTAGATCTTCTCCCACTCTGAGAGGAGTGTAGACTTCCAGTGAGTAGGGGAATGAGGCAGTGAAGGAAAAGGGAAGGGATAGCTCAGTGGTTTGAGCATTAGCCTGCTAAAACCAGGGTTGTGAGTTCAACCCTTGAGGGGGCCATGTAGGGATCCGGGGCAAAAATCTGTCTGGGGACTGATCCTGCTTTCAGCAGGGGGTTGGACTAGATGACCTCCTGAGGTCCCTTCCAACCCTGATATTCTATGAGAGGAATTTTAAAAATGTAACAATACAAAAACTCAAAAGAAAAAAAAAAACCAATGATACAGAGACAAAAATGGATAAGGGAGAGGGAAAGCCAAGACAGTAGCAGCTGGCCTTACATGAGAAAATGCAGGATATGTCTACACTGCAATAAAAAATCTGTAGCACCACCTCTCAGAGCCTGTGTCAACTGATGCAGGGTATGTCTGTCCTTACCAGGGATCGACGCTGTGGCGATCGACCCACTCGGGGTCAAGTTAGTGGGTCTAGTGAAGACCCACTAAATTGACCACAGATAGCTTTCCTGTCAACTACACCGGAATAAGAAGCATAAGGTAAGTCAAGAGGAGAGTTTCTCTCCTCGACCCAGCACAGTGTAGACACTGCACTAAGTTGACCTAAGCTACGCCGATTCCAGCATGTTATTCATCTTATTGCGTAACTTCGGTCGACTTAACCCCGTAGTGTAGACCTATCCTCAGTCTCACGGGGTTAAGGCTGCAGGGTGAAAATTGCACTGTAGAAGCTTGGGCTCAGGCTGGACCCCAGGCTCTGAGACTCACACCCTGTGCAGGCTCCAGCCCAAACCTGAACAGCCACACTGCAACCATTAGCCCCTCAGCATGAGCCCTACGCTCCTGAGTCAGCTGACCTAGGCCTTTTACTGCAGTGTAGATGTGCCCTAAGGGGATACCCAAGCATAAAGAGTTTGGGGACCAGCATGATCTAGTGGGTGAAGCACTGAGGCAGGGATGTGCTGGCCACCACTTCCCAGAGCCCCCATTGGCCTGGGACGGTGAATGACGGCCAGTGGGAGCCGTGATCAGCCAAACCTGCAGATGCAGCAGGTAAACAAACTGGCCCGGCCCACCAGGGTGCTTACCCTGGTGAGCCGTGTGCCAAAGGTTGCCGATTCCTGCACTGAGGAAAGCTGGGTTGTATTATTGGCTCTGCCACTGATCTACTGTAAGACCTTGGTAAGTCACTCCCCTCTCTTCTTCTGTTTCACCTCTCACCCTTCACCTGTCTTGACCATTTACATTTGTAAACTTTACAAGGCCGGGGCTGTCTCTCACACTGACCATGTCTACACTATAGACTTCATCCAGCATAGCTATGCCGGCCAGAGGTGACTGACATAGCTATATAGACAGAAGCCAGTAAAATCTGCATCAACACTAGAAGCACTTTGCCAGTATAGTATAATGGTATAGGTATACTGGTAAAGCATCCCTAGTGTAGACATGGCCTATGTGCTTAGCTGGGGCCTTTAGGTACTTCTGTAATAGAAATAGTAAAATCACAATAGCCACTGATCTAAGCATTTAAACAACAAACAACAACAGTTAGTAATTCTTTTCAATAGGGACTTAGAGTTGGCATTGTGCTGCAATAACTTCACTAGCTAAGTAAACATTTGCTGTCTGAGCACCTCAACTTGCAGTATTCAAAGGAGTTCCTATAACGACAATAGGGAGCAAAAGGCAAAACTGCTGTGCTGAAGTAACCTTATCTAGCAGCCTACTTCGGTGAAATGCTAAAAATACAGTCTTACAATAGCAACCCAATAACACCACAGAGAGAAACAGCTATGTAATACACTTAGGAGGTGCTGATGATCTTTTCAACTTGACCTGTTCTAATATGATCCCTTGCTGTTTTCATCCTTCACACAGAACTTAATTGAAAAAGGAAGAAAACCATGCAAAGGAAAACAAAGCAAAAGAAAGCATTTAGAAGTTGCTAAAACAGAGGAAAATATGTCTCCTTCCAACATTTTTTTTTCTTGGAAACACTGTATTATATACAAAATTCCCTAATTATTTGTTCTGTAGAAATGGGAATACATTTCTGTTATAATCATAATAGTTAATAGTGCCAAGAGCCTCCAATGAAAATCAGTGCCTCATTGTGCTAGGTCCTGTGCAAACACATAATATGAGACAGTCTCTCTCTCAAAGAGCCTGCAATCTAAATAGAAAAGACAAAGAGGGGGACGGGGGGGAGAAGAGGCACAGGGAAGTGACATGCAACTGAATTCCCTGACAATACTGCATAAGAAACAACCTGAGTTTGTATGTTCTGAGTGATTTTATGAAAACATTTTGGGCCTGCATCTCCATTATGTTACCCCTGATATAGATTTGTACACCAGTTCAAAGTGTAAATGACTGCACAACATGAAGGGAACAGAGAATTGTCTGATTATTACAGACAAGGAGCCTGATCCTGAGACTTCCTGGAAATTCACAGCACACTGAGATTCTGGGATTGAGCCCCATGTGTGAAAAATCCTAGAAATAAAAGCATAGCTACAGAAATGAGAATGCTCCTATATAGACATCATAAATTGTATGCTGAACACATGTAAACGAGTGTTTAGATCAGCATTTGAAACCAGTTTAGTGTTCTCAAGCATCTCATCCTGTACCATTCAATTTTTCAAAGGATGTTGGGATTTTTCTTTTTTATGAGAAAGTGATTAAAACAATTGTAACTGATGGCATATGAACCTAGTAACTGGGCTGATAACACTGACATACAAATGTATTTACCACAATATATAGTGAATCTTACCGTTCTCCGAAGTGATATACTGGTATCAATTTGGGAAGAGAGTTTGGATTTATTTTTCTGTTATATAAAGTAAAAATTTATAGATCTGCTAGTCACTGGACAAGCCTAAAGCTACCCTTTTGGAAAGGAAATAAGTGTTCAAGGGGGAGGGAAGAAAGGAGTAATAAAATAGATTGGAGCAATTCTGTTTTGGGAAAAATTCTCTCAGGTCCATTTGTTTTCTTATGAGTCAATATTTTCAGTTTCCTTACTGACCCCATGGCCAGTGAAAATGCTGGCCAATTTCAAACTGTGTAAAATAAATATTGATATTAAAAGCAAGGAAAATACAAGATGCTACACAGGCATCTAAAACTTCTCATATGCCAGAAAATATGAGTCCTGCGAGTTGTGCTGCTGTCAAGAGTCCATGCCTTCCTGCAGGCGCTATGATTTCTTCCAGGAAGTCACTTCTGTGTATGCACAGAATGCTTACCCCCACCACTGTCCCCAACTGAACATGAGAACTAGTTGTGAACATTTATGGTTCAAAGCAACCACTGTTCTCAAGGCAAATCCAACGCACACATTCATAAGAGGTGTTTGGAAAATGAATCTTTCTCCCTCAGGCATCCATCCCCTTTTGTCCTTTCACAAGAGTCAACAGCTTCCTATGCACTACAAAAGGTGCTTTACTGCCCCTGATTGCCATCCATCTGAGCAGCTCAATGTGGCTTACAAAGACTCGCCCAAAGTTGTTTACTTTGTGAGAGTAGACTCTAAAGGTAGACCTCAGTTTCTCATTTTGGATCTGGACATCAAGCATGCCAAAGCTGGGAGCTGTTTGGAGCTCAGGTTTTGGTTTGGCCCATTAAGTAGATAACCGGTTAAGAGTCAAAGAACTGGTTGGGGATCTCAGTGCTACCAACTTTGGTGTACTTCCTTATCAGGGGTTTTGGTCTGGGCCACTTCTGGCAAATAGTGGCAGTGCTGCACCATCAGACTGATCTTCTGCAGCAGTACTGAGAGGAGTCACTAGGGATGCTTATGAACTAATAAATAAAGGATAAGGTCAAGGATTTCTAAAGAAACTACAGTAAAAGCTGTTTTATCTGGCACTTCACCAACCGGAAAGCTCTATAAACCGCTATTTCTGATCTTCATTGAAATTCTGGTTTATAGTCTGGTTGGCGTGGGGCTGGGGCATGGGAGGGGGTGTGGAGCATGGGTTCTGGGAGGGAGTTTCGGTGTTGGAGGGGCTCAGGGCAGCGGGTTGGGGTGTGGGAGGAGGTGTGGGGTGCCAGATCTTAGGGGTGCTCTGCTCGGGCAGCTTCCTACAAGTGGTGACCTGTCCTGGCTGGTCCTAGGCTGAGGCATGACAGGGAGCTCTGTGCACTGCCTCTGCCCACAGGTGCTGCCCCCGCAGCTCTCATTGGCCAGGGTTCCCAGCCAGTGGGAGCTGTGGAGTTAGTGCTCGGGGCGGTGGCAGCACACGGAGTCGCCTGCCACACCTCCACCTAAGAGCAGCCGGGACAGGTTGCTACTTGTGGGGAGCCGCCTGAGGTGAGCACCCCCGAGATTTGACACCCACCACCTCCTCCTGTGCCCCAACTTGCTGCCCTGAGACCCCTCCTGCACCCAGACTCCATCCCAGAGCCTGTGCTCCACACCCCCTCCCAAACCCAAACTCTCTTCCTCTTAGTTAACTGGCATTTTTCACTTACTGGCACCCCCAATTCCCTCAACATGCTGGATAAAATAGCTTTTACTGTAGTAAGTGTGAGTGCCTCCATTTTTGGGTGTCCAACCTGAGACCTCCAAAAGGGGACCAATTTTCAGAAGGAAAGTGCTCAACACTTTTTGAGAATCAAGCCCCTTTGAAGTGTCTCAAAAGAGACACCCCAAAACTGAGGCAAACTAAACCTCTAGTCACTTTTGAAAATCATGATCTATGTTTGGAAAATGTAAAAAAATTAAAGCTGATTCTTATATTGAAAGTGAAGCTAGGTAAAAGTCTTGGTATTCTGATGATTGATGGATGCCAAGTGAAGTCTTGGATGATTCTGCAGCACAGCAGGTGGGATTCTCTATTAAATGCCCACAAGAGGTACCTACATAGTTACTAATTACAATAGCAATTTCTTAGGGTGGCCAGGAGCCTGCCACATGAGAGTTGTGGAGTGGCCTGAATTCCACCCCATAGAAGAAAGCATTTAGAAGCAGGTCCTTGCTTCTTTGTTAAAATAAGTGCACTCAGGGTTCCGTCACCCCATAACTGCAAGACCTCTTGCACCTTATTCTGAGGCAGCTGGTTCTGGCTACTGTCAGAGACAGACACTGAAATAGACTGACCACTGGTTTGATCCACTATGGCAATTCCTATGGTCACTACTGGGCACTGTAGATCCATTATGAGCCTGAGAATCATAGAATCATAGACTATCAGGCTTGGAAGGGACCTCAGGAGGTCATCTATTCCAACCCTCTGCTCAGAGCAGGACCAATTCCCAACTAAATCATCCCAGCCACAGTTTTGTCAAGCCTGACCTTAAAAACCTCTAAGGAAGGAGATTCCACCACCTGCCTAGGTAACCCATTCCAGTGCTTCACCACCCTCCTAGTGAAAACGTTTTTCCTAATATCCAACCTAAACCTGCCCCATTGCAACTTGAGACCATTACTTCTTGTTCTGTCATCTGCTACCACTGAGAACAGTCTAAATCCATCCTCTTTGGAACCCTCCCATCATCCAGATCATTAATAAAGATTTTGAACAAAACCGGCCCCAGGACCGACCCCTGAGGCATTCCGCTTGATATCGGCTGCCAACTAGACATCGAGCCGTGATCACTACCCATTGAGCCCAATGACCTAGCCAGATTTCTATCCACCTTAAAGTCCAATCATCCAATCCATACTTGTTTAACTCGCTGGCAAAAATACTGTGGAAGACTGTATCAAAAGTCAAGATATATCACGTTCACTGCTTTCCCCATATCCACAGAGCCAGTTATCTCATCATAGAAGGCAACCAGGTTGGTCAGGCATGACTTGCCCTTGGTGAATCCATGTTGACTGTTCTTGATCACCTTCCTCTCCTCCAAGTGCTTCAAAATGGTTTCCTTAAGGACCTGCTCCATCATTTTTCCAGGGACTGAGGTGAGGCTGACCGGTCTATAGTTCCCCAGGTTCTTTTTCTTCCATTTTTAAATATGGGCACTATATTTGGCTTTTTCCAATCATCCGTAATGCACATTGGAAAGCATAATCCCAACTATACATATAAAATGATGGGGGCTAAATTAGCTGTTTCCACTCAAGGAAGAGATCTTGGAGTCATTGTGGATAGTTCTCTGACAACATCCACTCCATTAAGAAATAGACAGATAATAGGACAGAAAATATCATGTTGCCTCTATATAAATCCATGGTACACCCACATCTTGAATACTGTGTGCAAACGTGGTTGCCCCATCTCAAAAAAGATATATTGGAATTGGAAAACGTTCAGAAAAAGGCAACAAAAATTATTAGGGGTATGGAACGGCTTCCTTATGAGGAGAGATTAATAAGACTGGGACTTTTCAGCTTGGAAAAGAGATGGCTAAGTGGAGATATGATTGAGGTATATAAAATCATGACTGGTGTAGAGAAAGTAGATAAGGAAGTGTTGTTTACTACTTCTCATAACACAAGAACTAGGGGTCACCAAATGAAATTAACAGTCAGCAAGTTTAAAACAAACAAAAGGAAGTATTTATTTATACAATGTACAGTCAACCCGCGGAACTCTTTGCCAGAGGATGTTGTGAAGGCCAAGACTATAACAGGGTTCAAAAAAGACCTAAATAAATGAATGGCAGATAGGTCCATCAATGGCTATTAGCCAGGATGGGCAGGGCTGCTGTCCCTAGACTCTGTCAGAATCTGGGAATGGGTGACCCTTGATGATTACGTGTTCTGATCCTCTGAAGCACCTAGCATTGGCTACTGTCAGAAGACAGGATACTAGGCTAGATGGACATTTTGTCTGACCCAGTATGGCCGTTCTTATGTTCTTAAACTATATGTAAACACTATAACAGGGTTCAAAAAAGAACTAGATAAATTCATGGAGCATAGGTCCATCAATGGCTATTAGCCAGGATGGGCAGGAATGGTGTCCCTAGCCTCTCTTTGCCAGAAGCTGGGAATGAGCGACAGGGGATGGATCACTTGATTACCTGTTTTGTTCATTCCCTCTGGGGTACCTTGCACTGGCCACTGTCAGAAGGATACTGGGCTAGATGCAGTAGCATAGCTAGCGGGGTGCAGGGGAAGCAGCCACTTCCCCTCAGCACATTTTCTAAAAGCGGCGCCTTAGTTAGGGGTTACCATGGCGCCAGCAGGCGGGGCCCACGCTCTGCTCTGAACCTTGGTCTGCCAGACGGCGCTGGGCTCCTGCAAGCAAGGGAGGGCAGCACGCCCAGAGGAGTCATGGGGAGGGGGCGGCACGGCCGGAGGAGCGAGGGAGGGCGCAGCATGGTGGCCCGCAACTCACCCCCTCCCCTCCCGCTGTAGACAACTTTGATGCAGACAGTTTGGCAGCTGGGCCCTGAGCACTCCGCGGTGCAGAGGCAGCTGGCTTGCTGGCCCAGGAGAGCCCCACCAGCACAGCCACAAAGCAGAGGCAGTGGCAGAGCTGCGGCTCTGCGCTGCTCATTGCAAGCGCCGTGCACAGCCCACTGCGAGGGCGGCTCGGTGCCAGCCCTGCCTCCTGCACTGACCGGGTCTTGGGGTAGGGAGGGCCTCCCCCGCCTCCTCGCAGCAGCCACACCGGGCGAACCCACGGCTGGTCACTCCCAGCAGGAGCCTCGGCGCTGCCCTCGACTCACCGGAATAAAACTCCCCTGAGGAGGAGAGAGCGCTTCCCCCCTCCCGCCACAGCCTGTCAGCGCGACCCGCCCACAGCCAGGCTCCGCCAGCAGCCCCGGGCAGGGCAGTGCCCCCGGGCTGAGCGGGTGAGCAGGGCTGCAGCTCGCTTGGATCGCACCAGGCGGTGTCTCGCAGCTCCTCCGGCTCTTGGCCGCTGAACTGCGCACGATCTCGGCTACCGATTTGCCATGTGATCGGGGCTGCTGGGAGATTCACCATGGTGGGGTTTGCTCTCTGCTGCTGGCTGGGACGGGCCTAGCGGCCGGGCCCCAGAAAGAAGCAGCGGAAGGGCAGGCAGCGGACTCCCAGGCTCTCCCAGTCCCAGGGGCAGCTCCAGCCCCCTCTGCACAGAGAGCCCCGGGGACCCCAGCCCACTCCCATCCCCGGTAACCCCTCCCCAAGCTCCATACCCAGTGTACCCCTCCCATGTACCCCGTGCCCTTGCCTTTCCCTCTCCTTCACCTCCCCTCGTACCCCTGTCATCTGCCACTCCCTCCACATCCTCCCCTTCACCTCCCCTCAGACCCCCTGTCCTCTGCCAGCCTCCCTGTACAACCACGCGGCCGGAGGAGCGAGGGGGGGTGTGTGCATGGCCGCAGTGTGGCCAGAGAAGCCAGCCAAGGGGGGGGGGGGGCACAGCGTGGCCGGAGGAGCCGGGGGGCGTGGCCAGAGGAGGAGCCAAGGGGGCACCTTTTTTATGTTTGTTCCCCCTGCTCTTAGAACCTGGCTACGCCACTGGCTAGATGGACCTTTGGTCTGACCCAGCAGGGCCATTCTTATGTTCTTAACACTTCCCTTTCTTTATAGCCACAAACCTACAGCGGAGGGAGATGGAATCAATAAACATGTGAACCTATTTTCTATTGTAACTAATCCTATTGAATTCCTAATACCAGGTCACCCAAAGCAGCTCTTTAATGAACAGGAAACAGAGGAAAATCTAGCACAGCTTCACTATATTGCTCTAGGAAAAAAATAAAATAAACAGAAACCTTGCATCTCCCTGGCGTTGACCCCAGAAAATTGGTGAAACTCAGACTTTATTTCCACAGTGCACAGGTGTAAGTTCACTTCACAAATACCTAAGTCACACAGTAAAGGCTCTTATGTAACAGTGCATGGAACAGCTTGCTCCTTTAAGTAGACAGCTAATCCTAGGCCTTTTGCTACTTGAGCTACCATAAAATATCATTTTTCTGCCTACACTATTGATAAACATGGCCATGAACGAAAATCCACTATAGCATATTATGCACTGTATCGGAACTCAATGCACATTCAATTTGTCAGCCAGCCTCCATCCAAGAAAGCTTGTTGTTTACTATCTCACTAGCTTTGGCTATCCATGACTCATGCAAGAATAGCCAAAAAGGAAGAGACACAATACACTGCTACCCAGAGGACAGCTGTATTCACCACCAAAGCTTGCTTCAGAGAAAATACATTTTTTCCTATCCACTGGGGTCTGCACCAATTGCTCACTTAGCATAGGACATTCTACTTCAGCAAATGTAAAGACCTTGTTCTTCAGGAACATTTACTCTCAAAGGCAAGGGGCCTGCTAGGGAAGCATATTCTTCCTGCTGGGTAACTCCCACTCCAGTTCAATCACTGCCTGATTTTGAAACCCATTCACTTCCCTACTGTGACGGGTTCCCCCTGGGGTGCCATCTGGAAATGGGGTACCACTGAGCCCCCCGATCCACCCGCTTGGGCTCCCTTTACACTGCACTGCTGTGACCAGTCTGCCAAGCACTCTCCCGAGCTCCAACACACATACAGGTAGGGACACACCCAGCTGCAGATGTTGTGATCAGCTCTGCCTGGGGAGGCTACAGCTAAGAAAATACCCAGCTGCTTAAGTGCAGACCCCCCTCTGGAGTGTAAACCCAAAATTATACAATTTTGCGCTGCACAGAGATCTGTACAGCGTAAGCTCATGAAATTTGCCCCCTCCCTCAGTGTGGAAAATGATATGCAACAGCTTTCTGCCCCAAGTTATGACTCCAACCCACTGGTTTTAGACAAAACAAAAATAAGTTTAAGCAGGCTGCAGAGATTCTTAAGGGGCCAGCTGCACTTGCTTACAGCTTAAAAACCCCAGGTGTCCCTTTCACAGGCTAAAAATCCCTTTAGCCTGGGTCCAACACTCCCCCGCCACCCCCAGTTCAGTCTGCGTTCCTCAGGTGTTTCCTAGAGTCTCTTTGGGGCAGGAGTCAGTGAAGAATTACGATGATGTCACTCCCCTGCCTTAAATAGCTTTTGCATATGCAGGGGCGGCTCTAAGAATCCCGCCGCCCCAAGCAGGGCGGCGCGTGGCGGGGGCGCTCTGGCGGTGCCGGTCCCGCGGCTCCGGGGGACCTCTGGCAGACGTGCCTGCGGAGGTTCTGCTGCTCCTGCGGCTCCGGTAGAGCTGCGGGAGGTCCACCCGAGCCGCGGGACCGGCGAACCCTCCGCAGTCATGCCTGCGGGAGGTCCCCCAAAGCCACGGCTCCGGAGGACCTCCCGCAGGCATGACTGCAGAAGGTCCGCCGGAGCCGGCTGCCGCCGAAATGCCACCCCAAGCTTGGCGCACGGGGGTCTGGAGCCAGCCCTGTGCATATGGCAGGAACACTTTGTCTCAAAGCTTGGTTCCCATGCCAGTCAGTGGAAAAACATTGGTATTCCAAGATGGAGTCCAGCACCAGGTGACCTGGTTACATGTCCCTGTAGTGCCACAGCAGCCATTGTTCAGGAGGCTGTTTTTAGCATCCTCAGGAAGATTCCCTGTTGGGAGATGAGCTTCTTCTAAAACCTATTGTTTTCTCTGAATGGCTCATCAACCTGAATGGGCCCTTCCCAGCCAGCCATCTAAACTGAGCATCTTTTGCCTAGTGGGCGTTTCCCAGGTGTAAACACATTTGTCAATATTCCTAACTCCAGATACAAAATGATATCTGCATACAAATAGGATAATCATATTCAGTAAACCATAACCTTTCCAGTGATATTTCACATGGCCTATCTTGCATAGAATACACCATAGTTATGCCATAATCATATCTCTATGAAGAATATGGGGTGTAGTGTCCCACCCACCCTCCCCTGTTACCTCTAGTTCTTACAAGATAGAGGGTATATTTGTTGACTTGTTTGAAATACTCAAGAGAATGGGGAGGTGGGGAAGGAAGTAACTGGGTTAGCAGGATAAACTGGACTTACATGGCCATGCTGTGAGGAAAAGGCCATTAAGATAAACCAGCAAGGAGTTTGTTGAAAATAAACCTGTTGATTAAAATGTACATTATGTCATTTTTGTTTACTACGTTTCTTGCTTTTGTAGATCTCAGAAAACCTCCATTTTTAAGGTTTTTTTTTAAATTTATTCAATGAAGGCAGCATCTTAGAACTATAATCTCTCTGAATTCCCATCTGATGTCAAAAACCTTTTCAGATGGTTATTTCCAAATGCATTCACTTGCTGTTTCTGAATCCTTACTTAGAGCAGATCTCATCACTAAATAACGATATAACTAGACTAGCCTTTCACAACCCACAGAACAGAGCCTGAAGAAAAATGCACTGATCTACAGCTAAACAGGACATTGAACAGCAGAACTAAGGAGTGCATGTGCCATTTTTTTTAAATTTCAGTTTACAAAATAAATAATCTCAAAGGTAGTGGATACTGACACTTGACATGTGACAGGGGCATAACTTTTTGTAACCCTGACCCAGTAAATGAAGCAGTCTCTTATTAGCAATCCTATATGCCTCCTATATCCTGTAATGTCAGAAGGGAAGTAAATCTTTGGCAAAAAAACACACGTCAAGACCCTATTATGCACAGTTGAATGGATAAAGAGAAAAGTCAGAGCAAACAACGAACATGAAAGGCCTGGCTGGGATCCATGCTTAGCCCTGCTAGAATACAACGCTCTATCAATATTGTCAGTTGAGAAACTGAGTCAGAGAAGTGAAGTCAGTCAGCACAAGGCCACAAGGGAAAGATAGCATCTGACCCAGGATTAGAAGGTTGGAATTCCTAGCTCCTAGTCCTATGCTCAGAACATTAGATCACATCTATTTGCTACTTTATTTTTTACTTTAACTACCAACCACTTTCAAACAGCATATTAATGAAGCAGAGATTATTCAAACTTCACATTCTGGACAGTTCTTTAAACTTTATTGGAAAAAACAATTCCCTCTGAATTGTCATCAGATATAATTTTAAAAAAGCATGTGCTTTCACCAGGCAATCTGACACGAAATTATAACATATACAATTAAACCAATTGCGAGATCAACATATTAGACAACAGCTAAAAGTTAATTTAGTGCATGTTTTGTCTAACATGAGCATTTTTACTATATGAAAATCTTGCAATACCTTATTAAATCTCTAGAGGTGTACAAGAAGAAATTTGGGAGCTCTAATTACAGGTAGCACAATGGAGAAGTCTCCAGTGACCGCACTGAAGTTACAATAAAGTAGTGTGAGAGTTAATCAATTCTTATCTGTCTTTATCTTTCATATCTACTCAACACAATGGAAATACAACTCACTCCAGATAGTACTATATTTATAGACCTTATAGACAGGTCTTTTAAGTGTTACTGTACCACAAACCTTCTTAAGAGCTAAACAGAATACATCTATGACTTCCTACAGACCCTTAAAATCATATTTGTTATTTCCTTTAAGAAGGTAAATAGTTTTGGTTAGGCATGTTTATCAGCAATCCATGCTGAAATTGTACTGGTGGAGGTCTTCTCCCATTTTATCCCTACTGTGTGTTTTCAGTGTTTCCCTAAAGCAGAAATCACCCTTAATGGTATGGAATTTCCTAGGTCTTCTCTAGATCATTTATTAGATATTGCTGTCAAATCAGCATCTCTTTTGGAGTAAGCTCATATTTTCATTCCAGCTTCACCTGTCTGAAGTTGCTAGCACTAGTAGTATCTTCTGAATCTGTGGTAATAATGACTTCCATTTGCTCACTTTTCCTGCTAGTACCATTCCATGCCTGTTTGCTTGCAGCTCCTTTTCATCACAGTTTGGTCGGTTCCTGGTCAGTTTTATGCCACCGAGAAACCAAAGCCTCCTGAGAAGTTCTGTCTCTGTTTCTTTGGATAACTTGTTCTGATCTGGCCTGGTTGTAGCAGAGGAGAGGCAAGTGTAAGAAGCTGAATAATCCCATTTGCAATCTGAAACATCTTTAAAGGACTGACAGTTGGGAGGTCACTGTGAATTTGTCATGGGACCACAAGACAAATAATGCTGGTTAATTAGTGATCCCCTGTAAAAAGCCTACAATGACTGCAGGAAGATGTCATTTTGTGACCCTTCTACTGAGTGCTGTGACTGAGTTTAAAAAAAAATTTTTTTCGGGAAATTCTTTAAAATCTCTTTTGCTGGCTATTACAGCAACAGAAGAAAAGACTTGAGGCTACAAAAACAACGAGGAGTCTGGTGGCACCTTAAAGACTAACAGATTTATTTGGGCATAAGCTTTTGTGGGTAACAAGCCCATTTCTTCAGAGGCATGGAGTGAAAATTACAGATGCAGGCATAAATATACTGACACATGAAGAGAAGGAAGAACCAGTGTTAATAAGGCCAATTCAGTTAGGGTGGATGTGGTCCACTCCCAATAATTGATGAGGAGGTGTCAATACCAAGAGAGGGAAAATTGCTTTTGTAGTGAGCCAGCCATTTCCAGTCCCTATTCAATTCCAAATTAATGGTGCTAAATTTGCAAATGAATTGTAGCTCTGAAGTGTCTGAAGAAGAAAGAAGTGTTAGAGGAGCAGCAACAATGCATGGTGGCTGTGGCACCTGGGCAGAGTGTGGATGGGGAAGGGATAAATAGTTACATGGTCTGTACTTTAGACAGTTGCTTATTTGTTGTTTGTCTATTACCGTCTGTGTCTTGTCTATTTAGATCATAAACTCTTTGGGGCAGAAATTGTCTCCTATGTGTCTGAATAGCACCTCGCACAATGGATCCCATGCCTCAACAGGGGGCCTTCAGCACTATGATATAAATAAATAAAAGACCCAAGAATCAAGAAACTGAAAAGAAAGGACAGAATGCACAGAAAGAAACAGAGTGCTAGATAACCTCATAGATTCTTTCACGGACTCACTGGCTAACCTGTGCATAAGCTCTGCCTTGTCAGACTTATGCTGCGTTGCCATGGAAGTTGAGAATTCAATTCCTCTAGCTCTTGTACACTCATATAAAATTCTGGCAACAACAACATTCTTTTTGTTTGTCCAGACTTGGTTGTCCTGGCAATATTTGCCTCTGGCTTCCTATTTCATTACAAGGTGGGACTTGTAGCCAAGTTACATAAACAGAGACTTTTTTTCCATTCTAATCCTTCCTTCTCTCCACCATACAACTTAAAATGGAACTAATATAAGAAGAGAGTGGCTCGCCAGGAATATTCTTACCAAATACATTAATTGACTACACAACACATGTACACTTGTGTTGTTTCAACATGTTTTATCATCACCCCTAGAAATATAATCAACCTATTCAATTCACAAGCTTCTTTTTCTTTTACCTGACTTTTGGAGGCCTGATTCTGATTGCACATCAGTGTAGATAAGGAGTCAATGGGACAGATTTTGTTCACAGTTACACATGAGGGCAAATCTGGAATAATGATTGCCTAATCAGTGGAGTTATTCTAGATCAGTAGCTCTCAATCTTTCCAGACTACTGTATCCCTTTCAGGAATCTGATTAGTCTTGAGTACCCCAAATTTGACCTCACTGAAAAAACTACGGGCTTAGAAAAACAGACGTAAACATACAAAAGTGTCACAGCACGCTATTATTGAAAAATTGCTTACTTTCTCATTTTTGTCATATAATTATAAAATAAATCAATTGGAATATAAATATTGTACTTGCATTTCAGTGTATAGTATATAAGGCAGTATAAACAAGTCGTTGTCTGTATTAAATTTTAGTTTGTACTGACTTCACTGGTGCTTTTCATGTAGCCTGTTGTAAATCTAGGCAAATATCTAGATGAGTTGATGTATCCCCTGGAAGATCTCCGCATATCCCCAGGGGTAAATGTACCCCTTCTTGAGAACCACTGTTCTAGACGTTCACCAACATAACTGAGATCAGAATGTCACCTAATGGATTTACATCAATGTAATATTGATGTAAATGAAGTATGAATCCAGTTTTGTCTTTAAAAAGCTTCTTGACTACTGCAAAATGTCTCAGTACAAGCAAGCATTATGTCTCTGCTAACTTCAGAATGTACTATCAGAGATAGCCTAAAATTCTATGCACAAGAGCGGATCATTAGTGTGATACAGCATGGCCAGAGGGCATCAGGAGAGGGTTAGAAGGGAGCCTTATTCCCTGTAAGGGGAAGAAAGTTTGCTATAGAATAACTAGAGCACCTGACACCAATTAGAGTACCTGAAGCCAATTAGAGCACCTGCAGTCAGTCACGTGATAAAAACCCATGCTTCAATCAGACAGTGTGGGAGTAGGAGCAGAAAGGATTGGTGTTGGAGCAGAGAACAGTTTGGAGGAGTTGGAGCAGAAAGAATTGGTGTTGAAGCAGAGAACAGTTTGGAGAAGTGCTGCGGTGGGCTAAGAAGTCCTAGACTCTAGGTAAGGGGCACCTGGCTTGTGCAGAGGGAGGGCAGGAAGCCCCCCACAAGCTGAAGGGCAGGAGAGGGAAGTAGCCCAGGGGAAGGAACCATCAGTTCAAGTGGTTCACCACTATCCTCAGGGCCCCTGGGCTGGGACCTGGAGTAGAGGGCGGGCCCAGGTCCCTCCCTCTCCACTCCCCTCCTCTAGGACACTAGTGGGGCAATTAATATTCCAATTTAAGGGCAAGAAATGGGGCCCTGAACCCCCACCCAAAGAAGAGAAAGCACGAGACCCATCATAATAGTGCTGGCAATTTGCCACATGTGGTGTCAGAGGTGGGATTTGCGCGCTGGGGACTTAAACCAGGGTTAGCCAAAACCCTCCCATCCTTAAGATGGACGACGTGGTCAAGGCCCTAATACAAGCCACCGTGGCCCAGCAGGAGGCTACCCGGGCCCAAGCAACCGCCCAACAGGAGGTGACTCGGATGCAGCAGGAGACTAATCATCTGTTGATGAGTCAGGCTGCCCAGAACCGGGCCCTGCTGAAAGACCTGGTGAACCAGATGAAGGCCCTTATGGAACTGAACTGCAACTGTGAAGGGACCCGGACCATACGGGCCAGCCATTGCCTACAGAAAATGAAACGGGAGGATGACGTGGAGGCATATATCCTGGCTTTTGAAAGAGCAGCCCTGCAACGTTCCAACGACTTATGGATAAGTTACTGCGACCCCATGCCAAGTATGCCGCCGCCTATCTAGACGACATAGTCATCCATAGCCCTGACTGGCAAACGCACCTAGGAAAAGTAGAAGCAGTGCTAGACGCCCTGCGGAAGGCCGGCCTCACTGCTAACCCTCTCAAGTGCGTGATAGGATTAGCTGAGGCCAGATACCTCAGGTATGTAGTAGTGTGGAAGCAGGGAAAGAATTGATAAGGATTTGAAGGGGATCTTAATGCATGTCAGTTAGCAAGAGTTAGCCAAGCTGTAACCCTAATGACGTGAGACTTCTAGAAGCAAGGATAGTGTGAGACATAGGGAAAGAACTGTGTACAAAGTTATTACGACCTTGTAACTGATAACCAAATATGCAGGCTTGCTTTTCTTAGGAGTGAGACAAACAAGATAGCAGAATGGCTTATGTATAAACAAAATGTAGTTGTTGCTCTCTATTGTCTGTATTATTGCTAGTTATTGTCTGTAACAAAAAAGTATAAAGGCTTGCTGTAATTGTTTACCAGTTGAGAGACCTGTCCAGGACTGGGGCGACCCTGTGTCCTATGGCACTCTCTCCCTCCATTGTAATTACTGGAGAAATAATAAAGTATTTGATTTTGCTGCACCCAAACGAAAAAGCGAGAACTGAGTTTTTCTCCGACAGTAGGGAGAGGTTTGGTGAAACCCCAATGGAACAAAGTGGAGGCAATACAAGGTGGGCCTCGACCAGTCCGCAAAAAGCAAGTCAGAGCATTTCTAAGGAAGATTCATCCCTCATTTCGCCACAAGAGCAGGGCCATTGACGGATCTGATAAAAGCTCAGGGCCCCAAGATAGTAAAGTGGACTGATAAGACAGAAGAAGCATTTGCAGATTTAAGGACAGCCCTATGCTGCCATCCAGTACTTATAGCCCCAGACTTCAAGAAGGAATTCATCCTACAAACAGATGCCTCGGAGGTAGGGCTAGGAGCCGTCCTTTCACAGATGGTAGGGGAGGAGGAACACCCAATCTTGTACCTCAGCCAGAAACTCCTCCCCAGGGAACAAAAGTACGCTGTCATTGAAAAGGAATGTCTGGCGGTAAAATGGGCTATGGAGACTCTCCGCTACTATCTGCTGGGGCGGTGGTTTACCCTTGTGACAGACGACGCCCCGCTCCAGTGGATGCACAGAAACAAGGAGAAGAACGCAAGCGTGACTAGGTGGTTCCTATCCCTGCAGCCCTTCCATTTCCGAGTACAGCATAGGGCTGGAAGCCAACATGGCAACGCTGATGGCCTATCACGACAACACTGCCTCTCGTCCCAAGTAGCCCAACCCCATGGTGTTGAGCGGGGGGGGGGAAGGATATGTGATATAGCATGGCCAGAGGGCAGCAGGAGAGGGTTAGAAGGGAGCCTTATTCCCTGTAAGGGGAAGAAAGTTTGCTATAGATTAACTAGAGCACCTGACGCCAATTAGAGTACCTGCACCTGCAGTCAGTCACACGATAAAAACCCATGCTTCAGTCAGACAGTGTGGGAGTAGGAGCAGAAAGGATTGGTGTCGGAGCAGAGAACAGTTTGGAGGAGTTGGAGCAGAAAGAACTGGTTTTGAAGCAGAGGACAGTTTGGAGAAGTGCTGCGGTGGGCTAAGAAGTCCAAGACCCTAGGTAAGGGGCACCTGGCTTGTGCAGAGGGAGGGCAGGAAGCCCCCCACAAGCTGAAGGGCAGGAGAGGGAAGTAGCCCGGGGAAGGAACCGTCAGTTCAAGTGGTTCACCACTATCCTCAGGGCCCCTGAGCTGGGACTTGGAGTAGAGGGCGGGCCCAGGTCCCTCCCTCTCCACTCCCCTCCTCTAGGACACTAGTGGGGCAATTAATATTCCAATTTAGGGGCAAGAAATGGCGCCCTGAACCCCCCCCCCAAAGAAGAGAAAGCGCGAGTCCCATCATAATAGTGCTGGCAATTTGCCACAATAGGTAGAGACTAACAGCAGAAAAGGCACATGAGAAGGGTGATGCATAGGTTGTTTTTGTATGGTGCATCTTATAACATATTGCATTGTAATACAGCCAGCTCATTTATTGCAACTCTTTGGTTAAGGACTGTGGTTACAATATTACACATGTTATTTACTGCATGCAATAAAGATGTGAGGTCAGATCACACTCTCTGCTTTTATGCATGGGGACAAAAAAGCCTGCAAATAAGGGCCTAATTTTTGTAGCAGCCTCTCCATCCAAACATTCAGAGATTTCCCAAACAGATCCCCACTCTATGCTCTTAACCACCCCACCTTTTTCACCTACCCATTAATTAAATCAGAAGGGGACTTCTGTTCAACCACTCTTTTTTTATCCTTTCTATTCTATTGCCTTGTGCATGTGCTCTAACCACCCAGATTCTTCTGTTTTAGTCCAAGAAAATGCAATCCTAATTTACTGGAAACTTGTCTGGAACAGAGACACGAACACTGCTGAAATGAATCAAAATTTTAGTCAAGTAAATATCAGCAGAAAATCTTGGGGAACTGATTTTAGGATTAAGCAACTGCAACTCTCTCTAGACTTTACTATATGCTCACACAGTGTCTAGAACAATGGGGCCAGAACCTGGCTGAGAATTCCGTAATACAAGTGGCAAATACTAATCATTTTAATGGGAGCTGTGTTGATCGTCACATTAATGAAAAAAGCTTTTCTTATATAAATAATTTTATTCTTAACTTTACAGCCAAGCGATAGAAGACAAACCAGAGTCAGCTTCTATCTGAAACAAGCAACTCCATTCTGTTCAGCATTCACAGAGCCGTGTACTGTCATGTGAAAGGTGGCCATTAGAACTTTCAATCCATCTCCCACAATCTGACATAACAATAGCGACTATTTCACACAAGAGTTGTGCCTCTGTTACATAAGGACTGAAACTAGTCTATACACTAAGGCCTAAGCTACACTAGAAAAGGCAAACTCTCCTAGTGTAGATGCAGTTTACACCAGCAAAGTTGGTGCTTTTGCCAACATAGCTTATCTTGGTTTTCTCAAACAAAATAAGCTACCACCTTTTTTGCTGGTATAACACTAGGGCTTTGCCAGTATAAAAAGGTTTTAAAAAATTATACCCCAACATTATCACAGTGACAAAAGTTTTAAGTGTAGACCTGGACTAAGACAAATTTCTTGCACCGAAGATATTAAATTAAAGATAGACAAGACAAACAAAAACATGAAATAAAACTTCACATAAGATGGTGCAGAGATATTATTCTTCATGGCGAGTTTCTGGTAAGGCTTAAACAGGAATTCTAAACTTGCCCTGAATATATAGGAGAAAATAATCACTGTGTTGGTGTCACCAGGCATGGCCCAGTGTTGACAGAGGGGTGGAAAACAACAGTGCCAATGAAGGCTCCCTGTATCAGGCCTCTGCTTGCCCGAACCGCTTCCATGTTTAGACTTTAATTAACCCCACAGGCCAGATGGAAAGAATGGAATGTGTGGCAACTAGTTATCAGTACCAGGAGGCAATTATACAGCCTGCTTGCACCTGGCTGAAGGGAGTGAAACAGAATGACCGGTCAAGAAGAGTTACTAACGAGATAATATGTTTGCTGCCAAGTCTTTATAATGTGCTTGCTGTATGGGAACGCGAGGGGGAGGAGGGGGGTGAGTAGAGGGAGGGGTAGGTAGTGGGGGGTAATAGAGATGCTTAGCTAAAATCATGTATAAAGAGAGAGAGCTGTTTGTATCTGTGTGCAGGATTTGAGATTGCTATGTCTCCCTTGCACCTTATTTGGGCTCAAATAAACCTGGTTTTTGCTTCTCCACCCTGGTGTGTCTATTGGAGCGAGGCACTCCGGGCAATGAACCACTGTTGCTGTCGCCTCGGGCCTCTGTGCCGGCAACAGTTTTGGCGTCCCTGGGTGGGCTCGAGGCAAAATTGTGCCTTGCCCGGACTCCTCCACTGGCGGCAGACGATGGTCACAGCCGACGCCCAGCGCGCACCGGTGCCTTTACCGGGGGGCCTCGGCAGAGACGCGTCAGGCTGACCTTGGAGGACACAACGGTGCAACGCACTCAGATAGTGGAGAAGCAGCTGCGGGCGACGGTGAGGAACCGGTCCTGCGGATAAGGTAGGAACAGTCCAGTGCTGTTAACCTTTTGTTTGCCTGTTAAGATCTGGGGACGCCCAGTGTCTTCCCATAGGTATGGGGCAGGAACAGAGTACAGGCAGGGTACGGTGTACACCCTTAGAATGCATTCTGATGAATTGGAGAGTGTTTGAATCAGATCCATTGACTAAAAGTAAACTGAAAAGGTTCTGTACAGTAGACTGGCCTCAGTATCAGCTACAGAGCCAGGAAAGGTGGCCACCGGAAGGATCACTTAATTACAACACGATCCTTCAATTACTTCTGTTTTGTCAGCGAATGGGTAGCTTCTGAAGCTGTTTGTATAGAGAGCTCTTGTAAAAATCCCTCATATGCCCCAGAGCTGCACTGGGAGGAGGACTGTCCGTGGGAATGTCTGTCTCTGTTGGGCTCATGCCATCTGAACTTATTGACTGTGCAGCAAGATAAGATGCATCGTGGTAATAGGAAATAATGGCCTTGGTGTGTGTGTGTGTGTGTGTGTGTATACCAGTGTGAGTGTCCGTTACCGGAAGACGCCCAGACTACCCTGTGAAGCGATTGCTAATGATCAGGAGTATTCTAACGCAAGCCCGGTAACTAGTGGATCTTTAGGCGATCCGACCCACGGTGGGCTGACTCAGCCTGGCATCGTCCGGCAAGGAAGCTTCCTGGGTCTAGGAGTGTGTGAACCCATCTTTCCCTCCCCTCTCTTTTCTGTGTGGGCTACTGACAGTCTGATCATCTCACTGGATGCAATCAGAGTAAGCGGCGCCATCTCCCAGAGACTAGCCGACGCTCTTTGCTGAAGGGAGGTGTAGGAGAGTCGTGGTCATCCCCGTTAGTCTCTCCTGTGTGAGTGCCCTGTAGGGAGAGATCCTTAGTTTATGAGCCGCTAGCGCGGACAGGGCACCCTCTCTGTGTGTGTAAGTGGAAAATGGGTAAGGGACAGTCTAAACATTTCACCTCACCCCCCTAAGGGTACCCCAGCATGTTACATGTACGTACATTATGGTCCTAAAACCTGCAGGTATTTAGAGAATTGGAATTTTTATATTTAAACAATGCCCATTAGAAGGTACCTTCAATCTAAATAAGATCATACATCTCAGAGGAGCTTTTAATCACCAAAGAAGAGCCTCTGACACAGTGTAAGCAATTTGTCTAGGAACGGGTTAATTTGAAACTCGGCTAACCCCAGAGATAAAGAGAAAGCTGCTCTGCGTACAAGGTCAAGAATCAGCACAGACTATGTTAAGTATAAAAAAAAACTGCTTTCAGCCCCAGCTGGTTGTGGAAAAATAGAGACAGAGGCAAACCAAAGGCAATACAAGTTACAGAACTGAGATTGCATTTGCAAAGCTTAACGGTTCAGTGAGATCCAACAGTTTTTGCAACCCCGAAGCCAGACAAGCAGCTGACCTGAACTGGAATCTCTGAACGAGATGCCGCAGGAAAGTCCAGGGTGTAAAAGAACAGCCCTCCCAAGAGCGGAAGCATGTTGGAAATTCTGGGCAAAGCTGTATACAGGATAATCTTCCATCCACCTATTCCCCTTCTCTGAATGTTATTTACAGACATGAACAGTCTGGACATGTGTGAGTATTAAAGTGGCTTAAGGCTTGAGGAATTCATGTTCTTCCTGAGTGATGTGGGAGTGTTCCCAACACTCTCCATTGTTGTTTTATTATTTTTAATGAAGCTTTAAAATTTGGTTATATGGTGTGCTTTCTCTATCCACCCCCCCCCACCGTCCTGCAGTGTCAGTTTGATCACCTGACATGAGGAATTGATTGGTAACAGAAATTTGTCACAGTTTGGTGAGCAATAGAGAATGGGGGAGCCCTGCAGAATTTACACCATCTATCTGTTTTACCCTTGTTATTTTATGTTTGCTTTGTTTGGTATTGTTGGTGTTATATGTTGAGGATTGTATGATTAAAGGTGTGCCCACTCTCAGCCGCACTAAGTCTGAGAACTGGAGAGGGGTTTAGCATTCCTCTATCGACCCTGGTTGACCGGGAAGGATGGCAGGTGGATCTACCCCCAGTTGTAGCCAGACTGGGCAATAAAGTGGTTGGAGAAAAGGGAGGACCCGGGTAGTCTTGTGAGTAGAAATGTTTTAGGGAAAAGACCAGAAGGGTGGGGGCTAGTTGTGAAGCCCAGCCTCCTAGCTAAACTGGTTGTGGAATAAGTTGGTACCCATGGGAGCAACGGTTCAGCAAGAAAAGCAGGATCGGGCCCAGGCGGGCAGGCAACAGACAGAGAGATTGAAAAACAGGTTGGAACAAGTAAGTGATTTAAGGCAAAGTGCAAAGTTAACTCTGTAGTTGCTAAAGGGAACAGCAGTTGAACTTTGTAAAAACACATACAAGAAAATATGGGGTAATTCCCCTCTGTTGTCTGAAATCAATAAAGGTATTTGTGTATTTTAAGTAATAATTGACTGCCCAGAAGGGGCAGACCTCTGTTTTTGTCTTTCAGATAATCAAAGAAAATTAATGCCAGCTGAACAGCATTCAATATACCATGCATTTACTAATGGAGTAAAGAATTAAGTTTTGTGTTCTATGTTCTGTCTTGTGGTGTTTGTCTTGTGGCCAGAATTGTTGTGTTTAATATTTTCATGGGATGGTCTGGTTTAAAATCAAGTGAAAGGGTTGGATTGAAATGCAGATACTTGTTTTGTTCAACTTAGAATACAAAGTGTTTGGATACATCAGGAAAAATGTGATATACTAAAGTCTAGTACATTTCCTTAAGAGAAAGAGAAACTTCATTGGCCAAATCTTTTAATTGAAAGTTTTTAAATTGATTGTTTAATTGAAGTTATTAAAATTTGCATATTAACAGTCTTTGGAAGCAAGGACATGAAGAGTTAACCCACTCCCCATATTGTGCAAGGGATCCTTCTGGCTACCTCAGACTTCTAGCCAGCGGGCTGGGGATGGTGGGAAGCTATTGGACTAGAGTTTGTATTGAAGAAACTCAAAGTGGGTGTGCTTATCCTGGCTTGTTGTTCCAAAGCTCTATAATAAGGTTAATTTAGTGAAAGGGTATATGTGGCATACATTAAATAATAAGACTAATGTACTGTATAATGGCAACGTGTACGTGTTCATTGTTAACAAAAGGTGTATGAGTAAAAAGTAAAAGTTTCCTTTGTAGGTTAAAAGAAGCCAAAAGGGGGGGGGGGCTTGAATATACCCAAGCAGCTGTAAAATCTGCAAAGACACTAATGCAATGTGTTAGGTTTCTTTTCTCACAGGTAAAGAAGCACTATCCGAAGACCCTAGCAGCCCCGCTACTCCTTGGAACCAGAAGACCGGATCAATGTAAAAGACCACCAGCGAAAGACTGCTTTGGCTCCATGCTGGAACGGCCCTTATTAAGTCCTGCTGACTACCAACACCGCTGTGATGTGCCAAAGACTGACTGCCTGGACCCATGATTCTTACTGCAAAAAGACCCCCCCCACCTCAGGAGAATTTTCATACTGATGATTAGCCTATTCGTTTTTCTAGTTCTATTGTGCTTCTGGACAGCAGGGAAAAAGGACAAGGTGACGTGCTGGTTAAACCTCTCCCTTGTCCACGGACAAATTTACTGTGCCTTTGAACTTTTCTAGAAGAAGCAAAACCATTACAGGGTGATGTACTCGTAATCCCTCCCTTGTAAAATGCTGAACTACAACTGTTTCGGGAAAGGAGAAGAAACACTCATTTCACTGACATTGCCAAAGTCCAGGAATTCCTGACCAGGAAGGACATTGAGAACTGACCCTGGTGAAGAAACCCGAGGAATTATACACTGGCAGGAAGAAACTTGTGGGACCCATGTTTGGGAATGTGGTATTAATTGGATTTTGGGGTTTATTCTACAGGCTGCGCCCTGTGTTTTGGATAAATCTTTCAGTATGTATTGCCCTCCCTAATTGGATTTTAAATGACATTGCCTTTATCCAGTTTTCAGATCACTTTTACATACCCAGATTGCTCACAAGGGGCTGCCATTAGATTAGCACAACAAAGAGCCTGGGTTATTTCCTCTGGAAAAAGAGGAAATTGGGCAGATCCCTGTGGGCTGGGGCTAACAGTGTAACAGCCATTTGGAATATTTTTAAAGGCCAAGAACATAATAAGAAATTGGGCCGACTAGAAAGGGCCACTAGCCTTATTTCTGAAGTTCAGCTAACCCAAGTATAGGCTGGAAGTGTGTACATTTACATGTCATTTCCACCCTTAGTTCTATAACCCAGAAGTTAATGACAAAGATGGTATTAAATATCACTGAGGCTGGGAAGGCATTGCAGTGGGATCTAGTATGTTTAAAATTTCAGGATTTCCTCAATGACCAGCTGATGGCCATTTGGAGTGATCTTGAGCACCAGACTTGACCCACTGCCCTTACAGACATATCAGGAGTACCATCTGATCTGTGGTCATGAAGACATACTTGGACACTTTCTGGGTGGAAGTGTGTACATTTACAGTGCTCCTTCCAAGCATTTGGACTGGTTAGGGTGGGTGTGGGCTCCCACATACCGAATCCTGCTGGGTCCATGGGAAGGATGAATGTGGAACTGAATACCCCCTCATTACTAACCCCAGCTCCCTAGAGCTTAATTGCTTTTTGTCCTCAAAGTTTGAGAAAACTCAGCCAAAAGTTTGTTGAGTATTCTCAAAGGGGGGAGTTGTTGGTGTCACCAGGCATGGCCCAGTGTTGACAGAGGGGTGGAAAACAACAGTGCCAATGAAGGCTCCCTGTATCAGGCCTCTGCTTGCCCGAACCGCTTCCATGTTTAGACTTTAATTAACCCCACAGGCCAGATGGAAAGAATGGAATGTGTGGCAACTAGTTATCAGTACCAGGAGGCAATTATACAGCCTGCTTGCACCTGGCTGAAGGGAGTGAAACAGAATGACCGGTCAAGAAAAGTTACTAACGAGATAATATGTTTGCTGCCAAGTCTTTATAATGTGCTTGCTGTATGGGAACGCGAGGGGGAGGAGGGGGGTGAGTAGAGGGGGGGGTAGGTAGTGGGGGGTAATAGAGATGCTTAGCTAAAATCATGTATAAAGAGAGAGAGCTGTTTGTATCTGTGTGCAGGATTTGAGATTGCTATGTCTCCCTTGCACCTTATTTGGGCTCAAATAAACCTGGTTTTTGCTTCTCCACCCTGGTGTGTCTATTGGAGCGAGGCACTCCGGGCAACGAACCACTGTTGCTGTCGCCTCGGGCCTCTGTGCCGGCAACAACTGTATAAACCAAGTTGCTTAAACATACATACATACTGGATACACTCTTCCAGTAATATTATAGCTAACCATGAATCTCCTGAAAAGAAGTCTGACATTACTGTTTCCTAAGTCTGCTTTCTTTCTGATTCACCAAAATCATCATAAATATTTTGTGCTTCTGTGAATTGCACAGAACAGCCATGGGCCAAACCACAGATCTCTTAAAGAGTCTTATTATAAGCCAGATTTTTCTTGGTTCGAATTACACCACCCACAAACATCCTTGCCCAAATTGTGTCTCTCTATGTGCACCACTTGCAAGCATTGTTACATACTTGTGTGTTTGAGAAGCACTGATATTAACCTAAAATATACTGTTTCCTTATGCCTAGCCAATGTAGTTTGACAACTGGTAGGAAGACCCTTTTGCATGCTGTAAGTCTTGGAAAGCATCTGGTTTCTTTGCCAAAACTCATATCTGTGGCCATATATTGAATGTGTTTGGATTATATCTTTTGTTTGCCATCTGAAAACAAATACATGCTGTCAAGGTTCCTTCCCCACTCTGAACTTTAGGGTACAGATGTGGGGATCTGCATGGACACTTCTAAACTTAATTACCAGCTTAGATCTGGTATCGCTGCCACCACTCCCAAGCACTAATTCCCTTCCCTGGATAGCCTTGAGAGACTCTTCACCAATTCCCTGGTGAACACAGATCCAAACCCCTTGGATCTTAAAACAAGGAGAAATTAACCATCCCCTCTCCTTTCTCCCACCAACTCCTGGTGGATCCAGATCCAACCCCCTTGGATCTAAAAACAAGGAAAAAATCAATCAGGTATTAAGAAAAAAGGCTTTTAATTAAAGAAAAGAAAGGTAAAAGAAAACCCTCTGGGAGAGATTAGCATATCAGCTACTCTCACAGACAACAGATTCAAAACACAGAGGATGTTTCCCTGGGCAAAAACTTAATACACACAAGAATACCCAAATTTTGATAATTTCCTTAATGGTACCAAGACAAGTTACAAAGAAAATAAACATAAACCTATTTATCCCTTTCTAAAACTTACTACTCTGATAAGAGGCTGGTTCCTTGACCTTTTTCACTCCGGCTGAAACTGAAACTCTAAACAAAGGAAAACTTCCCTCCTTCCTTTTGAAACATCTTGTTCCCCCATTGGTTCTTCTGGTCAGGTGTCAGCTAGGCTAGGTGAACTTTTTAACCCTTTACAGGTAAAAGAGGCATTAACCCTTAACTATCTGTTTATGACACATGCTAATTGCTGCCCCCATCAACAAAGCAAATTTACAACTTGTCTGCAGCTTCTCATAACTCTTAAATGTACTAGAATGCAATCAACATGAGAGCAAATGTTGGGAGACTTTTGCAGTCTTAAATGAATAGAAGCATTTTTATACCATTTCTATTCCCTGATCCGACCGAAATATTGACTCACTGTACCTATTGTTTTTTCCCCTAACCATTGTAATCTCTTGTCATAGTGCAGCAAACTAGAGCTCAGAATTCAATTTGGACAGTGAAGATGTCATCACTGAAACACTTTTCTCTGAAGAGGTGCCTGCTGCTAAATATTAATAAAACCTTTAAGTTACAGGTAGAGGGGGGTTGAAATAAAAACTAATATGTAAGAAAAAGACAAGAAAAGCAAAGGAAAAGGGAAGATAACTAATAGGTTGTCAAGGAGTTTTGTGCTCTGTGCAGTGTATAAATGGTCACACCATTACAAGTTGGTATGAGTAATCAGGGGTGGCTCTATGTTTTTGCCGCCCCAAGCACCTATTTCTGTGGGTGATCAACTGGTCCCGCGCCTTCGGCATACCCGCGGCTTGCCACCCCAGGCACGCACTTGCTGCGCTGGTGCCTGGAGCCGCCCCTGTGAGTAATGCATATCTAGAAGAGGAGAAATAGGGCAGGGGAGGAAAGGGCTTAAAAAGAGGAGATATAGCAGAAGAAGAGGGGTGAGCAGGCAGGACAAAATAAGCATCATAATAGCACTGATCATACTCACTGAGGGATAGAATAGCTATTAACAAGTGTATCAATAACAGTTCATCTCTCTCACTCTCTTCTAATATGTACAGTCCTGGAGCTTTAAAATCCCTGTTGTCATGCAGGATGAGTGCTACTGAATAACAGGGGGTTTTGTTGTTGTTTTTTGTTTTTACAAAAAGACATTCCCTTCCCACTACACAGGTGGAGTTTTTATATCTGTACCAGGAAAGGAACTTCATTTGATGTTGTACACTTGGAGTGGAATCCTCAAAAGCACTGAGAGTCAGCCTAACCCTTATAAAACTCCCATCGCCTTCATCAGAAAGAGAGTTAGACCAATGTGGAGAGAGCTTTTGAAAATGAAAATCCCATTCTATGTCTTTCTATTTCTGTTTCAGCCTGACAAGTGTCCATAGTATAGTTACCATGTTTCCCATAATGACAACCAACCCAGACAGACAAGGTTAGCCACTATTGCCCTTTTTAACCTTAGTAACTTTGAATATAGAAAAACAGATCAGATAGAATGTTGCCTGAACAAGAGTCTTTCACCAACTCACCTGAAAGCCCCAGAATATTCTTTATAGAACATGCTGGCTTGGTCCCTACTGTCTCATATAAATGAATCACTAACATGCCTATGACTGCAGAATGGGTTAGCTGTTCACTGTGCTTCCTTCCTGTACTGAAAGCAATGAAATTCCTAGGAGGAGCAGACATGCTACAAAAGGCCAACACATGTCATTCTCATCATTTCTAATGATAAAGTGTTCACAGGTGTTTGGTTCGCTTCTGGAACCAACAAACCAAGACAAGCCACACATTTGACCATAAAGCATATATTTTTGGCAAGATGCAGACTTTGTTGCCTACTTAATTATTCCCCTTGCATTTCCCTCAGCTTGTGCCCCCCACCAAAAACTCCAATGCCCCTATTGTAGACTTTTAGGCACTATTTTTAGAACTGACTAGTGATTTTGGATACCCAACATGAGAGACCTTAAAGGGCCATGATTTTCAGAGGTTGGGAGTTCTGCACTTTCTGAAAAATCAGACCCCTTTACAGTGTCTCAGGTGTGCACCCCAAAATGGAGACAAACAAAACCACTAGTAACTTGAAAAATTTGGGCCCTAAAGTGTTTCGTGAATGGCCTATCTCCATCTCCTACTACTGCTTCACCACACCAAGACAAATCACAGATTATGTTTTTAGGTCAATCATTTTCATTTGCCTTGAACATCTTGCTTGGCAAGACAATAATACTCTGCATCACAGCGTATCTTGCATCTCAAATGCTCTGCAAATGTTATTTTATATATGATAATCCTCATTATCCCTTGCAGGTGGTAAGTATTATATGCCCATTTTTCAGATGAATAAACTAATGTACAGAGAAGTTAAATGAATTGCTCAAGGTCACATAACTAGTTAGTGGCAGAACAAAGAACAGAACCAAGATCACTCCTTTAACTATTAGACAAAACCTTGCTTAAAATCTGCTTTAGCAAAGACATCACCAACTCTGATCCTGAGCCATCCTTGTAACTAATGCATTTGTCTCTATACTTTATAAAAATGATTAAATCAGAGTATATGAATATCGCTGCCCCTTCCCTTTACCACTATCTTCAATTTTACATACAAGTGATAGTATTCTGAGTAAAGTATCAGAGGGGTAGCCGTGTTAGTCTGGATCTATAAAAGCAACAAAGAATCCTGTGGCACCTTATAGACTAACAGACGTTTTGCAGCATGAGCTTTCGTGGGTGAATACCCACTTCTTCGGATGCAAGAAAGCTCCCACGAAAGCTCATGCTGCAAAACGTCTGTTAGTCTATAAGGTGCCACAGGATTCTTTGTTGCTTATTCTGAGTAAGTACACCTCTAACTCGATATATCGCGACCTGATATAACATGAATTCAGATATAATGCGGTAAAGCAGTGCTCCGGAGGGGCGGGGCTGCGCACTCTGGTGGATCAAAGCAAGTTCAATATAACGCGGTTTCACCTATAACGCGGTAAGATTTTTTGGCTCCCAAGGACAGCGTTATATCAAGGTAGAGGTGTACAATGAACTAGCATTACATGGCTATTTTTTTAAATGAACACAATATTTCATTTTGAAAAGTTACTGATTTCCACAGTATTTTAAATGAAATATAATAGCAAGATGCATTAGTGAATAAAAAAATTAACATATATTTGAAAAATGCAAATATTAATTCATTGCTAATAAATAAAAATAATTAAAAGAAAAAGAAAAGCATGTACCAAGGAGAGCTAACTCCAATTCACTTGATGTTTGTTTATTTTTAAAATGCAATTTCAGTCTTCCCATTAAGCACCTAATACATCCCCCCCAAAAAATTACAATAAGCAATTTATTATTTTAAGTTCTTGACCATTTCCATTTTTGAATCAAAGTAATGTTTTTAGTTGACTGCAGAATAGCATTTGAAACTTGCTACATTTTGCCCAGTAATAACATATGACCCACCAAAAAAAAGGTTTATATTTTAGAAAGATATAAAGACAGAAATTCACTCTTAAGATGAAACTAGGACTGTCAAAGGTCAGCTGTTTGTAATTTTAAATGTCTTAATTGTTAATTATAACATAAGTTTCAGCCCCCCGTGAGTTCTTACAAGGTATCAACACTTGTAAAGGAAAAAAAATGCTCTGAAGTATTGTCATCATCTCAAATGCACCAGTAGAAATGCTCCACTATAATCAGCAGTGAGAAATGAAAATAAAAGATGCCAGAGGCTTTGATTACTGTAATGAGAGCCTTTGATCACTGTGAGAGTTCAATTATATCAGTGTCCCACTGCAGAAAACACTGAGGTTAAACACTAATATATGAGTGTTACTATCTAGCTAGAAGCTACTGTTCCTATCAACAGGAAGTCACCCACCTGGGGTAGCATGCGATTTTCCTCCTCCAGCTGTCTTACTCTTGCCTCCAGCTGCCTAACATAGGACAAGGTTGAGTCTAAAATTAAAAAGAAAAAACTCACATTATACACACAGATCTGCTTTTCTGCACTAGCATCAGTGCCTATATAAGACAGGAGATTTCTGATTTGGTGTAATCACAGCAGATATCTCCTCTTAAATGTACCTTACAACCTTCAGTTCTGTTTCTCTCTAAGATAATATCAGCTAGTGCTGATATTATAAGTAGTTTAAAACATTAAGACTTGGAAGAATCAGCCTAATTCCTTGTTGATTTTGAGTCTAAACTACTGTACTTTAAATCAGAGGTTCTCAAACTTGGGCCGCCACTTGTTCAGGGACAGCCCTGACAAGCCGCACATCCCTCATCCCCCGCCGCTTCCCGCAGCCCCCATTGGCCTGGAGCAGTGAACCAGTGGGAGCCGCAATTGGCCGAACCTGCAGACACAGCAGATAAACAAACCGGCCCGGCCCGCCAGGGGCTTTCCCTGAACAAGCGGCAGCCCAAGTTTGAGAACCAGTGCTTTAAATGACAAGGCACTTGCTTCTACACTACAAAACAATAAAAGTCCTGAAGAAAGGCAATGAAGATCAATTTCTGCTAATACCTACCCTAAGCTCTCTGAATTTGCAGTGCTATGTAACCACATACAATTTTAGAAACATAAGAATAATACAGTGAACTATGGGGTAACTTTTGCACAAGCATGGAGATAAAAGAGTTTGTTCTATAGCAAGAGCCAATCACAGAGGTAAATCCTGCTCACCCCATCCTGCTCACCCAGTTCACACAAATAGTTTCATTGGCCTCAGGTGAAGAAGGAGAGCAGGATTTCCCTAAGGTATGAGATTCAAAAAATAAGCATACATCAATCCCATGGGCTCACTTCCACCCTCAAGAGAGTCACATATGGTCAGTTCTCCTCCCACTGAAGCAAACAGTTTTCCTAATGACTTAAATGGGAGCAGGATTTGGTCCATAAGGAGAACCAAAGCCAAAAATCAGAATTTTCCAATACAGATGACCATGCATATCTTGGCCCATATGGAAGCTCTGCAGGTAGAAAACTGCCTCTAAAGAAAATGTTCATGGAATGAGGTGTAGTTTAATTGTAATACAAAAGACTACTTGTCAGTACAAGAGCATAACTCTGACTCTACCAGCCCCTATTAATTCAGAAGAAGTCAGCCCTTCTCTGGGGCCTGATTCACTAATCCTCTACACCATTTTTATGCTGGTGTACTCTAGTGACTTTAGTTAGAATTACACCAGCCATCTACTCATGGAATAGAGTGTAGAATTAGCTCTTTGGTCTTGAAAGGGTGTGCCTGTGGACATACTGGGTCAGGTGTTCAACTGGCATAGACCCAATGGCTCTACTGACTTCACTGGAGTTCCCCGATTGAAATTAGCTGTGCATTTGGCACTCTAGCGCCCTAATATATCCAAGTCACTTCACGTACCAGCCAATCCATGAAATAAAAATGACAGGAGACTGGGAATGTAATGTAGTTGTAGTTATGTTGGTCCCAAGATATTAGAGAGACAAGGTTGGTGAGGCAATATATTTCCAACAAAAGCTATTACCTCACTCACCTTGTCTCTCTAGTAGACTAGGTTTCACTTACCACCCTTATGAGGAGGTAGTAGAGTAAGGGCTATTTTAATTCTGAATTAGAGCATCCACGGCGGGGGGGGGAGGGCTTAATACAGTTTAACTAATCCACTTTAAATTCATATCTTTATTTAATTCTGATTAACTTTCCTGAGTGTCTCCATGAATACAAGCCCTAAAACAGCAGTTCTCAAACTGCTGGTTGGGACCATAAAGTGGGTTGCAACCCCATTTTAATTGTGTCGCCAGGGCTGGCTTTGTGTTGCTGGGGCCCGGGGCTAAAGGCCAAGCCTCACCGCCTAGGGCCAAAGCTCGAGGGCTTCAGCCCTGGGTGGCGGGGCTCAGGTTACATGCCCCCGGCATGCAGCAGTGGGGCTCAGGCTTTGGCCCTCCTACCCACGGCAGCAGGGCTCAGGTGGGCTTAGGCTTCAGTCCCTCCTCCTGGGGTTGTGTACTAATTTTTGTAGTCAGAAGGGGGTCACGGTGCATTGAAGTTTGAGAAACCCTGCCTTAAAATATGCAAACATATGTAGTTCATATGAAGTTACAGAACATGAAGGCAATATAAAGTCATTTGTCAGAAATGATTAGTACACAGTGAGATAGTGGACTATACATAAAAACAGAGGGAGAAAGGTAATCTGAGGTTTTATATGCAGTGCTCTGCAAGTGTTGTTTTAACTAGTGCTGGATGAGTGTCTGAAGAGTCCCAAAGTTTGGTTTAGATAAGCACTGAAGTTGCAAAGCTTATCCAAAACTAACCACATCCTTTAATTGGACCTCCCACCTCATTACCCTCCTTCATTCTCTGTAACCCACCCCTTGTGGTAGCAGCACTCACAACTGTCTCACGCAGTACCTTTCCCACCTTAAGGGCAGTTATTTTGGGAAGTAGTTCACAGTACATTTGTCCCTTCCAACAACACTCTTCTTGGGGTAAGACTATGTACTCCTCCCTCTCCTACAGTACGATCTTCTCAAGGGGGTTGATTTGCAGATTTCCACAGCAAGAGGAGGCTTCTGGACTCAGTGCTGCTTCTTTTGAACATCATGCTCTTGCCAACCCGTGCCATTGCGCCATTGTCTTTGGAATTCACTTTTACTCTTGATGCTTTTTGCTTCTGCCATTTTCTACTCTACCACCTTCTAGCACCACATACATACATATTATATTTGTAAAAGATTTTCACCTCTCTTATTTATTTCTTTGTTTTATACTTTATAGCTTAAGGACCAGATCCATAGTTGGTGTAAATCTACTCTACTGAAGTCAATGTTGATGTACACTATCTGAGCATCTAGTGTAAAATCTCCTAGTTTTTCAACCCTTCCATAGTATGAAAGATTTTAATCACCCTACCAATCCCATTAATACTAACAATCAGGTCAGATACCAAGGGCCTGATCTAGCAAATGCTAATTGAAATGAGTAGTTCTGGTGCCCTTCATTATTACAAATACATATATTGAAGTATAAATTAATATACTCAAGTGATGTTGTAAAATGGACACCATAAATTACCCGAGGTGAAATTTTATCTCTACTGAAGTCAGTGGAAAAATTCCCAATGATTGCTATGGAGCAGGATTTCATCCACCCTATATTCAGTGCAGCACAGCCAAAGGCATTACAAGAACTGTAGCTGTAACAGTGACCAGAGCTATATTAGTGTTGCTTCCCAGTCTAGCATTTTGAAAGATGCTCTAATATATCTGTCAAGAGGTAAGCCATGTCCTCTTATGGCCCTGCCAGGGCACTCCACCCTCGTGTTCATTCAATTACCAGACTTGGATTGGCTCAAGAACATGAACACCCTTCCTGGGGAATGATTTATTCCGTTTTCTACAATGGGTGACTTACTTTGTTGCTCCAGATCTCCATGCTGGGGTCCCAATAAAAGGCCCGGTCAGCTCTTTGTCCCAGTTCAGGAGCCCCCATACCCTCCTTTCTGGAGCTGGTGTTGTGCTTCAGACACTGTCTCTCCTTACTGCAGGAGCTCCCCCAGCTCTCCTCCTTGGGGCTGGGTTATAATTTTGCCAGCTGTAGAGCGTTAACTAACTTCTCTCTCTGCTGGCCCCTTTATCCTCAATTAATCCTTAGGCTAGGAGGATCTAGCAGGCAGCCTTCTCCTGCTGGTGTCTTATTGCTTCTAATTTAGGGCCTTAGAGGAGCCTATATACTCCCTACAGTGTCTGCAGGCATCTGACCTGCCATGAGAGCGGAAACAGCGTTTATACTGGACCTCTTTTCCCAGCTCATTCCCAGTTGTTTGGAGGGGAGAGAGGAGCCTTTCCCGCCCTTTCTGAAAGACTCCTGGCCTCAGATTCTTAAAGATATAATGACAGGATTTCCTCCCAAGCATCATTTATTCCCAGGACCACTTTCTCTCTGTCCCCATTAGGTCCATATAACGAACCCTTAAAGCCTTAAAAGGCCATGTCACGTGGCAAGGTGGCTCACAGCCTATAAGGGGCAAATTACCCCACCACAAAATATCAGACAATCATTGTTTTGAAAGACAAATTGATAATCATTGGACAAACAAGATGATTTTCAGCTGATGTAATTAGTAAAGCTATTTGTGTTTTATGCTTCTCTAAGTAGATTAATTTATTATCCATGTAGTTCTTAGGATTTCTAATGCATGGCAAAAGATCTCCATTTACTACAAAACAAATCTTAATCTTTGGTTGCACAGCTGTTTACATATAGAATATTAACTCCCAAACACATCTGATCTGAGCTACCTCAGTCTTAAAACAACTAATAAATAATGGAAAAATATTTGTATTAATACCAGTAAAAGCTCTATTGTCATGACAAAGCTTGACAAAGCCTTAGCTGAGATGATTGAGTTGGTGTTGGTCCTGCTTTGAGCAGGGGATTGGACTAGATGACCTCCAGAGGTCTCTTCCAACCCTAATATTCTATGATTCTATGATCTGAATATCAGCGTAAACCCGTCAGTGATGTTGCGGCCAAATGAGGACTTGGATAAGACCAAACAACTTGTTTTTGCTCAAGAACTAAACAGGATTTGGACCCAGAGACAGGATACTGGAGAAGATGGACCACTTCTTCTTAGGGCTTGTCTACACTACTGTGCAGGGTCGATCTAAGATATGCAACTTCAGCTATGTGAATAGCGTAGCTGAAGTCGACATACTTAGATCTACTTACTGAGTCTTTACTGAGGTAAATTGACAGATGACGCTCTCCTATTGACTCTACTTGCACTCCTCGTTCTGGCAGAGTACTAGAGTCGACGGGAGAGTGCTCAGCGGTCGATTTATTGTGTCTATACTAATCTATACTAGATGCAATAAATCGACCCCCACTGGATCGATCGCTGCCCACTGATCCGGCGGGTAGTGTAGACAAGCTTTTAGTTTATGTGCAATGTGCCTCAGGTGGCACATGACTAGGATTCATCACTGAATTTGGTCTGCTGGTTGGATCATTAGCTTCCCTGGCTTGGGCTGAGTACTGATGGGGAGTGCGATGTGAATGCTGATCCATCTCTCCCCACCAATGGACCACTGGTCAGATCCAGTGTGGGACTCCTAGCTTCATGTTTGGTTGCATTACTTCTGCTTCTCCCATAGTCCAATATTCTGTTTGTAGACATTTGTTCTACTAAAGCAGCAATATTGAAGGAGTTCCATTCTACTTCATTAAATATGATCCCTGTCAAATAAATAGGTATTTTACAATTATAGTATTATTCTTTTAAGCCATGAGCACAACAAATGGAGATGGAAAAGGCTGTTAGATCATAGAATCATAGACTAGAATATCAGGGTTGGAAGGGACCACAGGAGGTTATCTAGTCAGGGCCGGTGCAACCATTTAGGCGATCTAGGCAGTCGCCTAGGGCACTAGGATTTGAGGGGCGGCATTTTCTTCGGCAGCGACCGCAGCGGCCAGATCTTCGGCCGCCCCGGTCACCGCCAGCATTTAGGCGAAGGGAGCTGGGGCAGGGGAGCGCGGGGAGGGCCGCCTGCAGCAAGTAAGGGGGCGGCACACAGGGGAACTCCCCACCCCAGCTCACCCCTGCCCCACCTCCTCCCCGAGCACGCCGTGGCTGCTTCACTTCTCCCGCCTCCCAGGCTTGCGGCACCTAAGCTGATTGGCGCCACACGCCTGGGAGGCAGGAGAAGTGAAGCAGCGACGGCGTGCTCGGGGAGGAGGCGGAACAGGGGTGAGCTGCTTCACTTCTCCCGCTTCCCAGGCTTGTGGCGCCAATCAGTTTAGGCGCCGCAAGCCTGTGAGGCGGAAGAAGTGAAGCAGCGACGGCGTGCTCGGGGTGCTTGTCCTTGTGCGCGGAGCAGGGGTGAGCTGGGGAGGGGAGGGGGTGCCTCAGGGTGGAGAGTGGGGAGCTGCCGTGGGGGGGCCCTCAGGGCGGAGGGGGGCACATCAAGGCTGGGGCTCGGGGACGGGGGAGGGCACAAGGTGGAAGTTTCGCCTAGGGCGCGAAACATCCTTGCGCGGGCCCTGCATCTAGTCCAACCCCCTGCTCAAAGCAGGACCAATCCCTAACTAAATCATCCCACCCAAGGCTTTGTCAAGCCTGACCTTAAAAACCTCTAAGAAAGGAGATTCCACCACCTCCCTAGGTAACCCATTCCAGTGCTTCACAACCCTCCTAGTGAAAACGTTTTTCCTAATATCCAACTTAAACCTGCCCCACTGCAACTTGAGACCATTACTCTTTGTTCTGTCACCTGGTACCACTGAGAACAGTCTAGATCCATCCTCTTTAGAACCCCATTTCAGGTAGTTGAAAGCAGCTATCAAATCCCCCCACATTCTTCTCTTCTGCAGACTAATCCCAGTCCCCTCAGTCTCTCCTCATAAATCATGTGCTCCAGCCCCCTAATCATCTTTGTTGCCCTCCGCTGAAATCTTTCCAATTTTTCCACATCCTTCTCGTAGTGTGGGGCCCAAAGCTGGACACTGTACTCAAGATGAGGCCTCACCAATGTCGAATAGAGGGGAATGATCATGTCCCTCAATCTGCTGGCAGTGTTCCTACTTATACAGCCCAAAATGCTGTTAGCCTTCTTGGCAACAAGGGCACACTGTTGACTTATATCCAGCTTCTCATCCACTGTAACCCCTGCATCCTTTTCTGCAGAACTGCTGCCTAGCCACTCAGTCCCTAGTCTGTAGAAGTACATGGGATTCTTCTGTCCTAAGTGCAGGACTCTGAACTTCTCCTTGTTGAACCTCATCATATTTCTTTTGGCCCAATCCTCTAATTTGTCTAGGTCCCTCTGTATCCTATCCCTACCCTCCAGCATATCTACCACTTCTCCCAGTTTAGTGTCATCTGCAAACCTGCTGAGGGTGCCATCCTCCAGATCATTAATGAAGATAATAAACAAAACCGGCCCCAAGACCAACCCATGGGGCACTCCACTTGATACTGTCTGCAACGAGATATAGAGCCATTGATCACTACCCATTGAGCCCGATGATCTAGGAAGCTTTCTATCCACCTTATAGTCTATTCATCCAGCCCATACTTCTTTAACTTGCTAGAAAGAATACTGTGGGAAGCCATATCAAAAGCTTTGCTAAAGTCGAGGAATAACACATCTACTGCTTTCCCCTCATCCACAGAGCCAGTTATCTCCTCATAGAAGGCAATTAGGTTAGTCAGGCATGACTTGCCCTTGGTGAATCCATGCTGACTGTTCCTGATCACTTTCCTCTCCTCTCATATTCTTTCACAGACCCCTGAAGACACAGGATTGTTTCCTTGGTGTTTTACAGGGTATGTCTACATTGCAATAAAACATCTGCTGCTTTCCTGTGTCGGTTGACTTGAGCTCATGGGACTCCGGCTGTGGGGTTATAAAATTGCAGAGTAGATGTCCAGGCTCAGGCTAGAGCCCCGGCTCTGAGACCCTGTGAGGGGGGAAGGGTCCCAGAGTCTGGGCTCCACTTGAGCCCATATATCTACACTGCAATTTTATAGCCCTGCAGCCTGAGTCCTGTGAGCCCAGTCAGCTGACACAGGCCAGCCACGAGTGTTTTATTGTAGTGTAGACAGTCGCTTAAGAGTCTCCTTCCAATCTGCAAGTATATTCAGATGTACTGGATCTGCTGTATTCAGATGTACTGGATCTGCTTGGTGAAGATGAGAATCTTTGTAGTTTCACCACACACAGTTCCTCAAATGTTCCCTTTTTACATCAGCTCCACATGCTGTTAACATAGTTGGAAGTGTAGTCATTGTGCCTCACCCCATTCTGAGAATGAAACTAAAATTCTTGATTATCTGTATAACAACAGTGTATTATATGTGGTAATTTATCCTCAAAAACTTAATACCATGTTTTTATAGAAATTATGAGACAATCTGCCCTCATTCTGCATCAGTTAGTCTAACATGTTATTAGAGGACTTCAGTATTTATGTAGCTGATCGTTTTTCTCTTATGATATCAGAATTCTTGAAACTGCTAGATATTTTTGGTTTGTGTCAAACTATGTTAGAGCCTGATGTGATCCCACATGCATATTCTTGACTTGTTTTTATCACACAGAATATCCATTTTCAGTCTGTCTGTGACTGATCTCCCTACATCAAATACTTTTGTAATGTTCTTTAAACTAGATTTCCTCCATTTTAGAATGGTTGAGGATGTCACATTAAATTCTATTTTTTTAAGACAGCTTCCCTTTGTTCTGTTTTTTCCACTAGGGCTTTCTCATACTATGAATATGGCTTAGGCGCTGATTCAATGCTAACTGAAGTCAATAGTGGGTTTTCCATTGACTTCAATAGGCCTTGGATAAGCCATTAGTGCATGTGGTCATGTTTTCCTTTAGTGACTGGCCCAACTGACTCTAACAGTCTGCTAATTAGACAGCAAAAACCACCTTCTTTAACTCAAGCATTAGAGCTTTGGTTTTTAGTGCTTAAAGTGCTGAGTTTGAGTTGTGCTGACAACAGTTGTGTCTATATATATGTGACCATTGTTCATTACACAGATCCTTTTTGAATAGTGCTTTTATTTTGTACAATCAAGGAGCCAGCTGATAGTTCCTTCACTGATGTGCAGTTCTGTTAAATTGGGAGGAATCTCGTAATATGGCTGGCCAGAAGTGGAAAAATAAAATGTGATGGAAAATGTTAAAATAATCTTGTTTTGGTTTTCATCAAAATGTTCTGATTAGCTCTATTTGATAATCATAATTTACATGGCGTGTTCCAGGATCTAAATAAGCATTGTTATATTCTGATGAATGTGGTGACCATATTTCAAATACAGTGAGAAATTCTCAAGTGATATAAATGGGTAAAATTACATTGAAGTCAATGGAGCCATCTAGTTACATCAGCAGAGAACTGTGTGCCAAGTTCTCTGCTGATGTAACTAGATGATGAATTTGGTTCAATTAAAAATATTTGCAAAAGGCTCAAACAATAGAGAAAGCCTTTAAGATGCTGGCTGTAGTCTTTGGAAAGCTATTACAAAAACGTGAAGGGTACGTATAACCTTGCTTTCACTGTACTACTTTGGGCAGAAACATAAGATTTGCAATATCGTATCAGACCAGGTCAATTAAGTCCATCTCCTGGCAACGACAACTAATATCTCACTGGATGAAAGGTGAGAATCTGCACATAGCCAACTATCTAATATTACAGAATATAAATCTTTTCCCTTATACCTTACAGTGACCAAGTAACAGCTCGAAGCATGATTGATTACTCCTATATTAACAGTCATAACTAGCAGCAAAGAATCCTGTGGCACCTTATAGACTAACAGACGTTTTGCAGCATGAGCTTTCGTGGGTGAATGCCCACTTCATCGTTTGCATCCGACGAAGTGGGCATTCACCCACGAAAGCTCATGCTGCAAAACGTCTGTTAGTCTATAAAGTGCCACAGGATTCTTTGCTGCTTTTACAGAACCAGACTAACACAGCTACCTCTCTGATACTTGACAGTCATAACTAGAAATGTTATAACCATATCCAGCCTATTTTAAAATCTAGTTACTATATATTATCAACATCCTGTTCTTATTTACACTGGTATAAATTCATTGAAGCTACTCTGTATTTCCACTAGCCCTATTAGAGTTGCATCCCTTGTATGACATTCTTAAATCCTAGAGAGCTTCTTGTTAAAGTAAGGTGAAATTCCTCTGAAACCCAATAATATTAAGGCTAGCACTATCATATAGATAAAACTGAGGTTTGCCTAAGGGAGAATTGTATTAAACTCAGCAAAACGTTTAGCAACTGTTTATTGTGAAAGTGTCTGGTAAAGCATGTTTTCTAGAACACCTATGGCAGCAAAAACCTTCAAGTAGGGTTTGTATCACTCAGATTATTGCTCTTTTGACAAGAATAATTATTTGTCTTAAATTTTGCTGCAGTAAAACTGAGCACTCTCATCTGTGATTATTGGTCACAACTATTCAGCTTTTTCCTGTAACTAAAAATATAAAACTTATTTTGTTGGTGGTGGTGGTGATTTTTTGTTTTGTTTGTCAATTCACTAAACTCGGTTCCATGGATACTGCTCTGATTATTTCAAAATTAAGTCTTAGTGCTTGTAAACTTTATACTTTTTTAACTAGAATGTATCCTTCAGATTATTATTCTTTCAATCAAAACAGTGATTTTTGTTTCTCAGGCAACAGGTGCTGTACCTCCTGTTTTCAAAATACATGGGATCCAGACATGTAAGTAATTATATGTCTCTAGAATTAGACATTTTTATCCAAATGTTCTTACATGACTAGTGTTTTCTCAGTTGCACCTTTTAATTGCAAATTATCTCTGTTTGTTCCAGTCAGAGTCTTGTATTTTTTCAGAGTCTTGACTCTGCTATAGTCAAGGCTTTAATGGTTTATCGACGGAGTCTGACTGGGGTTGTCTGTGTGTTTGCATGTGTCTGGACTTAAGTGCTACTTTGACACTGTAGATGATAACATCCTTTTGAATTGGGGCTGCATTGACTAGGGCCAGAGTGCATTAGTTTTGCTCCTACTCAACTTGACGGCATAATTCTGTTTCAGTAGCAGACTTTTGTTTGACTCCTGCTGATGTCACTTAAGGAGTCCCTCAAAGGTTTGTTCTAAGCCACACTCTTATTCACTATTTAAATGTTGCCTTTGAGACAGGTTATTAAAAATACAGGCTTTGGTTTCTACTTTCTGTTGAGGATAAGCAGATTTATATTTTACTTAAGAATAATATTGATTCTGCTGTCTTGGTGTAGGAGATTTATTATTGCACATAAAACTTTGGATGCAAAAAAATTTCCTTCAGATGAATTCAGCTCTAACAAAAGTTCTTCTTTCGGACCCCTTTCATAGATCTTGGCAAAAATCCTCTACTACAAAAGTGAATCTCAATGGCCAGGAAATCATCACTAGATCTAAGACCAGATATAATATGTGGTAGTCTTGATTCCAACTTCTCCTCTAAAGTTATATGTAAGATTTATTTTTAACAGCTGCATAACAATGCCACTATGAGGGCCTGCTGTAACATTCACACCATTGATTCAGGCTTTTTGTTGACTCATGGGTTCACATTCATGATGCTTTTCTCACAGGGTTACTTGATACCCTTTCAGCTCAGCTTCCGTCTGCGCAAAATGGATCTGCTAGGTTATCAACGAAAACTGAGAAAAATCGAACCCATTATGCCATTGCTAAACTTTTCTCACTAGTTGCAGGGTTGTTCCAGAATTGATTTTGTGTGCTTCAGGATTGTTAGAGGTCTTTCTGGCCTTTCTTATTTCACTGAGTGGTTAGTTCCATATACCAACATGCTCTCCTTTACTCTTTAGCAATGCTTCCCTGCCTCAAGATGCATCTCACTGCACTTTGAATGCAGCAAGCAGGTCTGGTGTTCAGAATGGGTTTGATCCAAAGCCCATTGAACTCATTGGAAAGACTGACAAAACTGAGCTTTAGAGCAGCCTCAGTAAAAGAAGAAGAGCTGAAGAAGGAAACAAGGACACAGGCTTGGATGAGGGACAGCAAGATTAGTAGTATGGAAAGATCACTACATGGGAAGGGCTACTAAATCTAAGAAAGGATTAAGAGTTGATCCAGGAGCAAGAGATAACCATGGGGAGGGCTCCACAACTAGGGCATGGAGAGAAGCACATGGATAGGAGAAAAAGAAAGCATCAGGTCTAGGGAAATAATCTTCAGTTTGTGTCACAGCTTTAAAATTCCTATCTGTTTTATTTGTATTCATTATTGTTATTAATAAACAACTCCTTACTGAAGAGGGCCCCACCCCCCGCTCTACAAAATATATTAACAATACAGAAGCATAAGTTCCTATGAACCAGCTACTGACTACGCTCCAGCATCAACTCTTCCTTCTCCCACCCAACTGTACAGAAACAGAGTGCCACTGTTCCATACATGTTTGTCATATAGCATGACTCTGCAAAAGGAAAACAGTAATGTCTTAACATCTGATGGCCAAATCCAGTGAGGTGCTGAGTTCATGCAATTGTAGTTGCTCAGCACCTCACAGTGCTGGATACAGAAGTAATAGCTACACCTCTGATCAAGGAAGGGACAGATTTTCAGACTCTGCGAAATCAAAAAGCCACTTGCTGGACTTAATAGCTTGCACATAAATGTCCAAAAATGAGATTGGTTGAGAGTTTAACTATTGATACAGTAATCCAAGTGGATTATAGAATATTTCTGGGTTTACGCAGCTAAACACCAGCCTCTTCCAGGGAGAGGGGCAGACAAACAACCTGACCCTTAAAGGCAAAATTTCACTCCAATATAAGAATAACTTGGGCAAGGAAGCTTGGGCCTAATGCGATTATTTTTTGTGTGCCAAAAACTCTCCTTTGTAGTAAAAAGCTTTTGAAAGGGCCAGGAATCCCAAACATTCGCTTCTGAACAGAGCTTTGTAAATTAACATATGCCATCCCATCCAGAATGGGTGTGGCTGAAAATAACCATTAAATAGATTAAAACACACTGTGGAAAATGCCTTCTTAGGTGAATTAAATACATCTGCTGGCATTCTAAACCATACAACACTAAAGTAATCTCCTGGGACTTGAAGAGGGCTTTCAAACACAGATCGTACCACATAAAAAAACCTAGTATATAAATGTATTAAGTACAATATTGATCATAAAATTTTCATCTGTATAAAGAAATCATCTTAGCAACTGAGGTCAAAGAAAGATACTGGGATGGGTAGAAAGAAAATGACAAGCACCAACGCCAAAGAGACTAGTTAGATCTGATCTTGTTCACGCAACAGACAAAAAAACTTTTGTAATTTAAATTACAGTTCAGACTTACCATTACAATTAAAATATATGTCCTGGACACCAAAGAATCTCACAGTAACAAACAAACCCTACAAAGAACACCATTTAGCTACCTAAAAGGATCCAGTTAAGAAAGACAAATATTCCAAATATCCATACAGTTCATATAATCTCTAACCTAAATGTACAAGTGTAAAATAACATAAAACACATTCAAACAACAACCTTATATTCTTCCCCATAATTCTAACCAAAACTCAACCTCCAGATCAAAAACCCTTTTATGCCTACCCATCATACACCCGTTCTCTAATACTCACCCACTGCAAACATAGAGCCCCTCATTCAATAAACTAAGCCAGTACATTATTTATTTGCCATGTTTGTAGAATGTTTACATTTTATTTGTAGTCAATGACCTACATTGGGGGGAGGGATAGCTCAGTGGTTTGAGCATTGGCCTGCTAAACCCAGCATTGTGAACTCAATCCTTGAGGAGGCCACTTAGGGATCTGGGGCAAAAAAATTGGTCCTGCTAGTGAAGGCAGGGGGCTGGACTAGATGACCTTTCAAGGTCCCTTCCAGTTCTAGGAGATTGGTATATCTCCAATTATTACCTAAAACAATTATATGATGTTGTAGTTATAAAATAATCCTACTGCTATTAGACAAGTGATGGGGAGGTGGATGAGGACAATCGCTCCTGGGTTGCTTTTCCTGCTGAATTACCTTATTTGACAATGGTAGTGCTTGCTCATGGAATTTGCAGGGATGTTCCTTCTGTGACATTTTAAATCATTATCTCAATTCTCAGTCATGGAAACATACATCATTAGTAGTAAAAAGAAAAGTTATTCTGCTTTATGGTCAGAGCTATAAACATTTCCAAGAGTTTCTTATTAGCTGTTTTACAAACATTTCCAATGCACAATTTTGTATTGAAATAATGAATCAGACTTTCTAAAGAGCGGTACAAATTAACTCTGAATTTCAGATTTGTGCTTCATTTCCCCCAAAGATTTAGGTTACAAAAGATGAGTTGATTGGAGGACCTCAAAATGACTCTAGTTAAAGTTGCACAGACATCTCTATTCTTAACAGGAAAATACTATTATTCAGACTCCCTCAGACTTTTTTTTACCTTTTGGATTTAATTTTTCCAAGTTTGTTCTTAGTCCCTGTGTGGATGCAGTTATATCACTATCAAAGTGCTTATAGCAGTATAGCTGATTCCTATATGAGAAAGGAAATAAGCTGTATTGGTATGATCACTTTTATGCTGATATACCTGTGTTCACTCTAGAGCCTGAACAAGTACTAAATGTTTTGGTCAAAAAAAAAAATCACCCCCACCCCCCCGACTGAAATAATTATACTGGTACAAAATTGTGTGGCGATGAGGCCTGAGATAGTGGTTTTAAGTTTCATTTCACAGTTTCTCTTAACAGTGGTTTGTAGCATGTGATCCATTAGGATTTAATCATTTCTCCCTTTTCTGACCCAGTGTTTGTCACTTTATTTGTTAAATTACATGAATTGCTTTTCAGCCAGTGTCCTAATTTTGCCCCTTGGACTCTTTCCAGTGGCTTTAATGGGCATTAGATTAGGCCCTTTATATAGATAAGGGGGCACACTGCTTGTGCAACGCAAAGGGGCCTTTGAAAATTGGTCCTTCGTGGCTTCACCGTGCTTGTCTCTGATATGATGTTGAGCCAGTGATCCCAATCACCATCACACTCAGGGATGCCAGTCTTTGTCACCCATCAGTCCAATTTTCCTTCAATCACCTGCGTGCTTTCTCCCATTCCATTCTGATACACAGGACAAGCTCTCTGTAAAAGTCCAACAAGTCACTACATTGTCCTCCTTCTGACCTCTCTTCTGCCACAATGCCTACAAAACGCTTGACAATGGCTAGGCAGCTGGGGTGCAGACACTGCTGCTTATTATGTTAACTGTAATCATCTCACTGTTACCTTGTGCTCACCCTGTCTGTTGTATCCACCTGTTTTATATTTTATAACTAGATAGGCAACATAACAACAGGATTACAAACACAGTGGGACCTTGAACACCAATTGGGGCCTCTAGACATGATCCCAATGCAAATAAAATCTAGATCTCCTAAGGCCCCACAATGCACTTCAACCATTAGCTATTCTTCCTCTCAAGAACACTAGGAAAAAAGTTAGGCACTAGAGCCCGGACTAAAGAATGTGAATATTCTCAAGGGGATTTCTTGGGGCCACTTGTTGTGTGGAGTAGCTGTTACTGTTATGTAAGGATGTAGATATGACTGCAGAGACCGAAGTCATCCTCCATTTTGAAGGCAGGGTCCTGCACTGCAAGAAGCTGTAGGCTGCAGTCAATACCAGACTCTGAGTGACATTGTGTTAGAATTATGTAACGTGAAATAAAAATAACGTCTGTGTTAAATACAATCTCCCCATGCCTTTAACACAACTACACACTTATGCCCTGAAAGTTGGGCATTGATAAAGCAATGGATTAAACCCAGAGCACCCAATGTCAAGCATCGCATATGACACTCGTGTCATTTGGCAGCCCTGTCATGCCGACCTTCAGTTCAGCTGCAGAATTTCATGCATTTGGCTGAGCTGCAGGCAGAAACTACAGCTGCTACGGCAGCTAGAGACCACTGTGGCACACGCTGCCCCACCTCTCCCTCTCTACTCTTCCTGCTGGAAGGAGTGTCAGCAGCTGCACAAGGTGTATCCCTTGTCTTCCTCTGCCCCCTCAAACCATACCACACCAGCGATCCCCACTCCCGTACTGGCACCAACCCCAACCCCAGCCACCCATCCAATACCAAGGAACTCCTGCCCACCCTCAAACAACAACCAACCCTCAAAACCCCAGCAGTCACAGGCAACCAGCAAACACCACCCCCCATTACCAGCTACCCCAGCACCCACCTAACTTCCCCCTTTGTAGCATCTAAACAGCCACTAGCAAATTTTCCATAGCTCCTTGTTCTGACCCTGTCACTGCTTAGGACAGAGTGTGTTGATCATAAGCTGAATTGTATTATGTGCAAACAAGTGAATATGCAAATTAGATAATTAAGCAATTTGCATAAATGCCACATGGCACTGCACAAAATCAGCACCTTACGGGAAAACAAAATATACCACATAAATACTAGCTAGCTGAGTTTCCTGGCCCGCGTTCACAGAGAGATATCTCAATGATATTGTAATATGTTGCTGTTTTGTTACTGTGGTGCTGATTAAGACATTGCTTCAAAAATTTAGAGGAAAAGCAATCTAAAACCAGTACACAAAAGTGCTGTCAGATTACATCATACATATTCTTTTATCTGCTTTAATGTTATACTACCAATCTGAGGAGAGATCATGTGCATATGGATCTATCCTTCATCCTCAGTTACCAACGCGCTATTACTGCAACTCCTGGCAGCTGCTTTATGAAAACTAGAATTTCTTTCCACTCAGATCCCAAATTGTGGCAGATGAATAGTTACGATAAATAACCACATGACATTGTCTAAGCGCCAGGTATATTTTGGGTGGGGAAGGGTGGGCCTTACTCTGAAGCATCAGAGATTGGCCACAGACAGGAAACCTGATAGGGTGGACTGATGCTCTGAGATAGGACAGAGAATTATTTTATAGATGCTAAGCTATGTCTTGTTCACATGCTCAGGATCATGCTGACTGCCAGATTTGGGATTGAGAAGGAATTTTTCCCCAACTCAGACTGGCAGAGACCTTCAGGATTTTTCATCTTCCTCAACAGCACATGGTAGTTCACCCACTGGGATCAACTGGGCATATCTCACCTAATCAATTCCCTGCCAACACAGGGGCCTCGGGATTGATGGAACGTCAGTGTCTCCCATTCTCTGTCCGTGGCACACAGCCCTAAGGAGTGAAATGCTTCAGTCCAACAAAAGTCTTTGGTATTCAGAAAGGGATACATAGGTGAAATTTTGTGATTTTGGTTTGTCCCATCATGAGCCAATGATTTCCATATGCTCTTTCAGGGCTTATGATTGAATGTCTGCTTATCCAACTAATGAAGTCAGAACAGTTTGAACCATGCTGCTGCACTGGTAACATACCTCCAGCGGCCTCCATGGGGGGCATGCTGTCATAGATTCCCCTAGTTGCCATCACCCCCATGGACACATCCTTCAAAGGGGTTTCCCAGCACAAAGAGGATTGTGGAAAAGCTAATACAATAAGAGGTTCAGGCTGTGTTAAGGTCCTGATTCGGCAAAGCAGATAGCAAGTGCTTATCTGCTTTGTTGGATCAGAATCTAACTCGCCACCTGCTTTTCCAATGGTGTCCAAAAGGGGGGTGATCTGCACCCTCCACCTATTCTTCTGCGTTCAAGTGCTTGCTATGATGACTAGGGTGACCATATTTCCCTATGCTGAATACGGGACACCTGGTAGAATTACTCATATTCAGCAAGTTCAATGGCAATCAATCAGAACTATGCAGTACAAACATTCAAATTAACATCAAGTCGACTGAGTCCTTGTTAAAAAGAAATACTGAATAGTTGGATTCTTTTTATTTACCTTTTTATCTTTAAGTCTTTAGGGTTCACACGAGCAGAGGTGACACACACACACATACTCCCATACACCTCTCTCACACAGGAAGTGACCAATTGACCCGACCCTCCCTGCCCAGCACTCTCTTCCCTCCATGCCTGGCTGGGCCCCCAGGATGGACCCACCTCTCCTGGCACCTGGCACCATGTCTTCTCAAGGCAACATGGGGGGGGGGGAGAGCACACAGGGTCACATGCCCTCCCCCTCCCCAGATTTTTGCCAGGGTTCATACCAGAATGTGGCCAGCAGCAGCCTTTCGGCACTGTGTGGAATAGAAGGGATGGGAGCAGCTTCCAGCTGCGGGGCAGCGGGTGGGGGGGGAAAGGATGACTTGGCACATGTCTTTGCAGAGCTCATCTCTTCCCCCCTCACACACACTCCCCTCTGGCTGGAAGCAGCTTGTCTCTTCCTGCCCACACAGTGTCGAAAAGCAGCTAATATAGCCACCAACATAACCCAGTCACCTCCTGTCCCCCAACTACAGCGTGGGCAGGAAGGGGTTAAGCCCTAAGACTGCATTGTGCACCAGAACCCAGGGAAGCTGACTTCAGGGGCTTCAGCAAACCCAGCCAGGGAGGTGGCTCAGCAGGGGAGGGTGCCTAGGGGATGGAGTGGGTGAAAAGGGTGCTAAGCCCTTGCCTGGGAGGCTGATGTGGAGCCTGCAGGGTCAGGGTGCGAATGGGCTGGAAATCGCTTTCCCTCCTCCACTCCAGAGCTTAGCTGAGGGGCAGAGAGGCTTCCCTGTACCAGTGCTGTGTGGGGCTTTGGCCCGTACAGGGTTCGGCTCCTCTTGGCCAGCAGTCTTGGGCTTGGGCTTTCCTGGGGCCCCCTGGCCCAGCCAGAGGCAGTGGGGGAAGGAAGAAGCCTGCCGGCCAGGCTGTTGATGAGCTGAGCGCTCTGACCAGGGGCTGGTTCTCTGCACAGCGCTGGGAGCGAGATGTGCCCCTCCACAGGGGATATAGAGGAGCAGCGGGAATGGGGGTGGTGATGGGGCAAAGCAAGGAGAAGACAGCAAGATGGGGAGTACGGAAACGGCTGATGGGTGGACGGCAGAGGCGACATGTAACCAGCCATTGCCTGCCACCTGCCTGCACTCACCAACCACTGCAGCGTGCAGCCAGTGTAAGCCAGATACAGGACGGGGGGCATGGCCCTGCTGCCCGAGACCGAGCACGCAGCAGGGGCTGCACTGACAGACTGGCAGGGGAATGGCCGGCCCTGCGTACTGCAGCTTTGCCCCGCCACCAGCCTTGCATACCCACCCCCATTGTCGGCCACTGGACCCTGCCACTCACCACTGGGATCCGGCCAGCAGCAGGACCTGCCAGTACTGATGGGGGGGGGAGACAGAAAATATGCGACAATTTGCCCATTTTTAAGAAAATTTGGGACACCTGCAGGAGGGCTTAAATACGGGACTGTCCCTTTAAAAATGGGATGTCTGGTGACCCTAGATGAAACGGATGTGCCAGCCACATTACATTTATATCAAGCAGCAAAGAAAAGCTTTCTAGAAAAGGATTCATTTTCACTAAAGTACTGTACAAGGCTAATATGTAAAAATGCAAACAAACAGCACTGTGTCCAAGTGACCCTGAAGGATAGTGTTTAGCTGGTCAGTGTACCAAGCTAAGTAAAGGACTCTAACTTTGACTATGTAAAGAACGAAATGTTTTTAAAGTGTATGTGCTATCCCAGTGCTCTACATCCTCTACTTCCAGCTACTTTCAGGTGTTTTCTCTTGGTTTCGCTCTTATATTTTCCTCTGTCGCTGTTCCAGAATTAATTCTTCTGATAATGGTGGCAAATGATTTGAATGAAGCAGTTTCCTTAAGTAAACTGAAAAAATATCAGAATATAATGGGCTTTTCATCTGCAGATCCCACAGTACTTTACATTGCACACATGACTGCAAGAGCTGACAGATTTGAACAGCAAAATTTGCTGTTTTTAAAAGACAACGGTTTTTCAATAGCAACTAGTGATTTTGGGTGCCCAGTTTGAGATCTGGTTTTCCAAGAAAGGGTGCTTAGAACTTCTGAAAAATCAGGCCCCCTTAATGTCATTAGGGCGACACCCAGAAGTTGGGGACCTCAAAGTCACTAGTCACTTTTGAACATTTAGGATTCTCTGTAATCCAATATTTAGTCTAAATTATGATACCCTTAATCACACTGATTTCACCACAAATAGTGTAATTGATGTAAATGGATCTACGGTTGGAGCAAGATATTGTTCAATGCAAACAAAGGCACCACAATTTGGTCCTTCAGAAAATACAAGTTATTAACATAACATGCTGTGGTGGCTGGTGATGTATCCTTCCTCCAGCTAAACAGGGGAGATCTGCATGGAGGGGGCCCTCCATCTGGATCATATGGAACGGACGGGTTTAGCACTTGCTTATTTGAACACAATAGAGGTGTGTTATCAAAGTGCGAGGTTTTAGTCAAGATTTCCTGAAACATCAATGGGAGATGCATGCTAAAATTCACACCTCATCTTAAAAATCTCTCTAAGTCTATCCTGGAGAGTCCCAGTCTTTTGCTGTGTTCTTTGAGGTATGTGCATTTATTTAGTTCACTGAGAAATATCTCTTGCAGTCTCCATTTGTTATAAACATACATATTTTATACTTCTGGAGAAAGAGGAAGAGAGTGAGTAAAAAAATAAACAGAAGAAAATTCCATCTGATTTAGAGCTACATTTGGTGGAAATAGAAACATAAGGCTCTTCAAAATACACAAGAGACAGGGAGGGAGTCCCAAATATAGGAGCTCCATGCCAGAATATGAGAGCTGGCAAGTATATTGTTTACTAAGTGCTTGGGGCCAGATCCTTAGCTGGTGTAAATCAGCATAGCAGTATTGACATCAGTGGAGTAATGCTGATTTAACCAGCTGAGGATCTGGCCCCTCAATGAATAAATCTTGTTCACCAGCCAGTCCAATCAGTGACAGCACTTTATTCAGGAGACTGAGATATCAATATAACCTTTTAGTTTGCCATCTCTGTAAACCTTAAATCCAAATCACAGACCCTTGTGCAGTTTTCTCTTCAGTGTCATGATTTAATCAGAAATAGCTTGGTACAGATGCAAAGGTAAATGAGATCAGTCATACATAAAACACGGCGATGTTTCTCTTACCCTTCTATGTATAATTTCAAATTGTAGAGCAGTTAGAGAGGAAGATTTATTCAAGCTGGCACAGGGAAGATGTAAACTGCACCTCCCTGAACCAGACATGGCCTCTGTACACTAGGGGAATTCATCCCAAGGGAGAGCAGGTGGTGATGCTGTCGCCTGCCCTCACCCTGTTTGTCTGTTGGTTGTAGCAGCTTTAATTTCCACATAGCAGAGGTTGCTGAGATGGATATGCTGACTTACATGTCCCCCAGCCACCTGGCCATGCCCATTTCTTGGGTAGCACTACCCACTTTCCAGGCTGCACTGGCTCACTACAGACCACATACCTCCCAGCCGAGGGCAGGCTGTGGCCACCTTATGTCAGCACTACATCCCACCCCCAGCACCCATTCAGCTGCTGCATCTCTCTGCCAGCCATCTATCAAACCCAACCAAAATCCCAGGTTCTTTAACACAGACCATCATCTTCTCCTCCTTACTATTCAGAGGCCAGTAGTTTATCTAACCAATTCCTCTAAGCTATACCATCTACTGCATAGAAGACGTAATCAAATATATTTAGGAATGGCTCTAAATAAATGACTATGCACTGATACATAAATACAGATCTGTCAGTACATGCTTTTTTGTAATACCCAGCTAAAAATAACCCAGCTAGCAATTTCTGACTGTACCATCTTTCTGCAATGAGCTGTTTCTGTTGAAGGCTTTCAAAACCATGGTATGTTGCTACCTACTGAGGACTGGTGAGTTGGTCTCGACCACCTTCTCAATCCCTTATGGAAAAGTTCAATTTAATTCAATGGGCATTAAATCAGTAGGATTCTACAGAAATTACTCTTAAACCTATAAAATGTACTACAAAATGATTTCCATTCTGGCTTCTCTAGGTTTTATTTTGTCCCTTTTTTTGTCCCTTTTCTATAAACAGGGATGTTGTCCTGTATTAAACACTATTGGAAGCTTCCAAAATTCTAGACAAAGGCTATAATTTTCTATTACATTGTACAGGACTTTTCCATAAGAGAGATCACAGCTGGTTACCTCTATTATCCAGCTGACGCAAACATGTATTTTAAACAAAGTCTCTCTTCTTTATCTCCTGGTTCTTTCAACAGTGGGCAAGCAGCTCCCTTTCCTAAATAACTGAACTCCACTTTAAGCTACAATGGATAGCTCAAACAATAATATCCTTCAGAGTTCATAGTGCAATGTAGACAGAACAGAGACCCATACCCAGGGGCGGCTCCAGGTCCACCGAAGCCACGGGACCAGCGGACCATCTGCAGGCAAACCGCCGGAGGCAGCCTGCCTGCTGTGCTTGGGGCGGCAAAATCCCTAGAGCCACCTGTGCCCATACCTGCTGCAATCTTCATGGAGAAATAGCCTCTTTTTAGAGTGCTGTTACCAGCAGTACAGGACTATTACTATTATTATTGAAGTTTATATTACAGTAGTGCCCAGAGGTTCCATTCAAGGTAGGGGCCCCATTGTGGTAGGTGTTATACAGCTACATAGCTCTCAAGAATTTACAGTCTAAGAAAAGAGCTCAAAGGGCCCGATCCAAACCACGGGAGATTCCTCACATTGCATGTAATGACACAAACCTAAGTAGCCAGGCTAGACATTTCTACATATTAGATTGCTTTATACTTCACACAGAACATTTCAATAACTGTGTTTTAATAATTTGGGAAAATACTTTAGGATGATAGAACCAACAATCTACTCATAGCTATCATAACCATTTTATTAATACATATGGAAAATATATAGTAGTTTTGTAAAAAATGAAAGTTCTAGAAAAAACAAAAATGTTGACATTTTACTCTCCCAAAAGCTACAGGCTGGAAAGACATCTCCGGTGAATTTTTAGGATTAAGTTAAAAAGATATCGCTATTCCCAGAGTCCTGTATGATAAAAGGCAGATAAGACTTCAAGGATGAATTGCAATGGGTCAGAGGGGAATTGCAAATCAGATGATATCATATACATATATCCACCATAACTCATTAAAAGGACAATAAAAAGACAACCTCTTATTTTATTAAGTAAGTTTGAGCTCAGATAGTACAGTGATGAAGCTATAGAAGTATCTAGATAGAAAGGTTCTGTAATTGATCTAGCAGGGTAGGTACTAGATCAGAATGCAGATAGCACCCTGAGGAGCTTGAAGGTAATGGGGAAAAGCAATTAAAAGGATTCAGATACTTTAAACCAGAAGACACCATTATGATTTGTTAGTCTGATCTTCTGTATATCACAGACCACAAATTTTCACTCTGTGACTCTAATAACTTTTGGTTGAACTAGAGCCGTTAGAAAGACTTCCAATTTTGATTTAAAGTGATGAATACATTTTTCCATCTCTAGGGGAATCAATCCTATCCCTTGGTATGTTGTTCCAATAGTTAGTTACTCTCACTGTTAAATTTGTGCTTATTTCCAATTTGAACTTTACTAACTTCAACTGCTAGCCATTGGAGCTTATTATACCTTTGTGCACAGGATTAAAGAATCCTCTGCTATCAGAAATCGTCTCTTGGGACTTATAGACTGCGTTCAAGTTACCTTTTAACCTTGTCTTGATAAGCTAACTATTTTCTGGGATGTCCCTCCTTCACTGACGGAACTAGAGCTGGTCATAACATGGGTTTTTTTCTTTGTGGAAACTTGAGGGGAAAAAAAACATAAAAAAATCAAAACCCATTTTTCCATCTAAAAATAGATTTGACAGAAGATTTTCAACCAGCCCCAGCCATAACCCAAAGGTGGGGTTAGAGGCAGCAAATTACTGAAGTAGGGACATACTCACCCTGTGCCAGCAATACCCAGATTAAGAATTATTGCAATTCTCATTACATCAATGCTGTACCCACTGGTGCCTGTGGCTATGCTTATTGTAGTGTCATCAGGTTTGGCTGCTGGCTTCGGTTTCCCTACATCACCTCCAGGTATCTCTGTGAGTTCAGTGGTAGGGAGGGTCTTGCTATTATGCTCATCCACAGGGTGTGCTGTAGTTGTGGGATAGCACCAGGAAACCCATTTCTCCCATTCCCAGCCACTTGGTCTACATCATGTTTTACACAAGAAGGGCAGAGACCGCTCTCAGTACAAGGCTGCAGGGCTACCTGTCAAGAACTAGAGCACTAAATTTCCTGTTTTTCTGGCTCTTGTCAGCAGTAGAAATTTGCCTCACAGCACAGAGATTTTTAATGCTCTGGTAATAATCTCATATGCATCTGAAAACTTCCTAAGAAACGTAAGAGACAGCACCCCAAGCAAAAAAAACTTCTCCATAGAAATTCACTGTAGACTTTTCCCGCCCAAAAATAAACCTTTCCACCTAAACAGGAGTCTAACTGGGAGCTATTTCTGACTCCACAGGGGCAAAAATTGTGGGCATAAAGCTCAGGGGCAGGCTTTTACGTGTCCTTGGTCTACTCATGATGTGCAAGGTAGCCTTTTGTTGAGGACTGCTGGTCAAGAGCTCAACAAAAATAAAAATTCCTAATGCAGACTCAAAAAAAAAAATCGCAGTATGTGGTGATGGGAGACTAAACAAATGTCCTTCTCTCTTATTCCTCTAATAGTAGCAATTACTACACAGTGAATCCCTGAGACAGTTGACATGCAAACACTCTTCTTCCTGGAAACATGCCAATGTCTGAGGGAGATTACAAGCCGACTTTTTTCCGGTAGCATAAACAAACTTCAACTAGACTCTGCAATAACAAATGAAGCAGAAGAATTATCAGGCAGAACAGAAGCTGATCACCACCTCCTGCTCTGTAGAAGACTAGATTCTTAGCTGTCAGCACTGACAGACCAGGTCTGAATAAGGGACTGGCCTTTTTATGGAAAATTGCAGATTTACAGATAGCCAAGATTTCCTTGACTTGACTTGCTCCTACGAGATGTTGAGCTGAGTGCCCTCAACTCCCATTAGAGTACTCAGCACTTCATAGGATCAGTCCCTAAGGGAGCAAGTGGGGCTAGAAAAGTAGTAATCTGAATTATGTTTGCTTCTTTTATTGAAAAAAAAAATCAGCTAGCACAAAAGGGTGTAAGAGAACAGGCATCTCTGACACCTCTCTTTAAGACACCACATAGGCTGCAAAGCTAAAGTAAGGAAGTGACTGACAGTTTTTCCACATCAATGTCTACATCTTCCCATTCCTGACTGTTACAAAGAAGTCCACAGATGGATTCTTTCCAGGTTCAATAACTCACAATATTCCTGGGCTTAGCTTTGCTCCTTGCGTTAAGGGACCTCCCACTGAGCCAGTCTGCACAGATGGCTGAGTTTTCCAACAGTACTTGTTATACCATGACTTTGTACTTAGCCACATACGCAAAACATAGGAAGACACTCCTTGCTCTATGGAGTTTAAAATGTTAATGGGCAAAAATAATATAGACACAAAACATACTTTGTAATCAGAAGGAAATTATTATAGGAAGATAAAAGCAGCAAAGAATCCTGTGGCACCTTATAGACTAACAGACGTTTTAGAGCATGAGCTTTCGTGGGTGAATACCCACTTCGTCGGATGCAAGATAGATAGGAAGATAGATTCTTTTTCTGACTAGCACAAGATCCTTGAAGCCTTCACATCATCCTTATACCATACAGCTAACTTCATTGCTCAAAGTTACAATAGATTCTTTACACACCAAGCTAAACTGCATCATTTACCCTCGGTGTGTAATAGGGCCTATTAGCTGTATATTGAGCAAAGGAGAATTGTATCGTGCTCTGTGGCCTTTAAGTCTTTGACAATAATCACCTTTTAGATAATTCCTTACAACTGTGAGTGAATTTAAGTATTGTCTTGTCAACAACTGCATCTGTCTTCCAAAAAATCCCTACCCCAAGCAGAGCTTTTTATAAGCAAAGAAGGGGCAGGGGCCAAAGGCCCTATGAAGCCCACTAGAGATTTCACTATGCTATTCTACTTAACTTATGAGGCACTTAAACTATGGTGACCAGAACACAACCGTGAACAGATAGATAGATCTGAGTTTTTTATAAGGCACCTACCACTGTGATATTGCAATACCGAGGCTAAATGCTTGTGAAAGGTGACATACTGTCAGCCCTGGAGATAACAACCTCTACTGACCAGAGAATAGGTACAATTTTGGCAGTGCCATCTTCACCATGGCATGCTGTTACTGTGTCTCAGTCTCCAAGCTTATTCAGAGATCTTTGCCCCTCTACTGAAACTTCAAGCAAAGGTTCCTAAGTATGATGATGGTTTTTGCTACATGGACTCTACTCTATTGATATAACAAGACTGAGACCAGCCTTTTGTTTCACAATGGCCACTGAGAAGACACTGGCTGAACAACAATGGCATCCAGTCCAGCTGACACCTTCTGGATTTAAACTAGCAGTCTAAGGGTATGTCTACACTACGGGATTATTCCGATTTTATATAAACCGGTTTTTTAAAACAGATTGTATAAAGTCGAGTGCACGCGGCCACACTAAGCACATTAATTCGGCGGTGTGCGTCCATGTACCGAGGCTAGCGTCGATTTCCAGAGCGTTGCATTGTGGGTAGCTATCCCATAGCTATCCCATAGTTCCCGCAGTCTCCCCCGCCCATTGGAATTCTGGGTTGAGATCACAATGCATGATGGAGCAAAAACAGTGTCGCAGGTGATTCTGGGTAAATGTCGTCACTCAATCCTTCCTCCGTGAAAGCAACGGCAGACAATCATTTCGCGCCCTTTTTCTCTGGATTGCCCTGGCAGACGCCATAGAATGGTAACCATGGAGCCCATTTAGCCTTTTTTCACTGTCACCGTATGTGTACTGGATGCTGCTGACAGACGCGGTACTGCAGTGCTACACAGCAGCATTCATTTGCCTTTGCAAGGTAGCAGAGACAGTTACCAGCCCTATTTCACCATCTGCTGCTTTGGAAATTGGCGATGACGGCTACCAGACATATTGTACCATCTGCTGCTGTCATGGATGCTCCTGACTGGCCTCGCTGAGGTCGGCCGGGGGCGCATGGACAAAAATGGGAATGACTTCCCAGGTCATTCCCTTCTTTATGTTTTGTCTAAAAATAGAGTCAGTCCTGCCTAGAATATGGAGCAAGTCTACTAGAGAACCAGAGAGCACAGCCGCTCCGGGTCAGAGCCCCAGATATCCCGCAGAAATGATGAGCTGCATGCCATTCTAGGGGGTGCCCCTGCAACAACCCCACCTGTTGCTTCCCTCCTCCCACAACCCTCCTGGGCTACTGTGGCAGTTATCCCCCCATTTGTTGATGAAGTAATAAAGAATGCAGGAATAAGAAACACTGACTTTTTAGTGAGATAAAATGAGGGGGAGGCAGCCTCCAGCTGCTATGATATTCCAGGCAGGACATCTCCATTACTCATTAAAGGGTAGAGGGGGGGAGAGGAGCACAGCCTCCCGCTGCTATGATAGTCCAGAATCTCCATTAGACATGAAAGGGGGGGGGAGAGGAGCTCAGCCTCCAGCTGCTATGATGAGGACGGTTACCAGCCCTATTGCACCATCTGCCAGGACTGAATCTCCAGGACACAAAGCTTAAAAAAGGGAATGACCGGGAATCATTCCCATTTTTGCCCAGGCGCCCCCGGCCGACCTCACTGAGGCCAGCCAGGAGCACTCACAGGATGATGACGAGGTCGGCTATCAGTCATTTTGTACCGTACCGTCTGCCACCAGGGAGGGGAGGAGAGAGGATGCTGCTGTTTAGTGCTGCAGCACCCCGTCTACCAGCAGCATCCAGTAGACACACGGTGACATTGAAAAGAGGTGAGAAATGATTTTTTTCCCTTTTCTTTGAGGGGAAGGGGGGGGGAGTAAATTGACGACATATTCCCTGAACCACTGGCGACAATGTTTTGACCTTTCAGGCATTGGGAGCTCAGCCAAGAATGCAAATGCTTTTCGGAGACTGCAGGAACTGTGGGATAGCTCGAGTCCTCAGTCCCCCCTCCCTCCCTCCATGAGCGTCCATTTGATTCTTTGGCTTTCCGTTACGGTTGTCACACAGCACTGTGTTGAGTCCCTGCTGTGGCCTCTGTCTATCATAGCCTGGAGATTTTGTCAAATGCTTTGGCATTTCGTCTTCTGGAACGGAGCTCTGATAGAACAGATTTGTCTCCCCATACAGCGATCAGATCCAGTATCTCTCGTACGGTCCATGCTGGAACTTTTTTTGGATTTGGGTCTGCATGGCCACCCGTGCTGATCAGCGCTCCATGCTGGGCAAGCAGGAAATGAAATTCAAAAGTTCGCGAGGCTTTTCCTGTCTACCTGGCCACTGCTTCTGAGTTCAGATTGCTTTCCAGAACGGTCACAATGGTGCACTGTGGGATACCGCCCGGAGGCCAATACTGTCGAATTGCGGCCACACTAACCCTAATCCGACATGGCAATACCGATTTCAGCGCTACTCCCCTCGTCGGGGAGGAGTACAGAAATCGGTTTTAAGAGCCCTTTATATCGATATAAAGGGCTTCGTTGTGTGGACGGGTGCAGGGTTAAATCGGTTTAACGCTGCTAAATTCGGTATAAACGCGTAGTGTAGACCAGTGAAAGGACCTGATTCCCCTTATCAATTTCCTGGGCCATCCAGTCCCTAACATATGAACACTTATCTTCAACTGATCTCTATTGGCTTGACATATTGATATTCTGTAAGCAATAAAGCAATATATGCCCTGTAATCATTCAATCATTTCTGTTGATTTTATTATAATAATCACTGAATTATTTTACATGTTAATAAAGACAGTTTATTTGTGTCTTGAGTGTAAATATCAGTTCTTGCTCAGCTCTTGTAAGAATATAAAGTAGGGCAGATATAGCAGGAGCAGCTTTCAATGGATGTGATCTTTTGTCCCTACATGCTTTTGTTGGGAAGCAACTGAGAAATAAGCTCATATTTGGTTTTGAAGCTTAGAGAATGGGGAAAAAAGAGAAAACTTGACCTCAAATTAAACTAACAAATGAAACAAGTCTGTTACTATGGAAGCCAAAGGAATGTAGATATGTTTCAAAAAAGTAAAAGCAGAGAGTAAATAAGTAATAAATAATATTTTTATTTTGGGTAAGTCATCTTGTCTATTTAATCTCATTCTTAATCACTGAGCAAAATGCTTCTTATGTTATAACTGGTAAAGAATTGACTATAAACCAAAACAGAAAAATTGATTTTTTTTAATACGGCGACCCTCCTCAAAAACAATCATTACTACAGACAAGAGTTTCTTCTGAAGTATTGCGATCCCTCAAATTTAGCATCAAAGCATTGGTTAATAAAATTGTTAACTATGGGTAACAAACGTTATTGTTTCACAGTAATTGACTATGCAATGTGGTCTCCTAATTTTCTAAAGTTCTTATAGTGGCTCATGTAATAGCACATGTAATACCTGCTGTTAACAATGCCACATAGCTAATTCATTCATTTAGCTAGTAGAATCATAGAATCAGAGCTTATGCATAGAATCGCAGAATATCAACTGCCTTTCAGAGTATTAAATGAGAACATTAAAATCACAATTGAAAATATTTTAGTTTGAAATATCTATCATAGCTGAATTATAGAACTTAGGATGTCACATTTATTACAGCACGATACTTACTGCCCGTGTGATATTTTACAATGTTTTATTTAAAATACTGGGATTAGTATATGAAGTATTTTAGAAACCTAATCGACAGTGTTACTAACCAGCGTCTGTGAAATTTATTGTTATTAAGCTGGCAACATAACAATGTGTTGCAAACTGAAACATATTTCCATACCTGCTGTGGTCTGACAAGCTGCATGTTGTGCTTACAAAAAGTGTCACATCCAGATACAATCTCTCTTGGCATTTTTGCGATCCTTTTCTTTTCACTTCTTTGCATGTGTGTGCATACAAATAAAAGTGCAGCATAACTCAGGGGTTTTCAACCTTTTTCCTTCTGAGTCCTCCCCACCCCCACATGCTATAAAAATTCCACAGCCTACCTGTGCCACCACAAGTGTTTTTCAGATTAAAAGCCAGGGGTGGCGTTAGGGGGTAGCAAACAGAGCAATTGCCCAAGGCCCCATGCCACAGGGGACCTTGTGAAGCTAAGTTGCTGGGCTTTGGCTTCAGCCACGCAGAGCGGGGCTCGGGATTCAGCTTTCTGCCCTGGGCCTCAGTGACTCTACTCAATGGGTAGTGATCAATGGCTCCATGTCTAGTTGGCAGCTGGTATCAAGCTCGCTCTGCTCTCTGGTTTATTTTGGTGGACCACCTGAAACCTGCTCGCAGCCCCCTAGTGGGCCTGGACCCCTGGTTGAGAGCCACTGGCATAACTGACTACACAACTGGAAAAAAAAGTCCTCTCTTTAGCCACAAAACAGATAAGCATCTATGCTTACTTCTCAAAAACTATTGTACCATATGTGCCTTACACCTGACCTGGAGGGACCTTCTCTAGTAGTGAGAAGATAGTTCTCTGCATCTATTTAATCCTCCGCTTCTCTGCAGACACTTCAGCAAGGTGGCTATGTTAGAGCTAAACATGGTGGCAATTTCATCATGCGATTAACCATCCATTTCTACGTGCTCTGCCAAATGACAAAATCCACAGCCCTGAAGTCTTCAAATTCCACCTGTCTTACAGTGGATTTCCTGGCCCATAAGATGAATTCCACTGACATCAAGGCCTGAATTTCTGAGGAGTTGCAGGCATTCAGTGTCTAGGAAAATCAGCTTCTAGATGTCTCAAGTCAGGCACCCACAAACAGATATCCAAAATTAATGAACATGGAAAAATGTTGGCCTCTGTGTATTGTACTGTGCTCACTTATCCAGTAGCAATTACATTACAATGTGTAAAACACTCAAAGGGTAGAGAAAAAAAAGTCCTTCATCACTAAGACAGGGAACCACAATTATTCTTGTAAAAATCAGCCTACAGGGCTATTATAAGTTATACATTTACTTTGTCTTTTATCTTCCAGCTGTAAAAGCATTCTACCAAATCTGCTGATTCAGACAACTGCCTTTACATGAACAAGAATGCAAATCTCCTTCCAATTCAGAATCCAGAAATATTATAGCAACTCAAGAGTGCATGAATATACATTAAGTTTTAAAATACTTTGTGTACATCTTCTTGTAAAACTTGTTTATCACACTGCCCACAAACCGGGAAGAATTAGTAGGGGAAGCAAAAGTGGATGGGAACCTGGGAGGCAGTGACCATGAGATGGTCGAGTACAGATCCTGACACAAGGAAGAAAGGAGAGCAGCAGAATACGGACTCTGGACTTCAGAAAAGCAGACTTTGACTCCCTCAGGGAACTGATGGGCAGGATCCCCTGGGAGAATAACATGAGGGGCTTGTAAGAAGTGGAAGATTGGACAAATGACCAGGGAAGAGTATAAAAATATTGCTCAGGAATGCAGGGGTGTAATCAGGAAGGCCAAATCACACTTGGAGTTGCAGCTAGCAAGAGATGTTAAGAGTAACAAGAAGGATTTCTTCAGGTATGTTAGCAACAAGAAGAAAGTCAAGGAAAGTGTGGGCCCCTTACTGAATGAGGAAGGCAACCTAGTGACAGAGGATGTGGAAAAAGCTAACGTACTCAATATTTTTTTTGCTTCTGTCTTCACAAACAAGGTCAGCTCCCAGACTGCTGCACTGGGCAGCACAGCATGGGGAGGAGGTGACCAGTCCTCTGTGGAGAAAGAAGTGGTTCGGGACTATTTAGAAAAGCTGGACGAGCACAAGTCCATGGAGCTGAATGCTAAAGGAGTTGGCAGATGTGATTGCAGAGCCATTGGCCATTATCCTTGAAAACTCATGGCGATCAGGGGAGGTCCCAGATGACTGGAAAAAGACTAATGTAGTGCCCATCTTTAAAAAAGAGAAGGAGGAGGATCCGGGGAACTACAGGCCAGTCAGCCTCACCTCAGTCCCTGGAAAAATCATGGAGCAGGTCCTCAAGGAATCAATTCTGAAGCACTTAGAGGAGAGGAAAGTGATCAGGAACAGTCAGCATGGATTCACAAAGGGCAAGTCATGCCTGACTAACCTAATTGCCTTCTATGACAAGATAACTGGCTCTGTGGATGAGGGAAAGCAGTGGATGTGTTATTCCTTGACTTTAGGAAAGCTTTTGATATGGCTTCCCACAGTATTCTTGCTGGCATATATGGGCTGGATGAATGGACAATAAGGTGGATAGAAAGCTGGCTAGATCGTCGGGCTCAATGGGTAGTGATCAATGGCTCCATGTCTAGTTGGCAGCTGGTATCAAGCAGCGTGCCCCAAGGGACGGTCCTGGGGCTGTTTATGTTCAATATCTTCATTAATGATCTGGAGGATGGCGTGGACTTCTCTCAGCAAGTTTGCAGATGACACTAAACTGGGAAGACTGGTAGATACGCTGGAGGGTAGTGATAGGATACAGAGGAACCTAGACAAATTAGAGGATTGGGCCAAAAGAAACCTGATGAGGTTCAACAAGGACAAGTGCAGAGTCCTACACTTAGGACGGAAGAATCCCATGCACTGCTACAGACTAGGGACCGAATGGCTAGGAAGCAGTTCTGCAGAAAAAGACCTAGGGGTTACAGTGGACGAGAAGCTGGATATGAGTCAACAGTGTGCCCTTGTTGCCAACAAGGCTAACGGCATTTTGGGCTGTATAAGTAGGAGCATTGCCAGCAGATAGAGGGATGTAATCATTCCCCTCTATTCGACATTGGTGAGGCCTCATCTGGAGTACTGTGTCCGGTTTTGAGCCCCACACTACAAGAAGGTTGTGGAAAAATTGGAAAGAGTCCAGCAGAGGGCAACAAAAATGATTAGGATGCTGGAACACATGACTTCTGAGGAGAGGCTGAGGGAACTGGGATTGTTTAGTCTGCAGAAGAGAAGAATAAGGGGGAATTTGATAGCTGCTTTCAACTACATGAAACGGGGTTCCAAAGAGGATGGATCTAGACTGTTCTCAGTGGTACCAGATGACAGAACAGGGAGTAATGGTCTCAAGTTGCAGTGAGGGAGGTTTAGGTTGGATATTAGGAAAAACTTTTTCACTAGGAAGGTGGTGAAGCACTGGAATGGGTTACCTAGGGAGGTGGTGGAATCTCCTGCCTTAGAGGTTTTTAAGGTCAGGCTTGACAAAGCCCTGTCTGGGATGATTTAGTTAGGAATTGGTCCTGCTTTGAGCAGCGGGTTAGACTAGATGACCTCCTGAGGTCCCTTCCAACCCTGATATTCTATGATTCTATAATTCCACTTAACCCTTCTCTCTCTAGAGACAATGGTCACAGTCTACTGAGCCATTTTCATCATAAGCCAGCGAGGGAGGTGAGGAGAAGCTATCCTCCCTTGCACAGTCTCAGTGATTAATCAAGGGGGCAAAATGGGGGAAACCCAGGCCTGCCCTCTACTTCAGGCTGCAGCCCAGGGACCCTAATAGTATCAGTTATGGTAGCTGACCTTTTAGGAACAGGACACATACAATTCCCTGGGCTACTTCCCCACAGCAGCCCTCACTTCCTCAAGCTCCACTTCACCCTTACCTCAGTGCCTCCTTCCTTGTGCCTAATATGGTGTGTACAGCTCAGTCTCTCCAACAGCATTACTTCTTCTCACAGCTCCTGACATGCACGCCTGCCGGATTAACTGGGAGGCTTTTAACTAGTTTCAGCCAGCCCCTGATTGGCCTCAGGTGTTCCAATCAACCTAGGGCTTGGCTACACTTGAAAGTTGCAGCGCTGGGAGTTACAGCGCTGGTTGTGCAGCTGTGTAGGGACAGCGCTGGTGTGTGGCCACACTCACAGCTACCAGCGCTGGAGTGTGGCCACATTTGCAGCTTTTGCAGCGCTGTTGGGAGTGATGCATTATGGGCAGCTATCCCAGCGTTCAAGTGGCAGCAACGTGCTTTTCAAAAGAGGGGGGTGGGGGTGGTGTAGTGTGACAGGGAGCGGGGGGAGAGAGAGAGAGTGGATTTTTGGAGCCAACACTGTGTGTTTAGCTTCCTGCCTTGAAAAATCAGAAAATGTTTGCGACTCCTTAGTCTTAACTCTTAATTGCAAACAGCCTGCATCCAAACGGACTCCCCGCTGTCAAGCAAACACTCACTCCCTGCCTGCCTCATTATCTCATTTGATTGTTCACAGCCAGGTACAGATTGATCACAGCAAACAGGAGCTGTGTTATAAGCAGCTCCGGGATCAACAGAGCTACGGAGCTCCGAGTTCACAACAAAACAAAGAGAGGCTGCATAACAAAACAAAGAGAGTAATTTATAAAAGCATTCTGGGATATCTGCTAATACCCTGGAGGACAATAACAGCGCTGGTGTGTGGCCACACCTGACGAGCAGCACTGCATCACCAGCGCTGCAATTGTTACACCCCAACCAGACCAGGTGTACAGCCAGCGCTGCAGCCAGGGAGTTGCAGCGCTCGATGTGCCTTGCAGGTGTGGACGGTTACTAATTGCAGCGCTGGAAAGCCTCCACCAGCGCTGCAACTTTCAAGTGTAGCCAAGCCCCTAGTGTCCTCCCTGCCTTCTGGAAAGCTCTTAATTGACCTCAGGTGTCTTAATTGACCTGGAGCAGCTGCCATTTACTTATCCTGGTACCAGGGATTTGTTTAGCCTGGGACTAATATATCTATCTCCTACTACTTTTCTATAGCCATCTGGCCTTCCCCTATCACGATAGATAGATAGATAGATAGATAGATAGATAGATAGATAGATAGATAGATAGATAGATAGATATTAGCCACACCCTGTATACGTTAGTATGCATTCAGCACAAATAGCATTAAGCACAAATAGTATAGCACTTCTAAATTGGCCTGTACCTTTACTACAGTCCTGTTCTCTTATGCTACGTATCCCATAACACCTTTAAGTAAGCTTGGGCATAAGCAGACAGGAAACTTGTCAAAATCAAGATACATTTGTTCTATGTCTTAATACAAGCTAGGGCAGTACCTCCATGGACCAGTATCTGAAATGCTAGTATCTAAAACAAAGATAAGGAAGGAACAGAACTAGAAGTTAGGGAACTGGGACAAATAGGTTGGATTTAAGTGACATTGTCAAGAGATGTGTGTGACGTTCCCCCCACCCCGGTGTTATCTGGACCGGTGATCTGCTAGGTCTCTCCAATCCTTGACTCTGGGAGCCAGCCTTACCCTGCTCTGCTGTGAGAAGCCCCACTCCTGGGCTGTTCACACACAGCCTCTGGTATGTAAGCTGCTCCTTGGATTGTGCAACCAAATGACACTAGCCAATATCTCTGATCCCAAACACAACCCTAGGAACCTCCGTCTTGCAGTGTCCAGTTATGCCCGCTGGATGCTGCAAGCTTATATGAGTTCATCAATTTAACAAATAAATTGATATGTACCAGGCTTGTTATCCCAAGGGGAGTCTCTGACATGCTTCAAACCAAACTCACTGCTTCAGGAATAATAAACAAAAAAATGTATTAACTACAAAGATAGATTTTAAGTGATTATAAGTCAAAGCACAACAAGTCGGATTTGGTCAAATTAAATAAAAGCAAAATGCATTCTAAACTGATCTTAACACTCTCAGTGCCCTTACAAACTTAGATGCTTCTCACCACAGGCTGGCTGGTTGCCCTTCAGCCAGGCTCTCCCCTTTGATCAGTGCTTCAGTTGCTTGGTGGTGAAGTCTGTAGATGGAGGTGGAAGAGAGAGGAAGAGCATGGCAAACATCTCTCCCTTTTACCATGTTCTTTCTTCCCTCTTGGCTTTGCCCCCCCCTTTCAGGATCATAAGAACATAAGAACATAAGAAAGGCCGTACCGGGTCAGACCAAAGGTCCATCTAGCCCAGTATCTGTCTACCGACAGTGGCCAATGCCAGGTGCCCCTGAGGGACTGAACCTAACAGGCAATGATCAAGTGATCTCTCTCCTGCCATCCATCTCCATCCTCTGACGAACAGAGGCTAGGGACACCATTCTTACCCATCCTGGCTAATAGCCATTTATGGACTTAGCCACCATGAATTTATCCAGTCCCCTTTTAAACATTGTTATAGTCCTAGCCTTCACAACCTCCTCAGGTAAGGAGTTCCACAAGTTGACTGTGCGCTGCGTGAAGAAGAACTTCCTTTTATTTGTTTTAAACCTGCTGCCTATTAATTTCATTTGGTGACCCCTAGTTCTTGTATTATGGGAATAAGTAAATAACTTTTCCTTATCCACTTTCTCAACATCACTCATGATTTTATATACCTCTATCATGTCCCCCCTTAGTCTTCTCTTTTCCAAACTGAAGAGTCCTAGCCTCTTTAATCTTTCCTCATATGGGACCCTCTCTAAACCCCTAATCATTTTAGTTGCTCTTTTCTGAACCTTTTCTAGTGCTAGAATATCTTTTTTGAGGTGAGGAGACCACATCTGTACACAAACCCATTTTTAACTTATTTCACAATAAAGGGACTTGACTAACTTACCTTACCTATCAATAATCCCTATAGAGATTCACTTGGAATATCAATGGTAGTGAATATTCTGACAATGAGTAATCAGCCTTAAAATGAGCTAACTGACTCATTACTGTGTGGCAAGCTCATATTCTCTACAAAATAAGGCTGCATGGAACATCTAGGCACCAACACCACCCAGAAAGTGCAAGAATCTCTATATGTGAAATTAGACACTGTTAGAACACTGAGCTTGGTTAAAAAAAGAAAGAAAGAAAGAAAAAAGTGCCACAGATGATGATGGAACTGTAAATTTCTACATTATATAAGCATTTCAATTTACCGGGTTAAGAGTTGTTTCATTCTTTGCCTAATGCAAATCACAAAAATCTGAGTTTCACATGAAACACTTCTGCATGAATTTTAGTGCAGTAATGTACTAAAAAATATATCCTTGTTCAGATCATTATTATTCACTATCAGTGGCTCTAAAAGTATTTAAATATCCAACTTGCTTTGGCTGAAAAACCATGAAAGAAAAAGGTAAGGAAGGGCTATCCGAGCAGTGCAGGCAAATCTGATGAGTCATGCTCACCATGTGTAAAAGCATGGAGCCTTTGATGAAGAATGTGAATAATATAGCTGAATACCACCCTGGTTGTATATTCTGCACAACACTCAAGTGCATAAGGACTGACGTACAAATCAATATAATGACGTAAGCATCAATATAAAGTTCCCTCTTTTGTCCTTCTAGTGTAAATGGAAGTCATAATTAGCAATGAGTTAACTTGAATGCTTGAAAGTTAAGGTTTGGGTTTGAATAAGAATCCATAAGAACAGATGTTTATCTGAAACATCTCCAAACTAAGCAAACGTTGAGTCTGTAAAATTGAGGTGAAAATCTCAAGAGAACAGGCTCCTTCCCAAGATTTTTATCACTTACATTTGTGAGCCCAGCTGCAAAAAACATATCTAAAAATGAGGTTGGTGCCACCAAAATTTTCAAAAACAGCTGCTGATTCTGGATGCTTCAGTCTTTCAGTGCCCACGCTGAGCCTTGTTGAACAGCCAAGCACTGAGGAACCCAAAATCAGAGGCAACATTTGAAGATGTTGGCTTTTTTCTTTTCTGAACCAATTTTGTCACAACAATCAATTTTTTGATTAATTATTTGCCCAGGCAAGGAGCATGTTTTCTGCCTCTGTATCTTTGTGTAGGGTTTTCTGCTTTTAAATCAAGCTGAACTGAGCCTTAAATGAAAATTACCTGCTAACAGGAACTGCTTTTTTGAGGATGAGTGCTTACATCTGCAATGTCTATGCCATCTCCTACTACACAAAAAAATGCATTTACAAAATTGAGAGCCTTACGAACCACTATAAATGAACAATATATTTCATCCAAGTTGAACCAGTGCCATGTTTTAGGAAACTTTTTTGGAAAAAAGAATCTTAAGACATGATCCAAAGCCCTTAGAAATCAACGAGTGTCTTTGCATTAACTTCAATGGGCTTTGGATCATGCCCTTAATTTTGTCCTTAATCACATCAACAAATTTGAAAAATCCCTCAGAGAAATTCCTGCAGTTGTTGTAAAATGTCTAATCCAGGAGGACCACAATTTAATGAGTTTCTAAATTTACATTTTTAGAAGTAAAAAAAAAAGTGACCTAATATCTATTTAACAACAGCTATCTGTTTTTGATATCTTTAGACTCTGATTTCTTATAGTGAAATAGTCCTGTCAGAGCCATTGTGTGGAGCTGAGTGAGATGACAGAAGGAATTAATTATTTTTGTTGCAACATGAAAATATTACTTTTTTGCATTTTCCATGCTAAGTGGGAGTTCCTCAGAATATCCATGTTGTGGCCTCACGAATCTTCAAAAGGAGGACCATATGGGGGCAGTTTAACTTGTGTGATTATCTGTATTTGCTCAATGTACTAAGGCAGACCATAGGTAATAGAAGCCATTACCCAAATAACAAGTATTAATTTAAATACTAGTGAGAAATAGGACAAAAAACTAACAAATATGTAAATAACATTAAAATAAATGGGAAAAAATTTTAAAGTATCCTTTGGTGATTATTAATTTTAAGGTGGATTCACAATTTCACATCATCCAATGGCTTACAAAGCTGGATACAACTAGACATGTCTCATCGTAGCAGAGTCTATATACCTTTTACCTGATAGTTCTTTAAGTGGAAGTGATTTTCTCTTCACGTGATATTCCTTATAAAACTTTTTCCCCCAATTTGTATTTAAGAAAACTGCATCTTTCTTCATTGACCATTTTGTGACATATCACATTCACATCCTTTTATATCAGTCATTTTGGATTAACATTTATATGCATTTTCATAGAGACAAGCAATGTATCCCAAATATAGCATTCCATTTAGTTGATTTAGCTATTCATTTCATTTTGGCAACAGATTGAGCTATTCTCTACATATTCTCTACATATTCTCTCTGTCATGGTACTATTTCCCTTAAGACTTTATCTGGGTACAGGAAAAATCTGCTGCATTAGCTGAAAAATTTTTACTGCCTCCATTAGTCAGGGTAAATTTGTAATAACAAATATTTTATTTGTAAGTTATATTAATGCTGATAATTACAACCCTGTAGTGTACGTGTGTGTTCTTTTTCCCATACATACCACAGCAGTTTCAGCTATGAAATAGTAATGGTGGGATGCATTCTAGGATGATCTAAGGTTCTCACAGCCTGTACCATCACTATAAGGAATCATTTATCCAGAGGGAAACACACATGACTCTGAGAGAGCCCGATTCTTCATAGCCCTTTTGTAAGTAACAGTGGGAAGCGAAGGTGACTGTCTCAATGGGGTTGTCCAGGAGCTCTGGGAGGTATTTTGCCTTCCTTGAGGCAGAATGCTCCCCAGTGCTCCTCCTGGAGCAGTTTGACTCACATTACTTCCAACACAGTATATAAATGCTACAAGAAATCCAGATCAGACTTCAGAAGATTACAACGTATGCATTAGAGTTCAGAGCTCACCAAAGCACATTAAATTATTTAAAAATTTAGCACCCTACATTGCCAGAAATAGTCAAAGGCCACAATCCTTACTGACAAAAAAGACAAAATGACAAAAATCTCCACTCAGACACCAATATGGTGTTTCTAGGCCCCTTCTAGAATTAGAATAATTTTACAAAATTGAAATGCCTCTGAACTCAAACTGTCTTATCCAATTACCGCCAAAATTTCCCTCCCCCCTCACAAAATTGTCCTCTGGCAGAGAACCACATATAAGAAATATTCAGATGGACGGATTTATTTCTGCTCCACCTGGTGAGGGGGGTGAGAGTTAAATTGGGGCTTACAACAGAAAGATAGCCACAACCTTAACTATGGAGAGAGACACTGACAAATACCATTTGGCATTGTCACAGATCTGGTTGAGCTCCCCATGCTGGACACTCAGACTGCTGTGAGGGGATCCAAACACTGGATCCCACATGCCCTTAGCTTGCTGGAGCTGGCCAGAGTTTATGCATTCTTTCTGAGTTTGGGCCTTCAGGCATTCACTCTGGGTGCAGGTGTAACGCCAACAGACCTTGGTCTTCAGCAGGTGGGATTGAAGTGGGGACCTCTGGAGCTTAGTGCATGAGCCTCTACAGCATGAGCTAAAAGCCAATTGGCTGTTAGCTAAGGCTATAGTGCAGACTCATTAATCTCTCTCTAAGTGGTCTTGGTGCCACTAGATAGGACAGAACACTATACCCAGGAGGTGTGTGGGATACACAGGCACCCCTCTTTGCAGTGGGGACCCCACAGTATAACTACCAAGACACTGAAACTAATCCTATCTATCCCAAGCCTCCCCAAAAGCTCTTGCATGTTCCTCAGAATCCCACCAAACATGTGGGCTTTGCAGTTTACAGTTTACCTCTTCAAAGGCATACAACAATGAAAGTACATAGACAGAGGCTTATCAAAAGGTTTCTGACTGAATTACTAATAAGAGATAAGGCACAATCATGTACATAACAATGATCACCCTGAACACAGTGCCCCTCACTCTAGCTCACCCTTTGTTTATGAGTCATCTGAGGACAGATAGACAGGATTCCCTCAACCCCAGATCAGGCCCCATCAACAACTTTTATCAGCTTGAGCAGGTGAAAATAACCAAAAACCCAGAGTAGGACAGCTACTGCTCTTTTATAACCTTCCAGTCTCCTCCCTCATGTGACGTCCTGATCAGCCTCAACAGGTGAGAACTGACTCCTGCCAAGCAACCTCATTGTCAGGCAACCTCTCCCCTGAGAAACCAATTTTCCAAGGTAGAAGTCAGCTTTTTGTCTAGGGTGCTTCTATTTGAATAGCGGATTATCAAGGTTTAACTACTGTTAGTCTTGTGCCACTACCCCTTGGAACTCCTGCCCAATATGGCAATAAAAGCACAACAGAGAATGCAAACAACCCCCACATTCAAAATGGGGTCTGCAGTCTGACACAGATCCATATAAAGAGTCCCCAATATTACACATAATTCATAAGTTGTACATAAATTCCCCAGATCATCACAGGAGTCTTATAAAATCTTCTGCTTCCAGCTAGGCTGACCAGATAGCAAGTGTGAAAAATCAGAACATTTTTGGGAGGAGGGGGGCTAGTTGCATATTTAAAACAAAGCCCCTAATATTGGGATGTTTGGTTAATTACATTTAACATAATATAATAACTTTTAACATTCCTGTGGTGGGAAGAACACCTCAACAGCTCAACACTGTGGCATTTAATTTAAGAAAGGAGAACTATGCAAAAATGAGGGGGTTAGTTAAATAGAAATTAAAAGGTACAGTGACTAGAGTGAAATCCCTGCAAGGTGCATGGACACTTTTCAAAGACACCATAATAGAGGCCCAATTTAAAAGTATACCCGAAATTAAAAAACACAGTAAAAGAACTAAAAAAGAGCCACCATGGCTTAACAATCATGTAAAAGAAGCAGTGAGAGATAAAAAGGCATCGTTTAAAAAGTGGAAGTCAAATCCTAGTGAGGTAAATAGAAAGGAGCATAAAAACTGCCAAATTAAGTGTAAAATGTAATAAGAAAAGCCAAAAAGGAGTTTGAAGAACAGCTAGCCAAAAACTCAAAAGGTAGTAACAAAATGTTTTTTCAAGTACATCAGAAGCAAGAAGCCTGCTAAACAACCAGTGGGGCACCTGGACGATCGAGATACAAAAGGAGCGCTTAAAGACGATAAAGTCATTGTGGAGAAACTAAATGGATTCTTTGCTTCAATCTTCACGGCTGAAGATGTTAGGGAGATTCCCAAACCTGAGCTGGCTTTTGTAGGTGACAAATCTGAGGAACTGTCACAGACTGAAGTGTCACTAGAGGAGGTTTTGGAATTAATTGATAAACTTAACTGGGACCAGATGGCATTCACCCAAGAGTTCTGAAAGAACTCAAATGTGAAATTGCGGAACCACTAACTATGGTTTGTAACCTGTCCTTTAAATCAGCTTCTGTACCCAATAACTGGAAGATAGCTAATGTAATGCCAATATTTAAAAAGGGCTCTAGAGGTGATCCCGGCATTTACAGACTGGTAAGTCTACCAGGCAAAATAGTTGAAACAATAGTAAAGAATAAAATTGTCAGACACATAGAAGAACATAAATTGTTGGGCAAAAGTCAACATGGTTTCTTTAAAGGGAAATCGTATCTTACTAATCTATTAGAGTTCTTTGAAGGAGTCAACAAACATGTGGACAAGGGGGACCCAGTGGACACAGTGTACTTAGATTTCCAGAAAGCCTTTGACAAGGTCCCTCACCAAAGGCTCTTATGTAAATTAAGTTGTCATGGGATAAGAGGGAAGATCCTTTCATGAACTGAGAACTGGTTAAAAGACAGGGAACAAACGGTATGGAGAAGGGTAACTAGTGGTGTTCACAGAATCATAGAATATCAGGGTTGGAAAGGACTTCAGGAGGTCATCTAGTCCAAAACCCTGCTCAAAGCAGGACCAATTCCCAACTAAATCATCCCAGCCAGGGCTTTGTCAAGCCTGACCTTAAAAACCTCTAAGGAAGGAGATTCCACTACCTCCCTAGGTAACCCATTCCAGTTCTTCACCACCCTACTAGTGAAAAAGTTTTTCCTAATGTCCAACCTAAACCTCCCCCTCTGCAACTTGAGACCATTACTCCTTGTTCTGTCATCTGGTACTACTGAGAACAGTCTAGATCCATCCTCTTTGGAACCCCGTTTCAGGTAGCTGAAAGCAGCTATCAAATCCCCCCTCATTCTTCTCTTCTGCAGACTAAACAATCCCAGTTCCCTCAGCCTCTCCTCAGAAGTCATGTCCTCCAGCCCCCTAATCATTTTTGTTGCCCTCCGCTGGACTCCTTCCAATTTTTCCACATCCTTCTTGTAGTGTGGGGCCCAAAACTGGACACAGTACTCCAGATGAGGCCTCACCAATGTCGAATAGAGGGGAATGATTACATCCCTCTATCTGCTGGCAATGCCCCTACTTATACAGCCCAAAATGCCGTTAGCCTTGTTGACAGCAAGGGCACACTGTTGACTCAAATCCAGCTTCTCGTCCACCATAACCATAGGTCCTTTTCTGCAGAACTGCTTCCTAGCCATTCGGTCGCTAGTCTGTAACAGTGAATGGGATTCTTCCATCCTAAGTGCTGGACTCTGCACTTGTCCTTGTTGAATCTCATCAGGTTTCTTTTGGCCCATTCCTCTAATTTGTCTAGGTCTCTCTGTATCCTATCCCTACCCTCCGGAGTATCTACCACTCCTCCAAATTTAGTGTCATCTGCAAACCTGCTGAGAGTGCAGTCCATGCCATCCTCCAGATCATTAATGAAGATATTGAACAAAACCGGCCCCAGGATCTGTTCCCCAAGGGTCAGTCCTAGGACCAATCCTATTCAACTTATTCATAAATGATCTGGAGAAAGGGGTAAACAGTGAGGTGGCAAAGTTTGCAGATGATACTAAACTGCTCAAGATAGTTAAGACCAAAGCAGATTGTGAAGAACTTCAAAAAGATCTCACAAAACTAAGTCATTGGGCAACAAAATGGCAAATGAAGTTTAATGTGGATAAATGTAAAGTAATGCACATTGGAAAAAATAACCCCAACTATACATACAATATGAGGAGGGCTAATTTAGCTACAACGAGTCAGGAAAAAGATCTTGGAGTCATCGTGGACGGTTCTCTGAAGATGTCCACGCAGTGTGCAGAGGCGGTCAAAAAAGCAAACAGGATGTTAGGAATAATTAAAAAAGGGATAGAGAATAAGACTGAGAATCCATGGTACGCCCACATTTCGAATACTGTGTACAGATGTGGTCTCCTCACCTCAAAAAAGATATACTGGCACTAGAAAAGGTTCAGAAAAGGGCAACTAAAATTATTAGGGTTTGGAATGGGTCCCATATGAGGAGAGATTAAAGAGTCTAGGACTTTTCAGCTTGGAAAAGAGACTAAGGGAGGATATGATAGAGGTATATAAAATCATGAGTGATGTGGAGAAAGTGATTAAGGAAAAGTTATTTACTTGTTCCCATAATATGAGAACTAGGGGCTACCAACTGAAATTAATGGGCAGCAGGTTTAGAACAAATAAAAGGAAGTTCTTCTTCACACAGAACACAACCAACCTGTGGAACTCCTTGCCTGAGGAGGTTGTGAAGGCTAGGACTATAACAGGGTTTAAAAGAGAACTGGATAAATTCATGGAGGTTAAGTCCATTAATGGCTATTAGCCAGGATGGGTAAGAAATGGTGTCCTAGCCTCTGTTTGTCAGACAGTGGTGATGGATGGCAGGAGAGAGATCACTTGATCATTACCTGTTAGGTTCACTCCCTCTGGGGCACCTGGCATTGGCCACTGTTCATAGACAGGATACTGGACTGGATGGACCTTTGGTCTGACCCAGCATGGCCACTCTTATGTTCTTATGTTCACTCTACTTCCAGCAGAGATGAACAGTGGCACATGTCAGCATGCATTTTCATCTCAGTAAATGGACATTTACTAGAATTATGCCTTGGGTGTTAAATAAGAATATGCCCGTGAGGCTAGAATGCCACCCCCTGTATTAATTGAACCATGGAGAAGGTTCTTGCAGGTCCTAAGTGTTTTTTTTCTAGTGAGAGATAAGATTAGAGTTAATTTATTGTTTGATGTTCTCTGTTTATACTCAGAGCCTCCACTGGAAAGTATCTGCCCACACAGGTATATCCATGTATCTGTTTTTTGTTTTGAGGTACCATAATGAGGGGCGGGAGGGATGCTTCTGGAAACAATGTCTGACTGATACTAACATCATTCCCAGATAGTAATGTTAGGCATAATGAGAATTCAGAGAACCCAGGGTTATAGCAGGTCTGGGGTAATGCCAGTAGATTCAGCTTTAATTTTTATTAGCCATGTTTCAGGGTGTTTAATAATAGGCAGGATATTGCGCATCATAAATGAAAGAGATAAAAGTTATAAGAACTTGTCTTCCACATGATTTGTTTATAATGCTGCACATTTGTAATTTAAAGGCGCGAGCAATGCTTTCTGCACAGGCTTTATCAACCTGAGGATAGTAATATCCCAGACTTTTACCTAGAGTTTATTACATTTCTAGCAAGATGACAAATAACAAACACAAAGCTTTCATTTTTCCAGCCAAGAATTTAAATCCCTCCTGAAGACCTATTTCCATAGCACCTACAAGAAACTAGCTGACAAAGTCATCTACTTATTCCCTTCTTTATTCTGTGGTGAACTGCAGGGACTAAACCTGGGAACAGCTGTGGGTCAGGGAAGGAGGAAAGAGCAAGAGCTGACTTATGGAGGAAGAACAGGAATTTAGTATACTTAACTTTTAAAATACATACAAAATTAAAATCCATAATAAACAAAGATGTTACTAATAAGACGTGCACTTATTTCCCTGACCACTTTGCTTGTCTGCTGTATACCTCTCCACTGCCATTCTTTTGTCTCTGTCTTTTAAACTGTGCATTGTTCAGGGCAGAGACTATGTCTTCCTTTGTGTTTGGCAAGTGCCTGGCACATTCGGAGCACTGCTACAATTTAGCTAATAATAATACATCAAATTATCCATAGGGAACTCCAACAAGGCACCTATAAGGAAGAAGGAAAAGCAAAGGCAAAAGGTCAGAAAGACAAACAGAGGATGGCAAAGGAGCAATAGCCAGTGCAGCAGAAAATGACACAATGTGATATCTGAGTAATTTAGTTTTCACCGTTCCTCAGCATATTTGGATATTGCTCTCAGGCTGTGACCTTCACTAAGTTGTGACTATAGCAGAAAATAGCTCAGGCCAGGATTCCATAGCACATACATCAAGAGGATATACCTAGAAGTCATCATACAATTTAATTTGCAACCAACATAAAATACCCACAACTAAAGTTATATCCTCACTCCATCTAGTGCCAGTCCGAATCCCAGAAGAATCCTGGCTTTTGTAACAACATGCAGAGGGCCAAATTCTGCCCTCAGTCATATCTCAAGACAACAGGTCGAACTCATTTCTGGAGTAAGTCCATTGAAGTCAGTGGAGATACCATAAGGGTGAATTTGTCCCAATATGGTTGCATAGGACATACTGAGAACAGATTTTGGCCCATAATGGTATTTTTAAAAATAACAAAATTAATATATTTACTTTAACAACAATAAACATTTCTGCCTGCTATATACTGTCTGGGCAGAACTCTGATGGGTTTAAAAGGAAATCTCAATGCCAAATTCAGCATGGCAATCTGGTGGAATAGGTAAAGAACAGGGGTAAATCACTCAGTAAAACAGGATAAGTGGGAATACTGGTTTATTACCTGTTTAGCTGGGGTGTGGGTATTCTTTACCTCCTGGCAGTAGCTTATTCTACTACACCCCTCTGGCACATTGTTTTTCATGCCCACTGAATGCCAAATCGGTGCACACTATCCCACTTTACCATTTACATCTGTTTTATAACCAACTTATGGCTGACATGAAATGTCAACCACCATTTGTATGGCTGCTCAGCCTGACTCCCTGAATGCAGCTTCTGGGAAGCCACTCCAGGCTAAGTACTCACTAGGTCCCCAATTGGTCTTTATTTTAGAAGTTTGCAGTACTTGAAACTGCCCACTTCAGCCCTAATTAATAACGTTCTCAAGTGCTGTTATTTTTCTCCTCACAGCTGCCAGATGGAGCAGTGCAGATTACTCTCCGCCTCATCATTTGAGCATATAATTTTTTAAAAAGCATCTGTTACGTAGTGTACCTCTTCCCCTTTGATCCCAGCACATTTGCCCCATTTGATCCTAGCACATAATAACCAAGTGTAATGAATGCTGCCTTTCCTCTGAGCTTCAGACTCTATTACTGGGCCACTTCACTGTTTTCATTATGTGCTTATTTTTATTAAAAATCTTTCTCATAACAAATAACTAACAGGCCAGTGTAACAGGTCGGTTTGAAACCCACCTGGCTTAGTGGTCAGGCTGTTGCTCCACAGTTCTTTTTAATATCTCTGTTCTGGAAGGCCTCAGCCCTTCTTTGTGCATCCCTTCCTTTTCCCTCAGGGTTCTGTCATGACAGAGGGAGGCTGGGAGCAAGGTAGGGGACCCGGGGCCCTCCCACTCCACCAGGTCCCAAACCAGACCCTAAAAGAGCTTTTCAGTGCCCGGACCACTTGTTGGTCCACCCTGTTGGAGAACTGTGTAATAAATTGTGTTACTCAAACATATACCTAACAGAATATTACTAACCATTAGGAAAAGGATAGATAATAAATAAGAAAATATCATAATGCCACTACATACATCCATGGTATGCCCACACCTTGAGTGCTGTGTGCAGTATTCATCACCCCATCTTATAAAAGATATATTAGAAATGGAAAAGGTACAAAGAAGGGCAATAAAAATGATTAGGGATATGGAACAGCTTCCATATGGGGAGAAATTAAAAAGACTGGAACTGTTCAGCTTGGAAAAGAGACAACTAAGGAGTGTATGACAGAAGTCTATAAAGTCATGAAAAGGTGGAGAGAAAGTGAATAAAGAAGTGTTATTTACCGCTTCACATAACACAAGAACTAGGGGTCACTTGATGAAATTAATAGCAAGTAGGTTTATAAAACACAAAAAGAATTTCTACTTTTTCACACAACACTCAGTCAACCTGTGGAACTCATTGCCATGGGATATTTTGAAGGCCAAAAGTATAACTGTGTTAAAAAAAAGAATTAGATATTTTCATGAGGATCAGTGGCTATTAGCCAAGATGGTCAGGGACACATCTGGTTGGGTGTCACTAAACTACCAACTACCATAAGCTGGGACTGGATGACAGGGGATGGATCACTCAATAATTGCTGCGTTCTGTTCATTCACTTTGAAGCACCTGGCACCAGCCACTGTCAGAAGACAGGATACTGGGATAGATGGACCAATAATTTGACCCAGTATGGCTGTTCTTATATACTGAATGTTAGAAAAATTAATATAATTTATAGTGTTTATAGTATTATAAGAAAAGATAATGGAATGTTTGCTTTTGTATGTCTTTCTCCTAAGTTCTGAAATGCTGCAGCAGCAGAAACAGCTTCAGGGATGTGGACTATATGAAACTGGTTTGTGTGTCTGAAGTATAAAATAGCAAGGTGAAGCAGAGTGTCAAGAGGGAGTTGTTAGCTCCAGGTGTATTTCTCTCCCTCCCAACAAGACAAGCTAACAAGTAAAAACCCAAGGCTATATAAACAGACCAATAAGAAGAATGAACAACTGCTGTAAGACAAGAACAATTCGATGAAGCCAGTGGGGTTGACAGCAGAGAAGAGATGGGTTGGAAATCAGACAGATAAAAGTAAGTTTTATCAGGATAGGGAAAATGTATTAGTTTAGGATCGTTGTGATTTATGCAGGAGAAATTAGGGGTTTATAGTAGATAAGCACACAGATGAGGTAACAGTAAACTAAGTGTGTACAAAGTTACAGAATAAGGGATAAAAGATAGATGTTTGACAATAAGAGTGGAGAAGACATAGGGTGAACATAGCAGAGGCCAGAGATTTGAAAGGAGTCACACTGTCCCCAAGGAAGGTAACTTGACCATTTACCTTTTTGTCTTATCTGGTTTTGCATGTATATTGTAATTCATGAGTGATAATAACATTGTCTTTAAAACATATATCATAAGAGCTAAAAGAAACGTTTAAGCCTAAATTGAAGTGAATTACATTTTTCATCCAGCAATCCCAAACTATGCTCCCTGCTGGATCTCTTCCTACTGGGTAGGAGCACCTCTATTTGGGGTGTAGTCACAGTCTGTAGCAGTTTAGCCTGCCAGGGGATAAAGTTCCACTCCTCTTGCCTCTCAGCTCCAAAGGGTGGAGGGTCCTGATCACTACTTACAGAGTGGCCTCACAAGTACTGCAGTTGCTCTTCCCACAGCTCCAAGCATCAACCTCACTTCCTGGAATATCATAGATTATCAGGGTTGGAAGGGTCTTCAGGAGGTCATCTAGTCCAACCCCCTACTCAAAGCAGGGCCAATCCCCCAACAGATTTTTGCCCCAGATTCCTCAAGGATTGAACTCACAACCCTGGGTTTAGCAGGCCAATGCGCTAGCCCGCCTCTCCCCATCCTGTAGCTCTTTTCCCCCCTCTCCTCACCTGGGCTGCCAGTGCCCTTTTAAACTGTCCCTCCACCTGGAGCATGCCCTGCAGCTACTGAGGGGTGGGGCCTACTCCACCCAGTAGTGCTCCAGGTCTTGCTCTGGTTTAGCCTGGGGTCTGTAAATCCCATCACAGCCAGATTGTTAACAGATGCATACAAAAATGAGTGTGCACTTTCAGGAGTCTTGCCCTATGTTATTTCTGTAGATGGACTCTACAAAAAAAACAATTCCAGCACCCCTTAAGTTTGGGGAAGTCTATATAGTGATGCTAACATTGCTGCTGCTGTCCACAGACACTAAAAGAGTACTATTTAGTACTTATGACTGACAATCAAACTGCTTCAGGAACATAGGAATTGCCAGACTGGATCAGACCCAAGATCCTTCTAGTCCAGAATCCTATCTCCAACAGTGCCCAGTAGCAGATGCTTCAATGGAAAGTGTAAAAACCCTGCAGTAGACAGATGTTGGATAATCTGCCTCCCTCAGTAGATCAGCTCCTAATCCTTAATACTTAGAGACTGGCTTATTTATATAAAGGCATTACAATATTCTCCCATTCTAACATCTTGCTAGCTTTTTTGACCACATTGAGCAGCATTCTTCACTGAGTGTCTACAATGATACCCAGGTAATACCAGAGTTGATGCAGTAAATTTAGAACCCTATAAGGTGTATGAGTACCGGTAGTTCACATTTTTCCTCCCAGTGTTCATCATTTTGTATTTATCAACCCTGAATTTCATTTGCCATAATGTTGCACATTCATCTAGCTTGGTTAGGTCTCTCTGAAGCGCCTCACAGACCTCTCTGGTCCTGACTTTTCCTAAGTAACTTTTTGTCATCTGCAAAACTTGCTACCTTACTGCTCACTCCCCCTTCTAGATTATTAATAAATATATTAAATAGCACGCGACCTAGTACAGAATCTTGAGGCACCTGCTGTTAACCTTTTGTCTTTATAAAAACTGACCATTTAATCCTACTATTTGCTTTCTGTCTCCTAGCCAGTTTTTGATCCAAGCCGATACTATGCCTCTCACACGATTAGTTTATTTAATAGCCTCCTCTGCTTTTGGAAGTCCAAATAAATTATGTCAATCAGTGATATTTTATTCACCACTTTATTAACACATTTAGAGAACTCTAAGCGATTAGTGAGACATCATTTTCCTTTGCAGAAAAATTGCATTATCTTCCAGGAGTTCTGTTGTTTTATTTTTAATTATTGTTTCGACCAATGGGCCAGGTGAAAAGCAATGGGCCAGGTGCAGATGTAAAGCAGACTGGTTTATAATTCCCAAATCAACCCTAGAACCTTTTTTAAGTATAGGAACAATATTTGCTACTCTCCAGTCCTCTGGAACATTTTAATGAGTGATTGGATATCTGTATTAGTAATTCAGCTTCTTCATATTTCTCCTAGATATACCACCTGTGCCTGGTGACTTATTTCCTTTGAAATGATCAATTCTTTCCTGTACTACTTCTTCTGACACGTCAGTTTCCAAGAGTAACTCATCTTTATTATCAGAAAAGTGCAGGTCTTAGGCAGGTATCTCTCCAACATCCTCTGTGGTGAAAACTGATGCAAAGAAATTGTTTAGCTTCTCAGCGATGTCCTTGCCTTCCTTAATTGTTCCGTGGCCTCTGGAGATTCCAGTGGGCCCACAAGTGGAACTTCTAATTTCCTTCTTGCATATTGCCTGCTGTAATTTATGTTCTTGTTTCACTAGGGTCAGATTTCCAAATTTTGAAGGATTTCTGCTTGGCTTGAATAGCCTCTCAACTTTTGCCATTTAGCCATATTTGATTTACTCCTTGCCTTCATTGTTCCCTTTTTGTTCAGCGTTACACATGCTTTGTGAGACTCTATTATTGTTCCCTCACGTACTATCCATGCCATTTCTACGGATATTACTTCCCTTACTTTTAATGTTAGGGCCTATTAGACTAGCCTCATTAAAATGAAATCTCCTTTTCTGAAGTTTAGTGCAATTGTGTCACTTTTTGGTTCCCTAACTTTTGGTTCTCTTGGATGGTGAACCTAATTACATTGTGGTCACTATTATTCAGTGGCTCAGCTACTATCACTTCTTGAATTAGCTCCTGTGTTACTTCTGATTGTCAAGACTAGCTTCTCCTCTTATGTGCTCTAGAAATTGCTGTTCCAATAAGTGAACACTTAAAATGTTGAGAAATTGTTTCATTAAATTTTGTCCCATTCTGCCGTTTGACTATTTTACTGGTGGGTAGTTGAAGTCCCCCATTATTGCCATTTTATTAGATTTTGCTGCCTCATTGATTTCTTTCAATATTGTGCACTCAATTTCTATTTCTTGAACTGGAGGCCAATAGTATAGCCCTACTAATATATTTACTTTCTTATCACTTAGGACTTGTATCCATATAGTTTCAACTGTGTGGTTCTCTCCACTCACAATAGTTATCTCATTATATTCTATGGAATCCTTTACATACAAGACTAGTCCCCACCTCTTTGGTGTAGTTTATCTTTCTCGTATAGTTTGTAACCAGATAATACATTTTTTGTTGAATTTTGCCATTCCACCAAGTTTCTAATGCCTGTTATATCAAAGTTATATCACCTATTTTTGCTTTGAAGAGATTGTGGCCATCTGCAGCATGGTGGATGCAAGAGTAAAACATATGGGGCCTGATTCACTGTCCCAAGCCTTCCCATGTACCTCTCCAGTGATGCAAAGACTATGGAATCGGGATTACCAACCCTGCTGGGGAATCCCTTGTATGGGGAAGTCTCCAGGGGATATAGATCCACCTCCTTTCCCATTCTTCCCCAAACCTTCAGAGCAGAGACCATATCAGGTTGGGAAATGGAAGGGGCTCCTTGCCCCCTCTGAACCAGCACATACAGTCACAATCTGGCCCTCAGAAAGTAACTTGAATCTGTTGATCCAATTCACAACAATATGAAGTTGAGTACAAAAGTTAGGGAGCAGAATATTATGTGTAATTTGAACCATTGCTTGAGGGCCCAAACTCAAATCTGTCAGGCAAATAGTGGGAAGCAAAAGTTATAAGTATGGACCTGGCTGTTGGAAACACCAGAGCAAATGAAGGAGGATGGGAATTGTCATTCAGCAAGCCTGTGCAGTTAGAGATTACAGTTGTCTCCATTAGCCAGGAGGCAGGGCAAGGAGTAGGGAAGAAAAGGGTGAAAGTTTGGCTCAATAACACAAATATTATTGATTACAAAGCTGTGAGACCAGCAACATCACTTGGCACTTGACATCGCTTTGGACAGGGCAAATTATTTAAATGTATGTGGTACATTACGTTAATAAATCAGTCAGATATTCATGGATTAGAATAAAAATAATAAAATAACAACTCCCAGGCCTGCCCAGCAGTGTCACAACGAACATGCTAACACGCTAAATCTGAGTTTGTGACTCTCACACAGTCCTAAGAAGAAGGAGTGTCTTGTGTGACTCTACAATGAGCTGTGAGTTGTTGTCTTCCCTTTCAATAGAGGGTCCCTGGTTCTAATGAAGCTCCCCTTGATAAGAAAGAGAGATATCACAGTCCAAACATGCTTCTCAGATCACCAAGAAGATTCTGTGCCATTTTAGAATCTGATCCTGAGCCCACCGCAGTCAGTGGCAAAGCTCCCACTGAATCCAATAGACTCAGGATCAGACCTCTAGTGGATTAGAGGATTATTCCTAGGTATCCTATGATACTGCTGCACTCAGCAGCCCATAATGAATGACTACACCTATTTTCACAAATCTAACTTAATGAGAACATGGAAATTAATATCAGTCACTTTCTTACAAGCATGTCTAGTACATGACATGCAGCATTCTTTATTTCTCCTATTATCTAGCTACCATAAGTAATAAGCTTAATTGTTGACAATTCAAAAGTGCCACTCTTTTCCCACCACCACATATCCTCATAGAAAGGGGGAAGATATTGACATATTTCCTTGAATCATGTGGTGGATGTCAAGCTTCTATGACAACAGAGAAGAGTATGCATAGCCCCACTGAATTCATTATATGTCATGAAAAAAAAGAAAAACGATTACTAACACTGGCAAGATATGAAACCCATAGGCCATTACGCTGCAATATTTAAACAATTTAATTTCTGTTGGTTAATAAAATACCATAACTCCACATCAAATCCAAGTGAAATTTGACAAATTTACCATACTCAGGTAAGCTGATTTTGAATAAATTAGTGCTGCTGATGAGTTTTTTTTCAAGCATACTTCTGCCAATTAAGCAAACACTATCAAGAACGTACATATTTCATAGCCTTATTCCTAAGGATATTTGCTTCTTTTTCACAAAGGTCCCTAAGACACATGTTTTACATTTCCTCTTTATTTATTGGTCTATATTTATTTCTTTAATTCTTCATATAGGTTTTACTGTTACCTCTACACCCCCAATATTTAGCTATGAGATATATATTTTTTACCTTTGTTTTGCTGCTACAGAATGCCACTTTCTTTGCATGCTTTTGTCACTTATTTTAAAAGACACTTTTTCTTATTTGACCAACAAAAATTGAAATTGTAGTTTACAAATTTGTTCCTATCCCATATCCTGTTGGTTTAAATCTTGTCAGTACACTTTGCCTGTATTCATATCCCCTTTATCCTTCTGGTCTATGAATTTCAGACGTGACAATTATTATCTGGAGGCAGACAGGGAAATGATATACTGTGTTCAGCACTGTGCCAAGTGAAATTTACAAACAAAAGGTAATGTATCTTACACCAGAGACAATACACTATGTTGAGTACACCAAAATATGCTGAATACAAATAAGCAGCACTTTCTACACAAGTACATACAAATACATAGCCTCCCAAATGAGACAGAATACCTAGGAATATATGGCTAAAGTCACATTTGTATAGATACACTTCTAAGTCATACCTACTGGTCTCAAGTCTGGCTCTCTGTGCCCCCAGAGAAGATTCACTGAGGAAGCATATACCATGATGCTACCACTTACACTCTTCTTGGTTTTCTGCCAAGGAGCGCATGGCTGCAATATCCACTGGGGGAGGAGGTCCATAGCATATGGAGCTAGGATAGTTGAATCAGAGAATTCCTCCTGCTACCCTGACTGCACTGTTTTCGCCAGCCAGCCAACTCTACTCACATTTGTTGGCTGACCTGTAAAATACTGGCTGATCTGTTTTAACTAGGGCCGTCAAGCGATTAAAAAAAATTGTGATTAATTGCACAATTTAAAAAATTAATTGCTGTTAAACAATAATAACATTTATTTAAACATTTTTGGATGTTTTCCAAATTTTCAAATATATTGATTTCAATTACAATACAGAATACAAAGTGCTCATTTTATATTTATTTTTATTACAAATATTTGCACTGTAAAAACAAAAGAAATAGTATTTTTCAATTCACCTCATACAAGTACTGTAACGCAATCTCTTTATCATGCAAGTTGAACTTACAAATATAGAATTATGTACAAAAAAAAACTGCATTCAAAAATAAAACAATGTAAAACTTTAGAGCCTACAAGTCTACTCAGTCCTATTTCTTGTTCAGCCAATCATTCATCAACCCCATAGAATATTGGGGTTGGAAGGGACCTCAAAAGGTCATCTAGTCCAACTGCCTGCTCAAAGCAGGACCAATCCCCAGACAGATTTTCACCCCAGTTCCCTAAATGACTCTCTTAAGAATTAAACTCAGAACCCTGGGTTTAGCAGGCCAATGCTCAAACCACTGAACTATTGCTCCTCCAATTTGCAGTAGATAAAGCTGCCCACTTCTTGTTTACAATGTCACCTGAAAATGAGAACAAGTATTAACGTGGCACTGTTGTAGCCAGCATTGCAAAATATTTATGAGATAGATGCTCTAAAGATTCATAGTCCCTTCATGCTTCAGCCACCATTCCAGAGGACATGCATCCATGCTGATGATGGGTTCTGCTCGATAACAATCCAAAGCAGTGCTGACCGACGCATGTTCATTTTCATCATCCAAGTCAGATGCCACCAGGAGAAGATTGATTTTCTCTTTTGGTGGTTCAGGTTCTGTAGTTTCTGCATTGCAGGGTTGCTCTTTTAAGACTTCTGAAAGCATGCTCCACACCTCATCCCTCTCAGATTTTGGAAGGCACTTCAGATTCTTAAACCTTGGGTTGAGTGCTATAGCTATCTTTAGAAATCTCACATTGGTACTTTCTTTGCGTTTTGTCAAATCTGCAGTGAAAGTTCTCTTAAAAGAACATCGTGCTAAGGCATCATCCAAGAGTGCTATAACATGAATTATATGGCAGAATGTGGGTAAAACAGACCAGGAGATATACAATTCTCCCCCAAGGAGTTCAGTCACAAATTTAATTAACAGATTATTTTTTAACAAGCATCATCAGCATGGAAGCATGTCTTCTGGAATAGTGGCCAAAGCATGAAGGGGCATACGAATGTTTAGCATATCTGACACGTAAATACCTTGCAATGCCAGCTAGAACAGTTCCACACAAATGCCTGTTCTCACTTTCTGGTGACATTGTAAATAAGCAGAATTATCTCCCATAAAGGTAAGCAAACTTGTTTGTCTTGGCGATTGGCTGAACAAGAAGTAGGACTGAGCGGGCTTGTAGGCACTAAAGTTTTACATTGTTTTGTTTTTGAGTGCAAATATGTAACAAAAAAAATCTACATTTGTAAGTTGCACTTTCACGATAAAGACACTGCACTACAGTACTGGTATGAGGTGAAAAAATATTTAATAAATTTCAATTGGTATTCTATTGTTTAACAGTACGACTAAAACTGTGATTAATCGCGACTAATATTTTTGAGTTAATCGCGTGAGTTAATTGCAATTAATTGACAGCTTTAGTTTTAACCCAACATAGGTGTTTCCCGTCTTGTGTGGAGTTTTCCTTTATCACTTTTGAGAAGTGCAAAAGTGCCCACCCTCTTTTATTAACCATTACTTTTAAACCTTTAAGGCACAAAACTGAATATGAATGGTGTTAACTCACCAATCCAATAAAACAGCAACGGATAAAAATCCCTGTAAAAACTGAAATATAGTTCATTCTTCTTGCAAGTTTGCATGCAGCTTACAAAAACGTAAGTGACACTGGCATTTTTTCATAAATCCTCAGAAAAGGCCTGGATACAGACTATCTATAAGAAAATCATCAAGCTAGATTTTCAAGTCAGGCTAAAATGATCCCAAATGAGTAGATTACTTAAAACTATATTACCCATGAAGAACGTTTTGGTGTTGGACTACCTTAGTTTTTATACCCCAAAGCTAAATGCTGAAAAATGGGAAGCTATGTCCTCAATTTGACTCCTCTTATCTTTAATGTCCATATGCATTCCTGCTGCAGCATTAATCAGCTTTACATTTATAATAAGCCCTTTCTTGTATATCAGGCTACACAATATGCACATAGCCTTTTTTAGTCTACCTGCACATTATGGACCAAATCTTCAAAGCCGGGGCACAACTAGTGCCCCCACAAAGCCACGCGCTTAGATGAGTCAAGGGGCATTTGTACACACTCCAAAAGACAGTTAGGTGTGCAGTTATCTGATCTGTATACACAACTACATCTTCGTTTCGTGGGTCGAATAAGCAAGCATGACTTTGGGGGCCCATCAGTTGTACCACCTTTCAAAATTAGGCACTACATGGAATAAAGCTGTTAACGTCACTCCAAGATTAATGTGTAAATTTCTGAATTCTAAACCCAGCAATTTTAACATTCACACAAAACACACATTCACTGTGAGACATTCAGAAATGCTCAGCATTGGCCAAACTCAAATAAATGTGTTAGTCTCTAATGCGCCACAAGTACTCCTTGTTCTTTTTGCTGATACAGACTAACACGGCTACCACTCTGAAATCTGCTCCCAGATTTGACATTAAGGGAAATTTCAACATTGACTTCAGTGGAAGCAGAGTTATGTCAGGCTAAGGTCTTTTGGAACTCCAATCCTACATGTGTAGAGCCTGATCCTGAAAACAGATCTATACATGCAGATACCATTATTATATTACAGTCCCACTGAAGTCTGTTCATAGATTGTGTAAAAACATATTTAGTTATGTTTGCAGTAAATACATTTCAGTATATTTGTCTTTAAAAGTTATAATTGAGGTAGTGACATGAGGGAGCTACTAACTGCGAATAACATTAGGATTGCCACTGACCCATTTCTTGTCGTTTCCAAGGACTTTGACATGACTTGCAGTAATTGGGGAAGAAAAGAATCAAATGGTTGGTGATGTAAAAAATAGGGTCATGTCTTCAGCTGAAGTAAATCAGCTCCACTGAAGTCAGTGGAAGCCAGCTTATATTAGCTGAGGATTTCACATATAATCTTTCAACATTTTTAACTGCTATACAATATTTGAGAATAACTAGGATCAGCATGGTATATTTTATGCTATCCATAGGCACTGACTCAGCACCCCCAGGCAAAGGAAAAAGCTGGCACCTGTGACCATCAAGTCCATAATTTCAGGGGACATGCAATGGTTGACAGGGGCGGCTCTAGACCCCAGCGCGCCAAGCAGGCGCTTGGGGCGGCCGTTTCCCGGGGGGGCGGCATTTGGCTCCGGTGGAGCTCCCGCCGGCATGCCTGCGGCAGGTCCGCTGGTCCCGGGCTCCGGTGGACCTGCCGCAGGCACGTCGGCAGGAGCTCATCCGGAGCCGCGGGAAGAGGGGACCCGCCGCGGGACCGGGGAAGGGCGGCGCAGCGCTCCGCGCTGCTTGGGGCAGCGTGATCTCTAGAGCCGCCCCTGATGGTTGAACTTAGTTCATCATGTTTTTTCTTCTCTGTCCCTCTGACCTGTACTCTGGCAATGCTAAAGGAAATGCAGGTCTAGAGGTTCAAAATGATTTACTCAAAGTTATTTTCTGTATCATACGGGAAGTTAATCTAGATGATCATAATGGTCCCTTTTGGCTTTGGAGTCTATGAATTTTCTCCCTACATAACTGTAGCTTCTTCAGAATTATTTTTCATATTATTTTAACAACTTTGCTTTAGAAAAAGAACTAGAGGGTGAATGCAGTAAGAAAAAACCAGTTATGCACAAGCAAAGAAGCCCTGTTTTTCTGGCTGTTGCTACAGTTAGCTTAATAAATAACTGTACTCAGACTCACTTATAATGGAAGAAAGAAGAGATGAAGAAGTTACTGTCAGAGGAAAACTGGGCTAGGTGAAACATCAAACTGACATCCTCATCTTTATCCCCTTCCTTCTCCAAAATCTTAAGTGTGTGCAATATTACTTGATTTCAGCAAGAATCTATTTAGCTAAATGAAAAGACTCTCCAAAATGTTAGTGCTATCAATACCCTCTTCATCCCCACACACTCTCAGACATTTTACATGGACTCTAGCTCCTCCAACATGACATCTCCAATATTACTGTGGCTTAGTATCCAACTTTGGCATCCACTACTTGAACCTCCCAACAATTATTGATCTACTCTGATTGAAGATCTTTCGTATGATGAATTTTGCTGAGTAATTTCCACAGAATGATACTTAACATTTGCAGTGGAATTCTTTCCACTCCTTCTGGAAAGAATATTCTTTTTCTAATGCTCATATACAGGGTGCAGCTCCAGCTTGCTTTGTGTAACTCAAACCATAAGATCCTCCATTGCTATGAATTTCTATTTCAATTCACCTTCTTTGCATCTGCTATTAATTTCTTGCATTTATGTCCATGCTAATATCAACCTCACTGTTTTTATCATGTTCTTGTAAAGGGATCTGTTTCAGATTTTCACAATGTACTTGCCAGAAGAAATAATGCTGTTTACTGCTCTTCAAAGGAAATGTTCTCTCCACACACACTGAGCATTGCCTGCTCTTGTCACGGTGCATCTTGCTGATTTCCTTCCCTTACCTTGTCTCCAATAGAGTCTCCTCATTTTTAACCACTCATTCAACTGACAGTTGAGTATGATGCCCATCTACCCCTGCTCGTGCTTCTTTCATTATCCTCCTGCCTTTAGCAGACTTATCTAATCTGGTTCCTTCTGAAGCTGCACATTGCATTTCTTAACTCTCAGCCTCCCTGAAAAACTCATGATTTTGTTGACTTCAGTGAAGCAAGGTTTTTATTTAGTTTCAGAAAAACAAAATCAAACTATTTGTTTGTATGTAAGTGGTAACTTCAAATGTTTCTGGGTATTCTGTTTATAAGAACTCTGTATTTTCCATCATTCCGGGTTAAAAATGTAGAATAAGATTACCTAATACTTTCTCTGAATTCTCTACATAGATTAAAATCTGCTCTCAGTGACATCAGTGTAAATCAAAAGTGACTCCATTCTAATTAGTTGAGTTATTCTGAATGTACATTGGTGTCAGTGAACAGGATTTGGCCTAGTGCACCTTCCAGTCTGTTTAATGCCAATCAGTTCACTGGAGTTTTGCCTCTTCTATGAAATATCAGAGTTGTACAAAGCTAAAGAATGTAAGATGCAGTTTGCAATCCTGTACTGCATCTAACTTTCCTTTTCCCTCATGTTGTGTCCCACAAGCTTTTCAAAGGTACACGTCTCTTTGTTCTGTGCCTAAAAAGCGTTGTAGTGTAGTAATCTTAACAATGCAACTATAATAAACCCTGCTGGGACCATGATAAAACTTTAGATGCAGTGTTTTTGAAAGAAAACAATGTGGGGGTCTTAGTTCAAGTATAAGTAACCATTCCAACTCTAAGGAAGCCAGTTTACACGGGTGCAGAAGTCCAGAACCAGGATATAGGATATTTAGGTGAAATCCTCTCCCACTGAAATCAAATGGGAACTTTGCTGTGGTTTTGATAACTTAATTCACTTGCTAGACCAAATTTCCCAGCATCTGTTTTTGTTATGTGGGGCTTAATCAGCCATACAGTCTCTCTTTCCGAAAAAAGGGGTTGAACAGTCACTCCAGTACACTTCCCCCTACCCTAACAGGAACTGCATTAAATGGAGTTGAACGTCCAAATATTTGTCTGTCTGAGAAATTTCAGTCCCACAGCTTCCTGCCACTCCTTACATCTATCCAAACCATTTGATGCACATTCAAAGACTCATGATTTAAATTCATTCTGAATGCACAATCTACAGACACTATTAAAATTAAAATGAACTAAAAAAACACCAAGAGCACTTTCCCAATACAACACCACATAAGAAATCCCTCAACAGCAGACAATGCAAGCAAAACTTCAGTGGCTCAAAAAGCTGCTGTATTTGCACTTAGTTCTGCTACTGCTTCAGGTGATCCTGGCACTGGCCTTGTGCTCTAGGGCTCCTTACACCATAGCAAAAATAAATACAAATCCAAAACAAAAACACCCACATTCAAGGTCTTCTCATGCCAAGAAAATATAATAATAAAAATATCCTGCCATACTCTGGAACTCTTCACCCATTCTCTGTTATTTCTCTATAATGATGGGAAAGTGGAAACATTTATTGAGGTGACACACCATGGCTTCCAGAAATTGAGATGTCTAGAAACAGTCAGCTGAGTAATGTCACTTTCTGTATATCTCTGGATCCTTTCTGAAATGATCCAATAACAAGTAAAGATACAGCTGCAGTAAACTTTCCAAAGTACAGTTAAAGCACAAGTATACTGCACAATGCATTCTAGCTCCGCAGTGAACTGTTTGAACAATTTTAAGACAGCTTTCCTCCCTACATGAGTTAACAGAATGCATACTTTCTATCAGTAGCAAAAGAGTATGTCCAGAGACTATAACTTCCTCCTAGATGGTTGCCACTTCTTTATCTTTTCAACAATGAAAAACAGGTGATGAAGCATAGTATGCAAAGTATAAATGTAATAAAACAATAATGTACCCTCAGCTATACATAATAGACCAAACTCTGCTCGTGAATGAATGCACACAAGTCCCACTGGCATAAATGGGAGCCCTGTATATACATTTGAGAGGAGAATTTTACCCACCAGGACTAAGATGATAAACTAGGAAAGTGATGACAGGATTAACAATCTTTATGGATGGGGGGAAGCAGTAGATGTGATATATCTCAATTTTAGTAAGGCCTTGTCTACACTACCAAGTTTTGTCACCAAAAACTGCTTTTTGTCAACCAGTGAGTACATACACACTGTGATGAGACTTTTGTCGGGAAAAATGCCCAGTTTGGTGACTAAATATATCCATCCTGACAAGAGACTTTATGTCTTTTTGCTCTACGTTTTTCTTGACAAAGTGTCAGTGTAGACACCATGCTTGATTTCATCACTTTCATTGGCCTCCAGGAGGTATCCCACAATGCACATCCTGACCGCTCTGGTCAGCAGTTTGAACTCCACTGTCCTGCAGCTAGGTAAACAACCATCCATCCCCCCCCCCCTTAAAAGCCCTGGAAATTTTTGAAATTCCAGTTTCGTTGGCTCGGCATGGAGAGGCCTCATTGCATCTTCCCAGGTGACCAGGATGGATTATCGCACCAAATGCTCTCCCACTTGGACCACTGCGGAGCCATTGGTTCTGATCAGAATATGGGGAGAGGAGGCTGTGCCGTCCGAGCTGTGCTGGAGCCATAGGAACTGGGATACCTACGGGCACATTTCTCAAGGTTTGTGCGAAAAGGGCTATGATCAGGACATGCTGCAGTGAAGAGCAGAGATAAAGGAGCTGAGGCAGACGTACCATAAGGCGAGGGAGGCAAACTGTTGCTCCGCTGCTTCACCTAAGACCTGCTGGTTCTATAAGGAGCTAGATGCTATCCTCGATTGCGACCCCACCTCCACCGCCAAGAGCCCCATGGATACTTCAAAGGGAACAGAGGCGTCAGAAAGAGGACCTAACCCGAAGGACGAACTTATTGATGAAGAGCTGGAGTTAGACAAAGATGTGCAACTCCTGGCGGGGTTGACCAGTGGGGCAGGCATTCAGGAACTGTTCTCCACTCCTGAAGTGTCTAGTCAGTCTCAACAGTGGCTCTCTGGGGAGCAAGAAATAGGAGATGAGATGCCCGGTAAGTGGCTGTGACTTGTTTAGTGCAGAGGTGCATTCAGTGTATAGAAATGTGGGAGGCTGTGTTTCTGTGAGGTGGAAATTTCCCTGTGTAGCTAATCAGTACGGTGGAATAGGGTGTTGATGCACAGTGAGACAGGGTGGATAAAAATCAATGATTTTATTTTAAATCAAAAAAATCCAATTTTTTATTTAAAATCAGTGATAAAATGCTTTTTGAGGAAAAAAACCTATCTAAAGATAGTTTTAATTATGATACATTATAGCTCAATAATAGGGATTCTCAATTCTAATTCTGTAGTATGAGATAATATATTCATGTAAGTTTTGTAAATGAGTTCAAATAGTTCATCGATTAGGTACCCAATCTTAGGAGGTTCCAAGGGTTTCTGTATAGATTATTTAGGTTAATCTTTCTGTCTACCCAATGGGACTCAGTGCTCAGTCTCGAAAAGGGTTTTTTCTATGAGGCTCTTCAGAAGTTAGTATTTGGCTTGTTGCATCGGCACCAACTCCGGAGCTGGAGCTACAGGCGCCAACTTTCCAATGTGCTGGCGTATGCTCACTGTTCAAACCCTGGCTCTGCCACAGGCCCTGCCCCCACTCCACCCCTTTCCGCCCCCTCCCCTGAGTCTGCAGTGCCCTCGCTCCTCCCCCTTCCTCCTGCCGAACCTCCTGTACATCACAAAACAGCTGATTAGGAGGTGTGGGGAGGCGCTGATTGGCGGGGATGCCTTTGGGCAGGAGGTGCTGGCAGGGGAGCTGATGGGGGACTGCTGACGTATTACTGTGGCTCTTTGGCAATGTACATTGGTAAATGTTGACTCCTTCTCAGGCTCAGGGTGGCTACCCCTGGTCTAGAAGATACCATCAGAGATGCTTAGTTTTGCAGTTCTCAAACTGTGGATTTGTGTCTCCAGAGATAACATGCTTGTTAACAGCAAAAATGTTTTTAAATAAATAAATAATATATAGAGGTGAGAAATAACAGACCTCAACCCTATCGTCCCTCTGCAAATTTGTTTACACAGAGTCAATCCCTTACCTTTCTCTAAAAATGCAAAGTTTCGAAAAGTTAAATGAATAGAAGATTGTTGGGGGCAGAATAGATCTGGACAAGGAGAAGAAATCTGGAGATAAATGTGTGATGGGAGGGACAGGAAGTAGAAACAAAAGTGAAACTGTTTGAGCAGCATATTCCAGAAGTCTTGAGGCCTTTCTGAATGTAGCCTTCATTGATTTGAGATCTACCATACCATTCTCTCACTAGAAGGGAAAACCTATAATGGCAGCAGGCTGTAAAAGAGACCTAGTTTGGGAATATTTAAATGAAGTTCCTCTACCTGTGGGTAAGACAGGCATGCGTGCAAAATGCAAACAGTGCAACAAAGAAATGCAAGGGCTGGTTGCCCAAATGAAACAACCACCTTCTCGGGAGGAAGCTGAATTGAAGATTACGAAAGGAACATGCCTGAACATGCAGGATCTTCAGGTTGGTAATAACCAACAAGAATGCACTTTTATGTAGAAATCCATGATTAAATTGAGTCTTCCTGACTAGTGATTAAAAACATGATTTAAATTAATTTGATTTAAATCAAATCCACCCTGTGGCGAGATCTCATGGGAATCCTCCAGAAAGATCTCTAGGAAAGTTTCCTGGAGGTACTTGGCAATCCTCTGTTGAAGGTTCCATGGCAGAGCATCTTTCTTCCTCCCACCATTGTAGGAAACTGTTCTGTGCCATTCGGCAATCACTTGTGCAGGGACCAAAGCAGCACATGGGTGAGCAGATCTCCATGCTTACCATTAGCAGTGAGATGTCTGTTAGAATGAACCCCTGTCTGTGGAAAAGTGTGGGAGAATTTTAGATTTTTTTTCCATAGAATGCTGCATTACGACCCTTGGAGAGAGTGTGTGCTCTTTTCCCCGTGTAGAGTGTTGCGCCCTCTTCCCCCCCCCGCCCACCTCACCTACACTCATCATGGTTTGGCTGTTCGCAGAGATGTGTGCCTAGCTAGGGTCAGTGAGAAAGTGATTGCAATGTTGCAAAAGCTGTACTTAACTGAAATGTTACAATGCTGTGTGTGAATTTAACAATCCCGGTTCTGTGCGTTGTCCCCTATGCTTCACCAGATGTGGCCTTGAGGAACTCCCCACACACCCCTGCTGAGCATCTCTGCCAGATAAGAAAGCGCCCAAGACACAGCAAAGAAGATATGTTCCAGGAGGTCCTGCAGTTCTCCAATGCAAAAAAAAAAGTGGGGGGAACGTAAGGAGTGCTGGGAAGCTGAACAGCAGGACAGAAAAGAGAATCACGCATTAGTTAAGGACACAACTGAGAGGATGATAATGGAGGAGCAAATGCAGATGTTGCAGTCCTTAATAGCGATGCAGACTGAGCAGATCCATGCTCGCCCTCCCCTGCAGCACACTCAGAACACTTTTCCATGCCCCCCCAAACTCCGCCGACACATTCCTTTCCACTTTCTGGGATTTCTAGGTTTCCCCTTCACTCCACCCCCTCGGACAACTTTCACAATGATAGCTGGACCTAAACACAGTTGTGAAAGTCTGCCCTTCCCTGGTTCCTCCTTTCCTAGCAGGCATCTGTGTGTTTGTGTGTGTTGTTTCTTGTTCAATAAAATCCAAGTTCTTTAATGGTGAATCACCTTCATTTTTTTTCTACAAATTGAGATTGCAGGCACTACCAATACATGCGTTATCATTGTCTTACAGGAATATAAGGCCCAAAATGACACCATTGCGTCCTAGGAAAACTGACAGAGATATACATTACTGGTGCTCATTGTCAATGTGCTGCCTCAAAGCCTCCCTGATTCAAACTGCCCCCCTCTGGGCTCCTCTGACAGCCCTGGTATCTGGCTGTTCAAAATCAGCAGCCAAGCGGTCTGCCTCAGCACTCCACCCCGAGCAAACCTTTCACCCTTAGCTTCACAGAGATAATGCAACGTACAGCACGCAGCTATGACCATGGGAATATTATCTTCATTAAGGTCTAGCCTGCCATAAAGGTATCACCAGCACACCATTAATCTGCCAAAGGAACATTCAACTGTCATCCGGCACCTACTCAGCCTGTTATTGAACCGCTCCTTACTGCTGTCCAGGCTTCCCGTGTAAGGTTTCATGAGCCATGGCTGTAAGGGGTATGCTGGGTCTCCCAGGATCACTATGGGCATTTCAGCATCCCCCACGGTAATCTTCTGGTTTGGAAAGAAAGTCCCCACTTGTAGCTTTCTGTACAGGCTGGTGTTCCTGAAGATGTGTGCGTCATGCACCTTCCCGGAGCAACCCACGTTGATGTCAGTGAAACGCCCTCAGTGATCCACAAGGGTCTGCAACATCATAGGAGAGTACCCCTTCCTATTGATGTACTCTGTTGCAAGGTGATCTGGTGCCAAAATTGGAATATGTGTGCCATCTATCGACCTTCCACATTTAGAGAACCCCATTTCTGCAACGCCATCCACTATTTCATGCACATTTCCAAGAGTCACGGTCCTTCGTAGCAGGATGTGAATAATTGCCCTGCATACTTACATTAACACAGCCTCAATGGTCGACTTCCCCACTCCAAACTGATTCCCGATGACTGGTAGCAGTCTGGAGACGCCAGCTTCCACACAGCGATTGCCACATGCTTCTCTACCGATAGGGCAGAGTTCTCATTCTGGTGTCCTTGCACCTCAGGTCTGGGGCAAGCTCCACACACAGTTCCAGGAAGGTGGCTTTCCACATCCCAAAGTTCTGTAGCCACTGATCTTCACCCCACTCCTGCATGATGATACGATCCCACCATTCAGTGCTTGTTTCGCGAGCCGAAAAGTGATGGTCTACCCTATGCAGCTGCTCTGTGAATGCCAAAAGCAATTTAAAGTTGCTCCTATCCATGTCACATAGAATGTCGGGTGCCTGCAAGTCTTCTTCAGTTAGGACCTTGACAATTAACTGCACTGCCATGTGCGATGTCTTCATGACAGTTAAGAAAGCATAGGAGAGCAGTGCAGGATCCATCTCTTCTCACAAAGATGCTGAAGTGCATAGCAAAGAAGGACTGTTGCAAAAATGCTGCAAAAGAAAGCTGGAAGCCCCTGAACTGCTGGGACATAAAGCAATGCAACATGGGACATTTAGCAAGGTCCCAAGAGTGCTGTGATGCAATCCACTCTGCCTTCCATAGCAACATAAGGTGTCGAGCTGGCCTGTGGAATAGTTACCCACAGTGCAATGCTCATACTGCTGATGATGGTGCCCCATTGTGGATGCAATCTGCTGACAGAGGGAGCAAGTGTGAACATGAGAGTCCAATTTTTATTATGTTGACTTTTGGGTGTCGCCATCACTTTTGTCAACAAAAATTTGTAGTGTAGACATAGCCTAAATCTTTTGATACTGTCTCACATGACCTTCTCATAAGCAAATTATGCAAATACAGCCTAGACAAAACTACTATACAGTGGGTGTACAACTGGTTGGAAAACCATACACAGAGAGTACTTATCAATGGTTCACAGTCAAGCTGGAAGGGCATATGAGTGGGTTCCTATACAGAGATCTGTCCTGGGTCCAGTTCTGTTCAATATAGTTATAAATGATTTGGAAAATGGCATAGAGAGTACACTTATAAAGTCTGTGGACAATACCAGCTGGGACAATTTGCAAGAACTTAGGAGGACAGAATTAGAATTCAAAATTATCTTAACAAAGTGGAATAATTGTATGAAATAAACAGGATGAAATTCAATAAGGACAAATGCAAAGTACATAATTCAGGAAGGAAAAATAGGAAATGACTGCCTAGGATGGAGTACTGCAGAAAAGGATCTGGGGTTATAGTGGATCACAAACTAAATATGAGTCAACTATGTAACACTGTTGCAACAAAGCAAACACCATTCTGGAATGTAAAGCAGGAATGTAAGCAAGACACAAGGAGTAATTCTTCCACTCTACTCAGCACTGATCAGGCCTCAGTGGGAATACTGTGTCCAGTTTTGGGCACCACGTTTCAGGAAAGTGGACACATTGGAGAAAGTCCAGAGGAAAGCAACAAAAATGATTAAAGGTCTAGAAAACATGATCTACAAGGAAAGATTTTTAAAAAATGAGTTTGTTTACTCTGGAGAAGAGAAGACTGAGGGGGCACATGATAACAAACTTCAAGTACGTAAAAGGTTGTTATAAAGAGGAGAGCAATAAATTATTCTCCTTATCCACTGAGGTCAGGACAAGAAGTAATGGACTTAAATTGAAGCAAGAGAGATTGAGGTTAGACATTAGGGAAAACATCCTAACTGTAAAGGTAGTTAAGCATTGGAACAAAGTACCTAAAGAAGTTGTGGAATCTCCATCATTGTGGGGCGAGGTTAAGAACAAGTTAGATAAACACCTGTCAGAGATAGTCTAGATAATACTTAGACCTGCCCCAGAACAAGGGACTGAACTAGATGACCTACTGATGTCCCTTCAATTCCTGCATTTCTATGATGCGATAGTCTCCTCTCATTCTGCCCTTTTTCATAAATATCTCCCACCAATTCAGAAGTTTCAATTTTAAGAATTATTTACATTACAAAAAGTAATAATATATTTACATATTTTCCTGATAATACATTATGTACTTCTCCATACATAGGGGGACTGAGTCATTTATCTGCCGTCCCGAACGGGAAAACTGAGAAGTGTGCTGCTTGCCAGGAGCTAGGATTCATGATGTGACGGACAGACTGCCAAGACTTATCAAGCCCTCGGATCGCTACCCCTTCCTGCTTCTCCACGTGGGCACCAATGATACTGCCAAGAATGACTTTGAGCAGATCACTGCAGACTACATGAGGCTCAAGTGGTGTTCTCATCCATCCTCCCTGTGGAAGGAAAAGGCCCAGGTAGAGACGGTCGAATCGTGGAAGTCAACGAATCGCTACAGATGTGGTGTCGGAGAGAAGGCTTTGGATTCTTTGACAATGGGATGGTGTTCCAAGGAGGAGGATTGCTAGGCAGAGTCAGGCTCGACCTATCGAAGAGAGAGAAGAGCATCTTCACAAGCAGGCTGGCTAACCTAGTGAGGAGGGCTTTAAACTAGCTTCACGGGAGGAAGGAGACTAAAGCCCTGAGGTAAGTGGGGATGTGGGGTACCGGGAGGAAGCACAAGAAGGAGAGCACAAGAAGGGAGGACTCCTGCCTCATACTGAGAAAGCAGGACAATCAGCGAGTTATCTTAAGTGCATATACACAAATGCAAGAAGCATGGGAAACAAGCAGGGAGAACTGGAAGTCCTGGCACAGTTAAGGAATTATGATGTGATTGGAATAACAGAGAGTTGGTGGAATAACTCACATGACTGAAGTACTGTCATGGATGGATATAAACTGTTCAGGAAGGACAGGCAGGGAAGAAAAGGTGGGGGAGTTGCACTGTATGGAAGAGAGCAGTATGACTGCTCAGAGCTCCGGTATGAAACTGCAGAAAACCTGAGAGTCTCTGGATTAAACTTAGAAGTGTGAGCAACAAGGGTGATGTTGTGGTGGGAGTCTGCTATAGACCACCAGACCAGGGGGATGAGGTGCACGAGGCTTTCTTCCAGCAACTAACAGAAGTTACTAGATCACAGGCCCTGGTTCTCATAGGAGACTTCAATCACTCTGATATCTGCTGGGAGAGGAATGCAGCGGTGCACAAACAATCCAGGAAGTTTTTGGAAAGTGTAGGGGACAATTTCCTGGTGCAAGTCCTGGAGGAACCAACTAGGGACAGAGCTCTTCTTGACCTGCTGCTCACAAACAGAGAAGAGTTAGTAGGGGAAGCAAAAGTGGATGAGAACCTGGGAGGCAGTGACCATGAGATGGTCGAGTTCAGGATCCTGACACAAGGAACAAAGGAGAGCAGCAGAATACGGACCCTGGATTTCAGAAAAGCAGACTTTGACTCCCTCAGGGAACTGATGGGCAGGATTCCCTGGGAGAATAACATGAGGGGCAAACGAGTCCAGGAGAGCTGGCTGTATTTCAAAGAATCCTTATTGAGGTTGCAGGAACAAACCATCCTGATGTGTAGAAAGAATAGTATATATGGCAGGCGACCAGCTTGGCTTAACAGTGAAATCCTTGCTGATCTTAAACACAAAAAAAGAAGCTTACAAGAAATGGAAGATTGACCAGGGAGGAGTATAAAAATATTGCTCAGGCATGCAGGAGTGAAATCAGGAAGGCCAAATCACACTTGGACTTGCAGCTAGCAAGAGATGTTAAGAGTAACAAGAAGGGTTTCTTCGGGTATGTTAGCAACAAGAAGAAAGTGAAGGAAAGTGTGGGCCCCTTACTGAATGAGGAAGGCAACCTAGTGACAGAGGATGTGGAAAAAGCTAACGTACTCAATATTTTTTTTGCCTCTGTCTTCACAAACAAGGTCAGCTCCCAGACTGCTTCACTGGGCAGCACAGCATGGAGAGGAGGTGACCAGCCCTCTGAGGAGAAAGAAGTGGTTCAGGCTATTTAGAAAAGCTGGACGAGCACAAGTCCTTGGGGCCAGATGCGCTGCATCCAAGGGTGCTAAAGGAGTTGGCAGATGTGATTGCAGAGCCATTGGCCATTATCCTTGAAAACTCATGGCAATCGGGGGAGGTCCCAGATGACTGGAAAAAGGCTAATGTAGTGCCCATCTTTAAAAAAGGGAAGAAGGAGAATCCAGGGAACTACAGGCCAGTCAGTCTCACCTCAGTCCCTGGAAAAATCATGGAGCAGGTCCTCAAGGAATCAATTCTGAAGCACTTAGAGGAGAGGAAAGTGATCAGGAACAGTCAGTATGGATTCACCAAGGGCAAGTCATGCCTGACTAACCTAATTGCCTTCTATGACAAGATAACTGGCTCTGTAGATGAGGGGAAAGCAGTGGATGTGTTATTCCTTGACTTTAGCAAAGCTTCTGAATCAGTCTCCCATAGTATTCTTGATGGCAAGTTAAAGAAGTATGGGCAGGATGAATGGACTATAAGGTGGAAAGAAAGCTGGCTAGAACGTCGGGCTCAACGGGTAGTGATCAGTGGCTCCATGTCTAGTTGGCAGCCAGTATCAAGCGGCATGCCCCAAGAGATGGTCCTGGGGCTGATTATGTTCAGTATCTTCATTAATGATCTGGAGGACGGCGTGGACTTCACTCTTAGCAAGTTTGCAGATGACACTAAACGGGGAAGACTGGTAGATACGCTGGAGGGACCTAGACAAATTAGAGGATTGGGCCAAAAGAAATATGATGAGGTTCAACAAGGACAAGTGCAGAGCCCTACACTTAGGACAGAAGAATCCCATGCACTGCTACAGACTAGGGACCAAATGGCTAGGAAGCAGTTCTGCAGAAAAGGACCTAGGGGTTACAGTGGACGAGAAGCTGGATATGAGTCAACAGTGTGCCCTTGTTGCCAACAAGGCTAACGGCATTTTGGCCTGTATAAGTAGGGGCATTGCCAGCAGATAGAGGGACGTGATCATTCCCCTCTATTCGACATTGGTGAGGCCTCATCTAGAGTACTGTGTCCGATTTTGGGCCCCACACTACAAGAAGGATGTGGAAAAAATGGAAAGAGTCCAGCAGAGGGCAACAAAAATGATTAGGAGGCTGGAGCACATGACTTCTGAGGAGAGGCTGAGGGAACTGGGATTGTTTAGTCTGCAGAAGAGAAGAATGAGGGGGGATTTGATGGCTGCTTTCAACTACCTGAAACGGGGTTCTAAAGAGGATGGATCTAAACAGTTCTCAGTGGTACCAGATGACAGAACAAGGAGTAATAGTCTCAAGTTGCAGTTAGGGAGATTTAGGTTGGATATTAGGAAAAACTTTTTCACTAGGAGGGTAGTGAAACACTGGAATGGGTTACCTAGGGAGGTGGTGGAATCTCCTTCCTTAGAGGTTTTTAAGGACAAAGCCCTGGCTGGGATGATTTAGTTGGGGATTTGTCCTGCTTTGAGCAGGGGATTGGACTAGATGACCTCCTGAGGTCCCTTACAACCTTGATGTTCTATGATTCTATGATCAGTTATAATATACCATCAGATCAGAGTCAGATGGAGGTACGTTGGCTCATATAATTAGACCACAGGGGTTTGCATAATTAGTGTATGGTTATTTACTTTACCAGCCATGAAGGGCAGAGACCTAACTCTTTGCAGCCTCAGACGACACTTTACTTATGGTTATATAACATCTTAAGAAGTTAACATTGATAATGGAATGTGGCAGGGAACTGAGGATGGAACAAAAGTATCTTTATTGTTAACATAAACACTATCTCGGATTATTAAGATATTGTAAAGATTTGTAGCAATACAATTGCAGGAGGCTCAGTGTCTCAGCAAACCTTTTTTGATAATTCACATTCTGCCAATATAAAGAAGACTAGTATCAAGCTTTACCTGGCAAATTCTGCTATAATTTTGGAAAGACGACTTCAATGGAGTTGTAACCAAGAACAAAATTTGGATAGTTAGATATAGCTGAACCATTTTACCAGCCTTTGGCATGAAAGTAACTGTTAATAGCACACTGCTCCACTGCCCAAGAGTTCATGACAAGAAGTGAATGATAATGTATCCAGTTAAAATTTACAGGGGAAATGTGGGTAAGCAATATGTAATTACCCATGTTAATGTATGAACACAAAACATTGGAAAATTCTCCCATTCTCATAAAAAGTGTCTAAGACTTTAAACAACAAGTAAGAAGGATTTCAATTTAATCTCTCATCCTCTACTCTCATCATGTTTATTACTGACTCAGAGGGAAAATGCTGTGTACTGCATTACCAACATCACTTCCTGCAGCCCTCAGGTTTTCCTTAGAGGATGCCCATCCAAGTAATGACCCTGCCTCTCCCTGCTTAGCTTATAAAATATGAGTAAAGTATAGCTTGAGGTAGTACAGCTGCATTAAACATAAGCATATTCATCTGCTCACAAATGTTAATTTCACTGCACACTTACGCATGGACATACTGAGTTCTGAAAAGATCTTGCTTTCTACTGAAGTGCACATGTAAATAATTTTCAGATGCTTAGGAATGCCTTGATTGTGATGTTTATTTGTTGTCATTTTAAAAATATTAAATGTATCAACATGCCAGTAGTCACTATAGGTAGAACATAAAAAAAATTATAGAAGCTAAATATAACATAGGTAGGGCCCTACCAAATTCACCCATCAGTTTTGGTCAATTTCACAGTCAGAGGATTTTTAAAATTGTAAATGTCATGATTTCAGCTATTTAAATGTGAAATTTCACGGTGGTGTAACTGTAGGGGTCCTGGCCCAAAAAGGAGTTGTGGGGGGGTCCGCAAGGTTATTGTAAGGGGAGTTGTGGTACTGCTACGCTTACTTCTGCGCTGCTGCAGGTGGCGGCACTGCATTCAGAGCTGGGCAGCTGTAGAGTGGCAGCTGCTGGCCAGAAGCCCAGCTCCGAAGGCAGAGCCACCATCAGCAGCAGTGCAGAAGTAAGGATGGCATGGTATGGTATTGCCACCATTATTTCTGTGCTGCTGCCTGCAGAGCTGGGCACCCAGCCAACAGCTGTCACTCTCCAGCTGCCCAGCTCTGAAAGCAACGCAGAAGTAAGGGTGGCAATACCACGATCCCCCGTAACATAAGCTTGTGATCCCCGCAACTTCCTTTTGGGTCAGGACCCCCAATTTGACAAACTCTGGTTTCCCATGAAATCGGTATAGTATACGGTAAAAGCACAGAAAAGACCAGATTTCACGGTCTATGATGCGTTTTTCATGGACGTGAATTTGGTAGGGCCCTAAACATAGGGCATTGACATATAGGACCTAAATTCTCCATTTTTGCATACTTTCAGCCATTGGTTTCTGTTGTCTAGGAAGATGTTGCTGGTGTATAAAGATGGGTCTTACAATATGCTCAGAACAAGGCACGACTTGGGCTCATCCTGATCTCTAGCTGGTGGGTGTTTAACTACCCTGGGTCCATCACAGTAAATGCTCTGCCTCCAACTCCCTAGAGTTCAAACTAAGAATTGCTATGTGTGTCTCAATAACTGAAGTCACTATGAGGGATCCCACAGGAAGAGGTGGATTGCCCAGAGAGAGTTCAAATTAGGCCCACTGAGGGCTTTAAAGAAGAGAACAACCACCTTGAAACTGAATCAGAATAAAATAAGCCACACTGTTAATTTTACCAGGTTGCCATAAAAGGCTACAAAACTAGGTTCCTAAAATATCTCAAGGAAAATTCTGAAGTTCTATAGCTGTGAAAAGTACATTTTAATAACTCTTTCTTCCTTCGTTCTTAGTGTATTTCAGTCATTTTTTCAATCAAATAACATCCCAGGGTGTGCAAACTAAACAAGCGATAAGTGAATAATCCACTAAAAACTGATTCTGCGTGTTGGTTGGCAATACAGCACCAAATCACCGACACGGAACTAGGACATCTATTTCATGCATGAAGCAGCACTTTATCATGGTACAAGTATCTGTACCTTTTATTAAACTGACTGCGGTCTCTGGCTAGTTCCAAGACCCTGCAATAGGTTTTCACATTATATTCACCTGAGCTTAAAATAAATCAAACCTTGCTCAATTTCTTGTACATACTGGATTCTTAGAAAATTATTTAACAATTTCAACTACTGAAACTTTCTACCTCAACAAACATAATTTAATGATTTCTGGCATCTTCTCCTCTGTTCACCCTTTTACTTATATACTAATTGAATTGGTAGTATCACCTTCTACAGTTTAGCCAATTAAACTTTACAGAACTTATCTTTTATTTCAGCCTTCAAATTAGCCTAGAGCAGTAGCTCTGCCTTGTATGTTAAACATCTGTAACACAGTACAAGCAGCAACAACAACGATACTGAAAGCAATTAGTACACATTTGCATTTTCTAAACAATTTTAGGGTATAATCTGGAAATGAAGGGAGAGAGATTTTCCCATTTGGGGAGGGTCTTCAAGGTTGTTCTAAAAATCCATTAACAAGAAACCCTTACATAGGTGAGCTCTTTGCAATTTTGCCACATTTAGATTTTCTCCCAGACAACTGTCTAAGCTAAATGCAAATGCTGATTTAAGCATCATTTGGAAATGTCCCTTTCCATCACATCGGCATTTTCTATAGCTTGCTATTGAGAAAAAAAAGGACTGTATTTTGATTAGTGAAATAAATGAGACCTAGAATACTAAACAGGAAAGTGGAGGTGGAGGTGGAGAAGAAGAAGGCAGGAGGGATAATTCAGTGGTTTGATCCTTGGTACCAGTACTTGGTCCTGCTATTGAAGGCAGGGGGCTAGACTCAATGTCCTTTCAAGGTCCCTTCCAGTTCTAGGAGATAGGATATCTCCATTAATTTATTTATTTTTATTCTTTTAAGAAGAGCAGGAGGCGGCAGCAGCAGAAGCAGCAGAAAGATGCACATGATTTTACCACCTCCAAATTGTAAAGAGCTAAAACATATTTCCTGATCCACTAATCTGTCAGATGAGAATGGTGCCATTTTAGGACACTCTCAACCAGCTTATGTCTATTAACTAACAATTCATTAATTTACTTAAAGAATGAGGGCTAAATTGTGCCCTCGGTTATTCATGTGCATGGAACTTGTGTGTGTATGTCTTGGGCTAGAGTCTGTACATTTGTGTAATTTTGACACTTCTTTGTCTAGATCTTTGTTTCACAAACCATCAATACACAATATGTAGAATGGAGCCACAAAAATCATTTTCTCCACAGTACAATATAGAGTTATGCAGCATTCCATACCTCGTATCATTATAATTATTATTATTATTATTATTGTTATTATTACAGATGGAGAGCTCCTCTTACAAGGAAAAAATGCCAGCAAGCAAAATGCAGAGCCCTGAAATCCTGTTTCAGGAAAGAAATTCAATTTGATTCATGTGACTTCTGTGATATTTATACTCAACACACAAGTTAATTAAACCTCCATCCAGTTAAGCAGAGTTTTTAAGAGCAGCAGTGAACTGAATACAAATAGTAGAGATTACAGAATCTCAGACAGCATGACCTGATCCTGTTCCAGTGGAAGCTAATGTGACACTCCCATTAACCTCAATGGGAGCAGGAACAGTCCCCCATATCTTAAATTTGCCATTCAGTTTTATTTTCATTTTCTCAAGAGGAGTTTTAAACATTTCCCAAGTTCTTGTGTCCCTTCTTCCCATAATCCTAGAGGTCCTTCTGTATTTGTCACAAGAGGAATACAAATCACACCTCATTAGGAGCCAGGAAATATCCCCCCTTGATCATCCCTATTATTTTACAGTTCTAAAGGGCATAACAGGCATGTGTTTAGAACTGTCACTGTTTTCTTCCCTCTCTTCCTTCTCTACTTACCCTAATCTTTTCCCACACCAATAGTAACAACTAATGTGAGAAACAAAGAATATGATGTCCCTTTTCAAAAGCTCATTGTCAAGAACAAAGCACAGATCCCTATGCAAACAAATCACAAAATATTGCTACCCAACAAGCTCTTAGTACCAGGGTAAATTTCCTCTCTACTTTTGCCATTCTATGTGTGACAGTACCTCCCATAAGGCTTTATGGAAATATGCTTAGAATGTGTTATATGCTACATATGCCATGTAACATATCTCCGTAAAGGTTATGATCTACTGAATGTATTAATCCTATTTGTATGCATGAATCATTTTTGTATTTGAAGTTATGAATATTGGCTGTGTACTGGCTTGATTTCTAAACAACGTTAGTAAAGCATTTGGTCAGTTCCTGGAGAAAGGAATGTTGAAGTTAAGTACCTAATCAAGAGACACTTAAAGGACAATGAATCGTGGAATGCTCCAACCCACATAAGAAGTCTACTTGAGGACCTTCAAGGTAGCATGTGATCCATGGCTACTACCAGGTAAGAAACTGTGAGTCATGCATAGTCATGTGACTTGCCCAGGTGACTCCAGAACTCCATCTTGGAGCTGGACTTTGCATAGGACTGAGGAGAGGGTCTCCACCCAAAAGAGAAAGTCTATTTAAACCCCTGGGAGACCCCTCCATTTTGTCTTCAGCTGGCTAAAGAGAGAGCCTCTCCACCCCCCAGGATACTTGAAAGAAATTGGAACTAAGGACAGTGTGCAAGGGGTGTGAGTGATTGCTGGATCCAGGCTAAAAGGAGATTAGTCTGTAAAAGGGAGCATTCTGGAACTGGTGAGGATCTTATCTGTAATAAGTTTGATTAAACATAGATTTGCACGTTTTATTTTATTTTGCTTGGTGACTTACTTCATTCTGTCTGTTACTACTTGGAACCACTTAAATCCTACTTTCTGTATTTAATAAAATCACTTTTATTAAACTTATTAATTAACTTATTAATTAACTCAGAATATGTATTAATACCTGGGGGAGAAAACAGCTGTGCATATCTCTCTATCAGTGTTATAGAGGGCGAACAATTTATGAATGTACCCTGTATAAGCTTTAGACAGGGTAAAACGGATTTATTTGGGTTTAGACCCCATTGGGAGTTGGGCATCTGAGTGTTAAAGACATGAACACTTCTGTTAGCTGCTTTCAGGTACACCTGCAGCTTTGGGGCAAGTAGTTCAGACCCTGGATCTTTGTTGGAGCAGACGGGAGTGTCTGTCTCAGCAAGACAGGGTGCTGGGGCCCCGAGCTGGCAGGGAAAGCAGGGGCAGAAATAGTCTTGGCACATCAGGTGGCAGCTCCCAAGAGGCCTATCACACTATGTCTCACAGAAAACAAACAAAAACAAGGGAATGACTAACCTACATAGAACAATTCTGGAACTACCAGCGTAGTCTTCCAAACATACATCACTCTCATTCCCAAGAGGTCAGTTGCATGCTGAGTAGTAATTTTATTTCTGCTTTAGAGACAGTGATGATCTTTTGGATGTTTTGTGAAAATACATGGCCCCACCCCACTCTCTATCCTTTTCAGTACCTTCAGGACTATGTTCTGGACATATCTTCCAAATATGATTAACAAATGAGGTTCATGCAAAAGACTAATTCCAGACTCTAATAATTGAGAAGTTCCCCCAGATCTTCTACTGGTGTAAACCAGAGTAACTCCAGTGACTTCAATGGAATTATGCCCATTTACACCAACTGAGCATTTGGCCTACACTGTTTTCTTTTGATGCCCGATCAATTCAGCTAAATGCCCTGTATTTCACATGCATCACTCTGAGCAACCATGGTTTATAGCATAAGGCACCTGAGATATCGCTTATGGTGAGTGTAAAAGGCCCAAGGTCAACATAGGGGAGTCTGTGGGCATTCGCTACTAGAAATATTTAGAAAAACTATTTTTAAAATGGGGACTTCTTTGCTTATTTCAAGCACTTTTTTTTTTACAACAGGTATAATTACATTTTTATTTCTATGGCAGACTCTTGTTTGCTATCATTTTCCCCTGTAAAGCCGAGAATTCCTTAACACAGTTGGCTCTCCCCATGCCCATATTCACCAACTCTTTCATGGCAATGTTTAGGAAAGGGCTCATAACCCCTTTCGCTCTTGTCTGAGAACCTAGTCCAACAACCAGTGAAGTCAGTGGCAGTTTTTTCCATTGACTTCAATGATCTGATAGATGATCCATTACTCCTGTCATGACTTAGCCTTCACTGAAGTCAGAGCCCTTCTCTCCGAGGCACCCAAGAACAGGTATCCCTAACATGACATTTTCTCATCCAACACATTGTTTGAAATACACGGACACCAATACAAAGAGAACAACCATCTGTGCAACCTCTTGACTTACGAGCATAGTATTTCCAAAAATCTGTCCTCAGTTACAGTATTCACAGCTGGAGTAAATGAGATTTCAGTGGAGTTACACCAGTGGCACCGGTGCTGGGAGCTGAATTCGACCCAGGGTGCACAATACTGTTCTACTCTTGGCAGAAGACCACGTCTAAAGCAATTCAATTATATTTTCACTTTGAGGAGGTGCTTAAGAAAAATATTAAAGGGAAAACAGAGACCACTCTTGCAAAGTAACAGGAAATTATTCCAGCCCCATGAAATATGACAGACTATGACATATGACACCAAATGCCTTAAGTGCTTACTCACATACAACAATGCCGCTTCAAGTTCTATACACAGTTTGGTCCACCAGTGTCTGTCCAGTACTTGTTTACAAACTGATTTATTGCACGTGCATGGTCTTCTGCCTATCACTATAACAACGACCTGCCTACATCCTTGTGTTATTTCTTCTTTACATCACTAATTTGTGTAATTTCAAATATACCCTGTGTACCCAGTCACAATGTTTATCTGTTTAACCAACAGTATAGTCTAGGTATCTAACTGCTTACTCAGTTGGGTACTTTGTTATACTGGTAACTATCCCTTTGAAGCACAAATCATTTGTTTTTAAAAAAACAACAATCTTCTTTATGGGGAATTCCAAATCTACAATACATGGAGCATGAACTACCTATAATGCAGAGTGAATTATTATCAATATGGCCCCTCTTTGGAAGCATATTTTATTTTAGATTGCAATCTGAGTTACAAAAAAACCTTAATTATTCCTTTGAGGAGCAATTTTTTGTGCTTCATCAAAAGGATTTTTTAAGTGTCTCCAATCCTCATTCACTAAACTAGTTTCTACTACCATAGTCTTTTCTCCAAGCAGAGGATCTGCCCTCTAAACTTTAATTTTTAAGAACTGAAAATAAATTTGTTTTTAATTTTGTTCATCTAACTCAAAAATCCATTTCTCTTCTCGGGCATCTTCCAGGAAAGGTTTCCACCCCCGCGGTGTCTTTGGTTGGTGTTAAATTTATCGGAATTACCATTTAGACAAGATGAGAGATTAGAGGTAATCAGGTTGTGTGTTAGCCTTTAGCCTCATGACATTTTCTATGCATTACAAATTTTTTAAGAAAGCTTTCCAACTTTCTGTCTTTGTAAGATTATTTAGTTAGTTTCTTGATAATTTTCAAAGAAACATACTTATAATAAATGACTGGAAAAATCCTCAATCTGTTCGCTGAACTGTAGGGAATTGTTTTTCAGACCTTAGCTAAAGACCTAATCTGTTAAGCGACTGTATCACTAAGACACAGTATGTAATAAGAAGCTTTCATTATTTTCAAAATGTATTGTCAATGCTGGATTTTCTTCCTCCTAATCAAATGTGGATGGATGTTTCCACAGTACGTGCACAAACAGCAAATCTAAACAAATCTATACTGCTTTGTCACAGTTTTGTGCAGTCAGGATTTTTTCTACTGGTTGTTCTGGCCCTTTGGGGATTTCCAGTGCATTTATGCACCATGTCATAGTGCCACACTAACAATGTGACAGTTAATAGTGAGGCGGCCCTTCCAATCCAAACACCCCTTTTCATTCATTTTCTCAGAATTATTTTGGAAAACTCCATGAAAACCTGTTCAGTCATTCTTGTGTTATCCAAACATGGGGGACAGGCAGTTTTCAACTGTTAAGAAACTTTTCAGATTTTCTTTTTAATTACACCCTGCTAACTCAAACACAGCATTATTTGAAAAACTCATCGGAGGGATGACTTTAGGGGTGACTTGTGGCTTTAGGCATAGCCTTCAGCAAGGGGTGGTGTGAGGTGGCTCCATCTGCAGAGTAACCTTGCTAGGTATCATGATTCAGACACTCCTCTTAGGGTATGTCTACACTACAAAATTAGGTCAATTTATAGAAGTCATTTTTTTAGGAAGCGATTTTATACAGTCGATTGTGTGTGTCCCCAAGTGTATTAAGTTGCATAGAGTCGGTGGAGTGCGTCCACAGTACCGAGGCTAGCGTTGACTTTCAGAGCATTGCACTGTGGGTAGCTATCCCACAGTTCCCACAGTCTCCACCACCCATTGGAATTCTGGGTTCAGCTCCCACTGCCTGATGGGGCAAAAACATTGTCACGGGTGGTTTTGGGTACATGTCGTCAATCGCCCCTCCCTCCATGAGAGCAACGGCAAACAATCGTTTAATGCCTTTTTTCCACACAGATGCCATATCATGGCAAGCGTGCAGCCCGCTCAGCTCAGCCGCCGCTGTTGTGTCCTGAGTGCTGCTGGCAGCAGATGGTACAATAGGGCTGAAAACCATCGTCACGCTTCCGCTGCCACTCTGCTCTCCTGCTGTGGCAGCTGAAGGTACAATAGGTCTGCAAACCATCGTCATTGAACGACCGAATGACCGCTTCCACTGCCACTCTGCTCTCCTGTTCTGGCAGCAGACGGTGCAGTAGGGCTGCAAACCATCATCACACTTCCACTGCCACTCTGCTCTCCTGTTCTGGCAGCAGACGGTGCAGTAGGGCTGCAAACCATCATCACACTTCCACTGCCACTCTGCTCTCCTGTTCTGGCAGCAGACAGTGCAGTAGGGCTGCAAACCATCATCACGCTTCTGCTGCCACTCTGCTCTCCTGCAGATGCCATACTACAGGAAGCAGGGAGCCCGCTCAGATCACCGCGGCAGTTACGAGCATTGTAAACACCTTGTGCATTATCCTGCAGTATATGCAGCACCAGAACCTGCAAAAGCAGGCGAGGAGGCGACGGCAGCGCAGTGATGACAGTGATGAGGACATGGACACAGACTTCTCTCAAAGCACGGGCCCTGGCAATTTGGACATCATGGTGGTAATGGGGCAGGTTCATGCTGTGGAACGCCGATTCTGGGCCCGGGAAACAAGCACAGACTGGTGGGACTGCATAGTGTTGCAGCTTTGGGATGATTCCCAGTGGCTGCGAAACTTTCACACGCATAAGGGCACTTTCATGGAACTTTGTGACTTGCTTTCCTTTGCCCTGAAGCGCCAGAATACCAAGATGAGAGCAGCCCTCACAGTTCACAAGCGAGTGGCGATAGCCCTGTGGAAGCTTGCAACACCAGACAGCTACCGGTCAGTCAGAAATCAATTTGGAGTGGGCAAATCTATTGTGGGGGCTTCTGTGACCCAAGCAGCCAACGCAATCATTGAGCTGCTGCTATCAAGGTTAGTGACTCTGGGAAATGTGCAGGTCACAGTGGATGGCTTTGCTGCAATGGGACGGTGAGGCAATAGACAGAACGCATATCCCTATCTTGGCACCGGAGCACCAAGGCAGCCAGTACATAAACCAAAAGGGGTACTTTTCAATGCTGCTGCAAGCACTGGTGGATCACAAGGGACGTTTCACCAACATCAATGTCGGATGGCCGGGAAAGGTACGTGACGCTCACATCTTCAGGAACTCTGGTCTGTCTGAACGGCTGCAGCAAGGGACTTTCTTTCCAGACCAGAAAATAACCATCGGGGATGTTGAAATGCCTATAGTTATCCTTGGGGACCCAGCCTACCCCTTAATGCCATGGCTCATGAAGCCATACACAGGCACCCTGGACAGTAGTCAGGAGCTGTTCAACTATAGGCTGAGCAAGTGCAGAATGGTGGTAGAATGTGCATTCGGATGTTTAAAAGCACGCTGGCACAGTTTACTGACTTGGTTAGATCTCAGTGAAACCAATATTCCCATCGCTATTACTGCTTGCTGTGTGCTCCACAATATCTGTGAGAGTAAGGGGGAGACGTTTATGGTGGAGTGGGAGGTTGAGGCAAATCGCCTGGCCGCTGATTACACGCAGCCTGACACCAGGACCAGCACAGCAGGGTGCGCTGTGCATCAGAGAAGCTTTGAAAACCTGTTTCATGACTGGCCAGGCTACAGTGTGAAAGTTCTGTTTGTTTCTCCTTGATGAAAACCCGCCCCCTTGGCTCACTCTACTTCCCTGTAAGCCAACCACCCTCCCCTCCCACCTTTGATCACCACTTGCAGAGGCAATAAAGTCATTGTTGTTTGAAATTCATGCATTCTTTATTAATTAGTCACAGAACTAGGGAGATAACTGCCAAGGTAGCCCGGGAGGGGTGGTGGAGGAGAGAAGCACTGGGTGGGGTGGTGGAGGACGGGAGGAGGGAAGGACAAGGACAAGTTTTGCACTTCAAAACTTATTGAATGCCAGACTTCTGTTGCTTGGGCAGTCCTCTAGGGTGGAGTGGTTGGGTGCCTGGAGCACCCCTCCCCTCCCCCGCCGCATTCTTGGGCATCTGGGTGAGGAGGCTATGGAACTTGGCAAGGAGAGCGGTTGGTTACACAAGGGCTGCAGCAGCAGTCTGTGCTCCTGCTGCCTTTCCTGCACCTCAACTATATGTCGGAGCATATCAGTTTGATCCTCTAGTAGCCTCAGCATTGCCTCCTGCCTCCTCTCATCATGCTGCCGCCACCGCTCCTCTTGCTCCCGCCACCTCTCATCTTGCATTTCCCTCCTGTCCTCACATTCATTTTGTGCTTTCATAGAATCATAGAATCTCTTTCCTGGACTCCGACATTGTTTGCCTCCATGCATTCTGCTGGGCTCTTTCAGTGCAAGAGGACTGCATGAGCTCAGAGAACATTTCATCACGAGTGCATTTTTTTCACCTTCTTATCTGTGCTAGCCTCTGGGATGGAGATGATAGTGGTAGCATTGAAACATTTGCAGCTGCAGGAGGAATAAAGGGAGTGTTGGGTTGACCATTTAAAATGGGTTGGCCATTTAAAAGGAGGGGCAAAGGTTTTGGGGTTAACGTGCAACACAAACCCAACTAAACCCCCCCTCGCACCCAATTCTCTGGGATGAACTGCGTGGCTAACAGCAGGGATGATTTCTTTTCAGCCACAGGCACACAGCCCAGCAGGAACAGCCACCTCTGAATGTCCTCTTAATAAAATTCCCCTATTTCAACCAGGTGATCATGAATGATATCACTCTCCTGGGGATAACACAGAGAGATAAAGAATGGATGTTGCTTGACTGCATTTGAGTAGCTTTACTGGCCGTGAATACATCACAAGTCTTCAGGGCAAATTAATCATTCAACATGCTCACTTTTAAACCATGTATTATATTTACAAAGGTACACTCATCAGAGGGGCCTTCTCCACCTTCAAGGTCCGGGAGCCTGGGTTGGAAGGGTAATGTCTCCAAGATGATAAACAGTTCCTGGTTGTTGGGGAGAACGGTTTCTTCCCTTGCCTGCTGTGCGCTATCTTCAACCTCCTCCTCATCATCATCTTCCTCATCCCCCAAATCCTCATCCCTGTTGCGTGAGACTCCCTTGCAGGAGTCCACGTACAGGGGTGAGGTAGTTGTGGGGGCACCCCCTAGAATTGCATGCAGCTCATGATAGAAGCGGCATGTCTGGGGGTCTGACCTGGAGCAGCCGTTTGCCTCTTTGGTTTTTTGGTAGGCTTGCCTGAGCTCCTTAAATTTCATGCAGCACTGCTGTGGGTCCCTGTTATAGCCTCTATCCTTCATGCCCTTGGAGATTTTTTCAAATATTTTGACATTTTGTCTTTTGGAACGGAGTTCTGATAGCACAGATTCGTCTCCCCATACAGAGATCAGATCCAGTACCTCCCATTCGGTCCATGCTGGAGCTCTTTTGCGATTCTGGGACTCCATGGTCACCTCTGCTGATGAGCTCTGCATGGTCACCTGTGCTGATCAGCTTGCCACACTGGCCAAACACAAAATAAAATTCAAAAGTTCACAGGGCTTTTCCTGTCTACCTGGCAAGTGCATCAGAGTTCAGAGTACTGTCCAGAGCGGTCACAATGGAGCACTCTGGGATAGCTCCTGGAGGCCAATACCGTCGAATTGCGTCCACACTACCCCCAAATCCGACCCAGCGATGTTGATTTCAGCGCTAATCCCCTCGTCGGGGAGGAGTACAGAAATCGATGTTAAGACCCCTTTAAGTCGACAAAAATGGCTTCGTCGTGTGGACGGGTGCAGGCTTAAATCGATCTAACACTGCTAAATTTGACCTAAACTCGTAGTGTAGACCAGGGCTTAGTTCCACTTCCTCCTTGCTGCCAGGCAGGTGGGAAGGGCGTAGTAATCTATTGCTGGCATATATATCACCCGATGCTGGCTTGATCACTCTGGCCTCAAGAAAAAGAGGTGCAGTCGAAGGTTCACCATTCTCTATTCCTCCCCACCCAGGAAGTAGTAAACAGGCAACTAGCTCCACTTACTCCTAATGTTTGAATCCAACATTTGGGTAGCCTGTGCAGGACTGTAAGGGGGTTCTTATTCCACCTTACTCCTTTGTATAGTCCAGGTCACAACCTAACCCAGAAATTAGGCCTATGATCCCCGTTCTGTGAAGTATGGAATGCCCTCAGCTCCCACTGTTCCCAGCCCTCTGCAGCAGACACAGCTAGGCCTTAGTGCCTTTTCTCTGCCTGAAGAAGTTTTTCATGTGAACTAGCATTAAGGAACGGACACTTGATAACAGTGTTGCTCAGTGCATTATCTTCAGAAAGCCTCACCTCTTTGCCTCTCTTCAAACATTTGCAAGGGCTGAAAATTTTGAAAAATTACATCTTACAATATTTACCCCCTACCTCTATTTCAGCATATTTTAATAGGTGCAAGTACACCCATGTGATTGGACAGCTCAAAGGAAAGATAAGAGGTTAGGAGATGTCTGAAGGACCTGGAACTTTTTCTCAGAGTTAGTGCTGCTCATTTCTCTGCTATAACTACTTTTGAGATTACTAATATAACTGGATGTGGCAGTGCACCCAAGGATCAGCAGAATAAGGGAGTCACACTGAAACGCTGTTAGATGCTGTGGTCAATTTTCATTAGGGTTAGCATTAGGTTTGCTTCCTATCTGTAATAAAAAAAAGAGCAGAAAATCATTGACCCAGCCTGATAACTCTAAAGGCCAAATTCAGAAAGCCTACTCACACTGAGTAGAACCTAACCTCAAAAGTAGCCCCACTGAAGCCCATGGGATAAGAATAGTAATAAAATCTATTCAATGTCAATCAAGATACCACAATCTGGTTTTAAGATTTTAAGAGTTAAAAAATAATAGGCATGGGACATTAAAAAAAAACAGAACAATATGATTGTCACTCAATACAAAATACAATTTCAATAGTTTAAATCCATTTATAAATTTTATTTTACCTAATCTGACTAGGCATTTGTGTCATATCAATCACCATGACATCAGAGTGTTTGTGCATTTTCTATTGGACTTCAAACAAAAAATGAGCAATACCCTGAATGTACTTAACACCACTGTACAGGATGGGTCCATTGCATCATCAGGTTCTAATTTGCCTGGACTGGAAATATTTGCTAAAATTTGCAAAACATTACTGAAAGCCTAAAACACAGGAGTATCTTTCGTGAATACTCCCAGCAATGCATACTGTCATATAAAAAAAATTGTCATTTAACAGCTGCGAGACAGCGAGCTGTCTCCCTCTGGGACAGCCCCTCATAAGCTATCAAAAATAAAGTCAGAAAAAACAAAGAAGAGCCTGTGATTATTTTAGTCTCTGGCAGATTTGCAGTAATATGTGCATCTCCATTATGCTCAGGACCAAATTCAGCCCTGCTGAAAACAAGCTGATGCTGTTGAACTCAGTGGAGTTACATCAGTCTGAAGCTGGCCAGAGTTTATATGCCAAGGTCGGTTACACAATGATAAAAAAAATGCACTAACATAGCCCTGTTTATGTAAGAAATGAAATCTTGTTATATTATTACATTAAACACTATAGAATGTTGCATTAATCTACTATGCTAATGATTTATGCTAGAAAAGTCAATAAACTACAACTAAAACTGAAAACACTATATAAACTAAGCTTTGCTTTCAAGATATACTCACACTATAATCTTTCCTACAATTACATTTGCTACTTTGACTAGTGGGTCTGTGCTCTTTACTAGAGTTATACAAGACAGGACCATTTCTCTTCTCAGGGATTCTCACAACATTTTCTATGGTTTTGATCCACGTGAATTTGTTTTACAATTCATGAGATACAGATTCCAAAAGCCAAATTTGACTGAAATCTTTCTGTGAACATGGCCTGTGTTTCAAGCCAGAGACAAGGCCCCCAGTGCAAGTGAGTCTCTTCTGATTCCAATTTTGTTATGAATATTTTGCACACGTCTTCCCCTTAGAACAAGACCAAGGCCCCAATTCTGCAAACACTTACACACATGCTTAATTTTAAGCACTTCAGCAAAGTCCCACTGAAGTCAATGGAGCCATTCATGTGCTTAAAGTTTGGCACATACACAAATGCTTGAAGGACTGGGCTCTAAGATGCTAGGCAACTTGCAATGTAAGTTTAATATATTGGAAAAAAGGACCATAAGAAAAATGTAACTACTAAGCCATTTTTGACTTCTGAGTAATGTGCATTGTCTCTGGCCTGATGGATCATTCTGATTATGCTTAGCAGCACATTGCTAAGGTTTTAAGCAGCTCTACAAGTGCTAAAAGAACAAGACAGCATGAGCCATCTGGATCCTCCACTAAATGCCTATATTCTGTTCTTTTGTACTGTTGCACTCAACCTGTTTTGCCATGTTCTAAATCATTCTAGCTACACTGGATTCTTTTCTTACATACTACCAGGGAAAAAATAAAATAACCCAGCATCTAACAATGTAGTGAGGCTGCCATTTAAGAGCAACACACACACACACACATACCCCTCCCTGTGTTCAGGGCCCAAGTAAATTCCCAACTCTGTTGCGTAAGTAGGCTTATATAAGATACTCTGGAGTCTAGGTCAATATACTTTTGCAACGTGGGGTCTCCATCCAAAATGAGGAGAGTGAATAAAGTAGGTACAGTGGGTTTTCCAGACTGTATAGGGATGGCTGACAAATTTAACTGGGATCTCTGGCTCTTTTCTAAAGTTATTGTTACAACAAAAAAAGCTTCCTGCTTCATCACCCATCCTTTGTCTGCCTTGTCTATTTAAAACATAGGCTTTTCAAGGAAGGGCCTGCCTCTCACTAAGGCAATGTTTACACTTACGGTGGCGTGTAAAGTATATGCACTGCACACCCGCCTAGCAATGGGTAAAAACAGCAGTATAGACAGTGTGGCATTGCTTATGTGAGTAAAGACAAGCCATAACCTTAGGATATATGCCCAGCACAACTCTCTACACACCCAAGCAGTGCTTCCCCCTCTACACAGACATTTTTAGCAGTGTAGTGTCCCATTGCCTCCCTGCTGCCAGAACCTTTCCTCAGCAGTGGGGAGCTTTTCATGCTCTCTCTTTTTGTTGATTCTGGAGTGACTCTGAAATCCAAAGCATGACGCGTATGCTCATGAGCTGATCAGGCAGACAAAGTCATTGGTGAGCATCTTGGTAGTTATAGCAGTGGTATGATGCTTTTCTCTTGCAGCTAACAATCGATTATTTCTGTCCTCTTCAAAGGCTTGGAAAGCTCCGAGTGTTGTGTGTTGCCATGCTGATCGAGTTGACACAGCCTTCTCGAGATTGTCTGGTTTTATTGTATCAACGTGTATGATGTTCTTGATGCTGTCCTTGTAGTGCTTTCTGGGGCTGCCTTGATTCTGATATCCTTGTGCCAAGTCTCCATAGAAAATTTTTCTGGGGAGTCGATGTTCAGGCATCCTATGATGTGTCCAACCCAGCATAGTTGGTCTTTTATAAGCAAGGCCTCAATGCTTGTGGCATTTGATTTTTGGAGAACCTCACAGTTGGTCATTTTGTCTTGCCAGTAGATCCCTATAATGGCATGCAGAGACCGCATATGGAAGGTCTCTAGCTGTTCTAAAAAGGTTTAAAATACTTTCATCCCCATGTGTCAAGACATGAAGAGAAAGTGTTGGAATGGGAAGCAGCAGCACATGGAATGTTCCATTTACTCTGATCCATAGTGAAGGTAAAGCCATAGAATCATAGAATCATAGAATATTAGGGTTGGAAGAGACCTCAGGAAGTCATCTAATCCAAACCCCTGCTCAAAGTGACGACAGGAGATGTAACACTCAATAATTGCCCTGTTCAGTTCATTCCCTCTGAACCATCTGGCACTGGCCACTGTCAGAAGACAGGACACTGGACTAGATGGACCACTGGTCTGACCCAACGTGATCATTCTTATGTTCTTATATTGTCATTTTTCAGTTAGGAAAGGAGTTTTTCATTAGGTGAAAAGTCATCTGGCTATCTAAGTCTCATGACTCTAATGTAGCTTAAGTGACAACGTCCCCTTCCCACCCATTAGAGATAGAATCATAGAAGAATCATAGAAGATTAGGATTGGAAGAGACCTCAGGAAGTCATCTAGTCCAAACTTCTGCCCAAAGCAGGACCAACACCAACTAAATCATCCCAGCCAGGGCTTTCTCAAGCCGGGCCTTAAAAACCTCTAAGGATGGAGATTCCACCACCTCCCTAGGTAACCCATTCCAATACTTCACCACCCTCCTAGTGAAATAGTGTTTCCTAATATCCAACCTAGACCTCTCTCACTGCAACTTGAGACCATTGTTCTGTCATCTACCACCACTGAGATCAGCCTAGCTCCATCCTCTTTGGAACCCCCCCCTTCAGGTAGTTGAATGCTGCTATCAAATCCCCTCTCACTCTTCTCTTCTACAGACTAAACAAGCCCAGTTCCTACAGCCTCTCCTTTTAAGTCATGCACCCCAGCCCCCTGATCATTTATGTTGCCATCCGCTGGACTCGCTCCAATTTGTCCACATCCTTTCTGTAGTGGGAGGACCAAAACTGGACACAATACTCCAGATATGGGCTGAATAGAGGGGAATAATCACTTACCTCAATCTGCTGGCAATGCTCCTACTAATGCAGCCCAATATGCCATTAGCCTTCTTGGCAACAAGGGCACGCTGCTGATTCATATCCAGCTTCTCATCCACTGTAATCTCCAGGTCCTTTCCTGCAGAAGTGCTGCTTAGCCAATCAGTCCCCAGCCTGTAGCAGGGCATGGGATTCTTCTGTCCTAAGTGAAGAACTCTGCACTTGTCCTTGTTGAACCTCATCAGATTTCTTTAGGCCCAATCCTCCAATTTGTCTAGGTAATTCTGGACCCAATCCCTACCCTCCAGCATATCTACCTCTCCTCACAACTTAGTGTCATCCACGAACTTGCTGAGGGTGCAATCTATCCCATCGACCAGATCATTAATAAATATGTTGAACAAAACCGGCCCCAGGACCGAACCCTGGTGCACTCCGCTTGATACCAGCTACCAACTAGACATCGAGCCGTTGATCACTACCCATTGAGCCTGACAATCTAGCCAGCTTTCTATCCACCTTATAGGCCATTCATCCAATACATACTTTTTTAACTTGCTGGCAAGAATACTGTGGGAGACCGTATCAAAAGCTTTGCTAAAGTCAAGATATATCATATTCACTGCTTTCCCCATATCCAGAGAGCCAGTTATCTAATCATAGAAGGCAATCAAGTTGGTCAGGCACGACTTGCCCTTTGTGAATCTATGTTGACTGTTCCTGATCACCTTCCTCTCCTCCAAGTGCTTCAAAATGGTTTCCTTGAGGATCCACTCCATAATTTTTCCAGGGATTGAGGTGAGGCTGACCAGTCTGTAGTTCCCCAGGTTCTCCTTCTTCCCTTTTTTAAAGATGGGCACTATATTTGCCCTTTTTCCAATCATCCGGGACCTCCCCTGATCGCCACGAGTTTTCAAAGATAATGGCCAATGGCTCTGCAATCACATCAGATCTGGACCCATGGACTTGGGCATGTCCAGCTTTTCTAAATAGTCCTTAACCTGTTCTTTCACCACTGAGGGTTGCTCACCTCCTCCCCATACTGTGTTGCCCAGGACAGCAGCGTGGGAGCTGACCTTGTCTGTGAAGACCGAGGCAAAAAAAGCATTGAGTACTTCAGCTTTTTCCACATCCTCTGTCACTAGGTTGCCTCCCCCATTCACTAAGGGTCCCACACTTTCCCTGACCTTTTTCTTGTTGCTAACGTACCTGTAGAAACCCTTCTTGTTATCCATCACATCCCTTGCTAGCTGCAACTCAAGTTGTGCTTTGGCCTTCCTGATTACACCCCTGCATGCTCGAGCAATATTTTTATACTCCTCCCTAGTCATCTGACCAAGTTTTCACTTCTTGTAAGCTTCCTTTTTGTCTTTAAGCTCACCGAAGATTTCACTGTTAAGCCAAGCTGTTTGCCTACTATATTTGCTATTTTTTCTGCACATCAGGACAGTCCATTTTGGGGGTTGGACTAGATGACCTCCTGAGGTCCCTTCCAACCCTGAGATTCTATGATTCTATATGATTTCTATAGAGGTCTTCCTCAGAAGTACCAGCAGCTCCCACAGCCAGGGGCACTCAGAGCATAGTACAGTGTTAAAAATACCTGGCTCTCAACTACACCAGTAACTCAGTACCATTGCTACCATTGGTGGCAGTGGCTATAATACAGATACTAACTTTTCTAAGGGGCAGTTCAGGCTAACAATCCGGAAACTGTCACAGACACTACAATTTTTTTATTTAATAATACTAAAACCTTCAATCATTAAATATATCACACACCGGAAAAAAACTATATTAAACCTATCTTTGAAAGTTAGGAAAAGCCAGATTCATGGATTCCTATTCAACCTTAATTCTGCTCCCTTGCACATCTATCCTGTGCACTGAATAAGGCGGGAGTCCTGTGGAATAAGTAGCATGTGCTCATGTAATTAAAGACTGTATCAGATGCACAAGGGGTCCAAATTAAGGTACCTTACTTCTGTTTTTTCCTAGCTTTTGAGTGTTTGAGTTTTCAATCTAAATAATGTTATTTATAGTAGGCTTGTGTGTGTAAGTGTCTGTGTGATTTCCTGGGTTTTTTTAAAGAAAAAGATAAAACAAATTCTATTATGTGCACCTCTAACAACTCCCTATTGCACATCATCATCAGGCTAGAGGCATGAACCTTTAGTACTGCAACACTTGAGCTACAGGACCGACCAGATGAACAGGCAACAAGAGAACATTATTTTCCCAGAAGCGACAATTGGTTGCTAGATCCTGGTGCTGGTCCCAGAGAATGTCCATGACTCATGAATAAGTCCAGTCTAGTCTGACTCTCTCCTTCCCCCCACTACCACCATCCCCGCTCCCACAGTTTGGGGAGTTCATCTCCTCTGTGTTGCCCCATGAGGGAGAGATTGGCCTCTGGTGCCATTGTGTTGAGTCCAGAACATGGTTGTGGGAAGCCCAGCTGATCAACCTCTCTCTCTCTCCTGCCCCATGTAGTGACCTCAGAAGGAGTGGGAAGTAAATGTGCCACTAGGGCCATATGTTGGGTCTTAGTGTTTACAGTGGAGGGATGGGGGAGCGCAGTGAGTTTTTTTCCCCTTCCACTACAGCTGTTCTGGGAGCTCCGTGGTCTTCTGCATGTAGTGGGAGCTGCTGCTACTGCTGCTTTGGTGGCAGCATGAGCCTGACTTCGGTACATTCAAAGATTTGGGCAGGCTGGCAGGAACTCAACAGAGAGAGGGAAATGGTGATTTTTAACACTCAGGCAAACCTGAGTAGAATTTCATAGGACAAAGAAAAGGCAATTCTGTAGAAAAAGGAGATGCTCCCTGCTGAGTATCACAGGCCTGCTGAAATCAATGAGGATGCAAGACCTTCTCAAAGAAAAGCTTCCTTTACAATGGAAAATATTAGGCAACCTAAATATAGGAGTCATTACCAGGTTCCCCTATAATAAGCAGTTTAAGGCCCAGCCCATTAGTATTCCTATGGTGTCATGTAGCCAACATTGTTTCTGTAACAGTCTAAGACAGGGGTCGGCAACTTTCGGAACGTAGCCCACGGCTTCCCGCAGCTCTCACTGGCCAGGAATGGTGAACCGTGGCATCTGGGAGCTGCGGGGGGCCATGCCTGCGGATGGTCAACGTAAACAAAATGTCTCACGGCCTGCCAGCAGATTATCCTGATAGGCCACGTGCAAAAGGTTGCCGACCCCTAGTCTAGGAGACTGTGGACTCAATAGGAATCCTCAAATGCATAAAGTTACTTGCATAAACAAATGCAGGACCAGGCCCTAAATTCCTTCACTAACTAGATTAGCTGATCCTAGATACAATACCAAAGTAAGTTCCCCTGTTCTCAGAAGAAGAAAAACTACAACATTAATATATTTTCTAGAATTTTGCCCATAATGAGAAAATAGTCCAGGTAAGAGAGGAAAAGTGATGGTCCTAGGAAGCAGCAACAGGAGCTCTCTCTGTTAAATTTTATATTAATAGTGCATATTCCTAAAAGGTCAGTGCACATTAAAAAATGTTCATTACATAGGGTTGCCAGTTTTGGTTGGATGTATTCCTGGAGATTTCATCACGACATAATCTTTAATTAAAGATTGATCTTTAATTCCTGGCAACTCCAGGCCAATCCTGGAGGGTTGGCAACTCTATCATTACAAATCTGTGCTTCCATTTAAGGCTTTGTGCATTATGGGCAGAGGTGAAAGTAAGCCTATACGCCCCAGTATGGCGTACTGGCAAGAGCTGGTGCGCCGTACCCCAGGCCCTTTAAATTGCTGCCAGAGCCCCGCTGCTGGAGCCCTGGGGTAGCAGCAGCAAGGCTCCAGGGGTTATTTAAAGGGGCGGGGCTCCCCCTGCCTCTACTGCCCTGGGCCCTTTAAATAGCCGCCGGAGCCCCGCCGCCACTACCCCAGGGCTCTGGGGGCTATTTAAAGGGCATAGGTGGTAGAAGCAGGGGAGTCCTGGGCCCTTTAAATAGCCCCCAGAGCCCTGGAGTAGTGGCGGGCCCTTTAAATAGCCCCGGAGCCCTACTGCCAGAGCTCTGGGGTAGCAGCAGCAGCGGGGGCTCCGGCAGCAGTTTAAAGAGCCTGGGGTGGTAGCGGCAACCAAGCCCTGAGCCATTTAAACCGCTGCCGGAGCCCCCGGCTGCTGCTGCTACCCCGGCGGGGGAGGGGAGGGCACTTACCGGTACAGGGAGGGCCGGGGCTGGCTCTGACCTCCCCATCCCTGCCCCTTCCACCTGAGGCCCCACCTTTTTACGGGGGCAAGAGCCAGCCCCACCCCAGCCCCATACCGGTAAGTCCCTATTTCTACTTTCACCCCTGATTATGGGAGACATTTTCTTGTTGCTTGTCTGCCTAAGTCTGCCCAGTTCAATCAGTATGTGCACTCAAAAAATGCAGCAGGTTGCTGGATAATGTAACTGCTAGAAAGCTGCAGAGGAGCATTAGGCCCTGTCATCAGTCTTCCATTGTGTTAGGCCCTGGAGCATTTCCTAATACAGTAATGCAAGTGATGCTAATCAGATCCTCATATCTTGATGCCTTACAGAGTTTCTAGAGGGCCGTATTAATCAATATCATCACTTTCCCATCATTGTGCAAGGGGAGTAATTTTATATATGCAGCATTTGTTAAGATTAATATTTTTGCCCACCTTAACTTTAATAGGAAATCTGTCTTACAGACTTCATCCTCTTACTAATTTTTGCTCATGCTGGGTAATAGTTTAACAATATGTTGAAGTATTTCTGATTATCTACTTTTTGGAAGAAAAATGAGTGGCTAACACAAACTTTTTCCACGAAGGCCAAGATCTTCATTTTCGATAACATTTTCAATTTAATCTTTCATTTCACAGCACATTGATTAATGTACTGCTAGTCTACATTTTTCTTCAAATGATATATTTTGTACATTTCAGAATAAACACAAGTAAATATATTTGCTGACCTTTTAAGGCTGCTAGAGATCAAAAAACAAAATTTCTTGTCACAGCCACTGCAAAATAAGTCACTGTTAAAAAATACTATTGATAGTCTCCCAAATAAACCAAAGCTATTTGAATAATATATAGGGAACATGGAAATGTCTGAAAGAGACTGACTAATAGACTTTTATGTGTTGTTTTTAAATTACAATCCAACTGCAGAAGAATACTTTAAAGGTCAAACTGATACTAAAGACAGGCAAGTAATCTGAATCATCTGTGATGAATGTGCTGTTAATTATTTATAACAGTTCAATAGGCAGCTGCTAAAAGTTTTTGAAACTACATAGCATCTTACATTTATAGTGAAGATTTTAAAGTAAAATTAATATATTTCAGTCAAAGAACCAGCATGCTGAAAAGTACAATCTGTACACTTTATTCATATGAGTGGAGTACCAGCTGCTGTAATGGGAATACTTAGATTAGTAACACAAGTAGGATTTGGCCCTAAGTGATTCGCTATTTAAGAGCAAATTTAACACTCACTGTTCTGTTCATTTAACTTTTCTTTAACAGGTCAGATCTATTTTTAAACAGGAAATGTGTAGTTTATTTCTTCTCAGTATTTTTTCTGTGCTAGAAGACAATGCTACTGATACTCGGGGCCCAATTATGCCTCCTTTGAGAAAGGAATAGGGAGAAGGCACATGCCTGAGCACTAGCCTCACAGCAGAAGAATGATGTCTCTGAAACAGACAATGCTATCAATGCCTTCGGAAATTACCCCTTATAGCTCTCTCCCTCTCTCTCTCCAGTGCAGACGTACCAGCTCTTGCGGATAACACTATTTCTCTACCTCACAGGTCACTCTTTATAAGGTGCTCAGATTCTGCAGTGATGAAGGCCATACTAAGTTCCTAGAAACACAAACTAGTTTTTAACCACTCTTTGCTAGTCATACTGCAGAGCCCATACTGCTAAGGGAGAATAAGCTAATTCTTTCCTGACTTGCACATTATCATCAGAACTGTTAACCAGGCTCCAGTTGGCAAATTTTTATTACTTGTGATGTACCAAGCCAGAAAGAACTAAGTCTGACATTGGGATACTCTACACTGAGTTCGCAGGGCTAGCAGTTAGAAAATCCAATTTTGTACATGTAAAAAATGTGATCTGTGTCACATGGGGGTTTAAAGGAGTGAGTCACTTGGTAGAGTATAACTAAGGTTACCACCTTTGAAATGCAAAAAAAGGCACACCCTACCCCCTACAAGGCAACACTGCAACCTTCCTCCCCCTTCAACAGTCATATATAGAATCCAGAGAGAACACACATATAGATAAGATTGATAACATCATTTTCTTACTGCAGACATGGGAACACTGCAGCATCTTTACCTGGACACAGAAACTTTTAACATTAGATATCCCAGTGCATTGTGATAATAATGCGAATCTTTAGACCCACATAAATACAGCGTTGCCGGGGGAGGGGGGGGAATGAAGCAATTTGCCCCAGGCCCTGGGCCCCACAGGGGCCCCCATGAGAATATAGTATTCTCTAATATTGCAACTTTTTTTTAATGGAAGGAGCCCCCGAAATTGCTTTGCCTCAGGTCCCCTGAATCCCCTGGGTGGCCCTGCATAAATAACCCAGCAGATTTAATTATTTTTCTGGTAACTGGCAAATCCATAGAAAAGCAGCCAAGACAGTCAAATATTAGTCAGGTCATAATCCTAGGTATTACTGCTCCAAAATGCTAGTGCCCCACTCTGCCTTTCCTAATGCTGCTGGAATCGATAGTTCCAATGGAACAAAAGGGTAACTGATCACCTGGATGGAATTTTCTGTAGCAAGTCACTCCTTAATTGACTCCATCAGCCTGTGACTCTTCAGTCCCTGTAAGCTTTTTCAGCTTTAGCCTACTCCTCTTCTAGGGCTACTAATATAAAGACATTGACCAACTCCTACACAGGGGTGAAGGCGGCAACAAGAGCCCCCTCTCCATGTCCCTGCCCAGCTGATCAGAGCTCTAATGGGAGAGTAGGACCTCCTCCTTCCTAGCACTCCCACAGATATTAGTGGTCAGGGAGAGGTAAGGGAGGGGGCAGGCCTCCTAACCTCTTGCTACACTGGCCAACAGAGAATGTCCATAAAGGTGGTAAAGCAGTGTGTGCTGGCTTGGACCCCCTAAGAGGGAATCTAGCTGGGTCTTTCCATGTCACTTCCTGCACTCCTAGAACAGAAAACAGCCCATCGTTTGGAATTCCCAACTGCTAGTGGTCAGCACGGCTGCTAACTCCTCTTTAAATACGAGGTAGCTTTCTGAAAGGCGGTGGAAGAAGGCAGGGCCAGGAGTACTGTGATGAGGAGGCTCCCCCCTCCTTTATATACCTATTTATCGAGGCAGTAAATCAGTTCAACCATCGTGTCACGTTAGATGACCCCCTTTCTGTGGCAAGACACCCTGGGCTGGATGTGATTTGGCAACGGGGCTTTTACAGTTGAACTGCTACATCGCCCTTTATCCTGTGAGGACCTCACAACAGCAACACTTGTCCTCAGGACCACATGCCTCAGTTACTGTAATCCTCACTTAGCAGGGTTTCTCCAGTGCTGGAAGCTTGTTCAGAATGCAGCCAGGACAGCACATATGCCCTCTGGCTATAGCTACTGTTACCATGATAGGGCCACCCTGTGTGCTTCTCATCAGCTGCCTGATGCAGTGGATTGTTTTTAAGATAGCACCCTTGATTTTTAAAACCCTTAATGGTCTCAAAGTCAGTTATAGCTTCAGCCTTAGCTTGGTGGGTCTCTGTGGTCAGGCACTATCCATCATTTAAGTTCCCCACCTCTGCTTCTTAAAGTGGGTCTAATATTTGGGAATTGCTTCTCCCTAAAATCCATTTCCATCAAGCTCTCCCTGACTTTTATAAAACACCTTAAAACTTCTTGCTATGAAGGTTTATTTGTTACTGTAAGAACTGTGGACCCTATATTCATGCATTTCTGTCCTTTTACCCATTTTTCCTGTTTGTTTTTTCTAGATCTCTTTGATTTTATTTTTTCAAAGGTAGTTTTACTATTTTAATTCTTTTAATTATTGCAATGTTTTTAATGAAGTACAGTTCTTTAGTTCTATTATACTCATTATTTATCATTATCATCATGAGATGGGGCAAAAGCCACTAAGTAGCACAATGTAACCAGGGCCAGCTCTAGGTTTTTTGCCGCACCAAGCAAAAAAAAATAAATCTCCGAGAGCGCAACTGCCAAAGCAAAAAAAAAACAAACAAAAAACCCAGAATGTTGCCCCTGGAATTGTGCCGCCCCAAGCACGTGCTTGGTTTGCTGGTGCCTAGAGCTGGTCCTGAATGTAACATTTTTAAATGGTTCCAAAAGGAATAATGGTTTTCAACGGCCCTAGGCGAATGCAAGATACCGCTTAACAGGGAGTGCCTGCAGTAGCCCTGTTAAAAACAAGTACTGTATCTCCACTGTGGATAGACAGGTTACAATGAGAGAGAGAGAGAAAGTGCATTGAGCTCTGCTTGTACAATAATAAAATGAAGTGTGTCGGGAAAATGCCATAATCTCCAGATTTACACATCAGCATGCATTAAGATCTATGCCTACATTAATATGAAGTTTGTTTTGTTATTATACGAGAACAAACACACACCATGTTAAAGCTGTATTTAAATAACTTTAGAAAAAAAGGGAAATGTTAATTATATAACAATATAGGGTCAACATACAATAATTTGCTTAACACTGTTAATTCCATATTTACATATGTACCAATATGTGTCACAACAGTATAATTGTAATTTCTTATTGTAAATGACCAAAACATCAATAATTAAAATCCTCCCTCCAAAAAAATACCAAAAATCCACGCCTGAACTGAACAATATAGCTGGCAGCTAGTTCCAAACAAACCCCATCCTGCATATAGGGAATGAACTAGGCTCAATTCTGTATTCACTAACAATTCAAACCTCAGAAGCTACAGGAGCATTGTCTGTCAGCATTTTTGAGAGAAACCGATATAATCCCACCTACTGTTTGGCTGTGCTAGACTTTCTGTACAAACAAGGCTATCACATTATTAAGAAGCAAAAGAATATCTCATCAAGTACTGGAGCTGCTCAATCAGGGGAAGGCGCTTAATGTCATTTCCTTTACAATGTACAGCTTTAATTTTTCAAACACCAGGCAGTGTCCATCCTAGAAATCTTCATAAGAAGCATGGCAATCACCAAGTCTCTTTACACCTCCACTCTGAACTACCATATCTCCAAATCGATCCCCTTTCTTTGTCAACAAGAGACTTCCCTGATATCACTCAATTTCCCCTCTCCACCACTGTGAGATTCCTGCCATTTCCTCTTTCTGCCCTACCCCTCATACAAAGTTCCCACCTGTACTCCAGCCTCAACCTTCCCACAGCTTTTGATATTGTTGACCACCCCCTTCTTCAGGACTTTCTGTCCCTCCTTGGCAAGGGCGGCTCTAAGAATCCCGCCGCCCCTGCGGCGGGGCGCGCTCTGGCAGTGCCAGTCCCGCAGCTCTGGGGGACCTCTGGCAGACATGCCTGCGGAGGTTCCGCTGGTCCCGCGGCTCCAGTAGAGCTTCCGCAGGCACGTCTGCGGGAGGTCCACCCGAGCCACGGGACCAGCGAACCCTCTGCAGTCATGCCTGTGGGAGGTCCCCCGAAGCCGTGGCTCCGGTGGACCTCCCGCAGGCATGACTGCGGAAGGTCCGCCGGAGCCGGCTGCCGCCCTGCCAGCAAAATGCCGCCCCAAGCGCGTGCTTGGCGCGCTGGGGTCTGGAGCCGGCCCTGCTCCTTGGCTTTCATTGCCTCCACTCCGTTCCCTTTACCCCTTCAATGTATCCTTCGATGATTTCTCTCTCACTCCCTCTGCAAAGGACCTACAGGGTTCTGTCCTTGTCCAATACGTTGCTTGGCTTTGGCCAACCTCATCCATTCACACAAATTTAACTATCATCTTTATTCTGATGGCTTTCAGATCTGTTTCCCCCTGCCTGAGCAGTCTCTGCCTGTCCAGTCCTGTATATTTAAATTTCTTTCTCTAAGGTTTCAACCTGGATAGCTCACTGACAACTCAAGCTGAACATGTTCATGTAGCGCAGAAGCAATATCACTTGGGATATTTAAAACTAGACTGAACACAAAACAAGAAGGAATCACATATAATGTGGTTCTTCTCTGACAAATGACATTGGGGGTCTCATGGTTGTTGTCTCTCTGTGATTTCCACATGAAATGCATCTATCTTAAAAGTAAAATGATGAGGTATGAGCCTTGATAGTTTGACTCTTAGAGAATTTCTTATGTGTGTTTTGCTAAAAATAATTGATTTCTTGTGCTATTTTCACTGTCTGTATTAAACTACTTATTTTTTGATTAGGCACTTTAAACTTCTAACCACTTATTGCTCATTTTATCTTAAATTGGGGCAATGATTTAATTATTTGACCTATACCCAGTAAAAGGTTTTTAGTGGCAAACACGCTTTAAACCCAAGCTATTATTATAAAATTGACTAAATACATTATGAATATTTTCACAGGAGAAAATTATATGTCTCTGCAGAATGTTTTACAGCAAAGACCTTTATACAAGAGTGTTACATCATAAGTGACACCATATGTTCCTACACTTCAGCTTGCAAGAAATACTGATTGTAAAACAAAACGTAATGAAGTCTTTCTGAAAAACTACTGCCCTGTGATCCTTAAAATATGCACATATTTCAAGGAGCCAATAATCAAACCAATCTAATTAAGAAATAGATAATTAAAAGGCCATCAAAAATGTTGGTAAATCATGCTCAGGACACATAACTTGATGTTTGCACTAGTTCTTATGTAGGATTAAAATAGTAATGGAACCTCATCTGAGATTTAATCTATGGATGATTTAGAGAGATTAAATTGCACTCAAACAGGCTTTATAATAAAAAAAATCCCATTAAAAATTCAACATTAACACCACAGGAACCTGCAATAATTGCGTTATCTTTCTGTACATATAACAGGAGGTGCTACAGTACCAGTCACTACAGAGTGAAAAATGTTTAGGCTAAGATTTGCACAGCCACCAGAAGTTGTCTGTAGTAGTAGTACAAAGACTAAGGTTGTTGCACTACACTGTAACATGAAAAACAGGTCACAAGAAACAAGATTAGAAATTAAAGCTGCCTTCGCAAACGTGATCACAGCATGTAATCCCTTCATCAATTTTTACTTAAAGCGTCAATTCTTTGTTTATTAAGATTTTGGGGGGAGAGAGGGCCTTAAATTGCATTTTTTACTTGTGAGCAAGGATCTTTTAGACAATCTCATTACAAGCACATGGCCATCTACTCATGGGTTTTCTGCATCAAAAATAAAAAAGTAGCTTAGTTTCCCTTTGGCCTAGCAAAAAAAGAGATCTCCCTAAGAAGCTAATTTTAAAAGGAAACACACTGATAATGTTGATTTCATGATAATGATTAAAAATGAGGTTTTCTATGCATGATAGTAAAGCTTTATTTCCCCTAAGATATTAGCTTTAAAAGACCTATAAGAGGAGATAGTGTTGCCTAGTGGGCAGCACACTGGCCTGGGACTCATGATATCTGGGTTCCACGCCTAGCTTTGCTGCTGGGTGACCTTGGGCAAGTCACTTCCCCTCTCAGATTCCTCATCTGTATAACAGGGATAATGATACTGAACTCCCTGTGTAAAGCGCTTGAAATTAACTGATGAAAAGGACTAGATCTGAGAAGCTGGCTAGCTTCGATTTATCAGTTCACCAGCAGCTCTATCGAAACATCAAGGCCTCGACCCTACAAAGACTTACGCACATACTTAACATTATGCATGCAAGCAGTCCTACTGAAATCAACACTCACAAACTAAAGTTGTGCAATACCGGTCTGATGGCCATCTTCTTGGGGACTTAACAGGGGACCTTCAGAATTTAAAATATGAGTTTCTCCAGCTGGAGCTTAGAGGCCAAGGCTCCCCAGGTGACACTGTAATGTACTCATATCTTTTTTCATTCAGGCACAGAGGGGGTCCTGAAACACATTTGCACCCTCAGGTTACGCCTATGTCAAGTCTTTGTGGACTGGGGCCTGCAACTGAAAGGTGTAAAAGAGGAGAGGATTTTCAGATCGCTCTTCACAGCATCCAAGCCACAGGTGTAAAAAACAATCAAAGCTACAGTGTCCCAATCACCAAGGCCACTGCAACTGTTTCCATCCAGGAGACCACAGTGTTCACTTGAGCCTGTCAGCAGCTCAACAGGTCTCTGAGGAATGCAGCAGTCAGTTTATACAATTAGAATCAGAGCAGCAAATGTCAGGTCAGGGATGTATACTGGGGCTGAAGGAGCGGACTTAGTACAATTGCTGATTGCCAGAAAATTAATTAACAAGATTAGTCTGATGACCAATATACAGTATTAGGGATTTTCAGTTCCTGCTTTTGCCAGCTGTTCTGCTTAAACACACTGTAGACATTACCCTGGGGATGATACTCCATTGTGTGTTTATTTCAGTAGCTGCTTGATTGTTTACATTTTTTTTCAATTTTCTGCACAATACTTTTTTAAAAAGATGGCTTTATAAAAACAAGGATTATTGCGCAAACAGAAGATACAGGATCTGAACTGCTATAATGGCCCCATCCTACCAGGTAAGGCAAGTTTCGTGACTGGTGTGCCGTGCCCTGATCTCTCAGAGAGCTGATGCACTCAAGGAGCTCCCAGGAAGTACACAGCACCTTGAAAGAGCAGGTCCTAACAAGCCTGTGCAAAATAACAGCACACAATAAAATGCCAAGCATTATCGGAATAGCTATCAAGGACAGTTTACTTCCATGCATCTACTATTGAACAGATGGAAACACAAACTATGGCAAAACCTGTAATATAAACCAACATTGCCCTCAGCAATCTCTGCTACAGGAAACAGATAGACCATCACACCAATATTTTAACAGAATTTCTGCTCACATTGCAAGATTAGATGGCATTATTACTTACAGTATTAAATGCTCAATCCAGTTGAAATTAACCTAGGCAACTGCAGTCTCCCAGAAGCTCTGCAGAATTCCTATTAATCCAGTAGCTAGACTCAGCCCTGGGTTAGCCAGAATAATCTAGGGTGGTTGAAAGTCCACAGTGAGTTCTGCAGTTGGCTAGCATGTTTCCAAAATGGGCAGCATGGATCATGGTTGGGGCACTGATCCAGCACACTGATCCAGCACACTGGAGCCTTTGCCAGTGGGCTCCTCTGCACCCTGCCCCCAATTTAATTTAAAGCTGCCTTCCTCCAGAGGAAACCTCTAGCATGCCCTTCCTACAAAGTGAATCCCTCTGGGGCACAGCTGTCCCTGCTGGCACAGGCAGGAACATATAACTTTTCCCTATGGCAGTGAGGGTGAACTGAGCCCAATAGCTGCCACTGTGACAATGATGTTGATGGGAGAAATACCCTTTTATTCACCAAACCCACATAACCCCTTCCTTTAAAGCAGACTCGCCAATCCTTATTCTCATTTACACTGAAGCTCCTTTACACTGTCAGAACAGTCTAAGAATCAGGCCTTCTGACTGCCTGGCTTCATTGTCATGCACGGGAATCAAGCTCATGACAATGACATTGGAGGAATTGCACAACAGATACTCAGGACATATCCAGACATCCTGCTGCAAGGGAAGCTTCATCGTGAACTGAGGAAGAACCTTAAAAGGAGTCATGGCCAAATGTTCCTGTTCTGCTCTGGCCAACCTGGGAAGCCCTTTCCTGAAGGTAACTAACAAAAGCAGCTTTGATAACCACAAGTAAAACTGTCTACACCTGTAGAGTTCCCCAAGTTGGCCGCAAACTCCTGTGTTCCCAACTTACTCAAACCATCTCCTGATTTTGGCTTGCTGCTGCCCTCCCTAAGAGGCTAGCCTGTGTGCCACCTACCTCTCTCCTCACTTATGCTGTCTCTCCATTCTTCTACCAGCCTGTCACAGTGCAAAAAGCACTCCAAGATCAAGAGACAAACGAAGAGAATGTCATCTGTCTGCTGTCTGTCTATCTAGCAGCTTCACATCAGGAACACCCCTCCCAATTATGATGACAGTAATGGGGAGATTGATTAGAGTGCCATGGGAGGGAAAGAAGAAATACTGGATGAGTTTCAGTGTTTTGATTTAGGGAGCTCCTCATTCTCTGAGACACAACATTTCTCACTATTAGTGCTGTTTGGTTTGACTCTTCCTATTTCTCTCACTTAGGACAATGAAAACACATTCAGTTTCACTCGGGAGTGTAGTCTCTTTCCAGTCAATTTCATGTTCATTCATTAGTACTATGTATTTTGGGGTTGCAAAAAAGGCAGAGAATTTCTGGGGAACAGGGGAGATTAAATGTATTTCTACTGGAATTTCATGTAAATTCACTGAAATGTTATTTATGGGTTTGTAAAAGTGTGTTATTAAAAATATTAAATTTGGGGGCAAATGTCACCTATTTCATCCTATTTTTCCATTATGCAGATATCTGAAATCTTATAGCAAGGAAGTGATAAGACTGATATCTAAAAACAATCTGCTGACACACATCTCTTCCAAATGTAACCATAATAACAAGAAACATACAAAACTGAGATTTGCCACATTAATAAAACAGAGAGCTCTTGCACATTAGTACATTCAAACCAATATTTTGTTCTCAAAGCAAAAAATAGTGATTTCACATTGGAATATAATTCAGTCACTCAAACAACCCTCTTGTCCAAATGGATATCAGAATCCTTCCAGCAACTGAGTTTGCTGGCTTTAAAATAAAAAACCTTCAAATGACAGAGTACCAGGATAAAAATGTGTTGTCCTGGAAACAGACTCCTAGTTTCACAATCTACGGTTTGCATTTCCAAGTGGCTGTTGATAAATGTTTACATGTGTATTAAAAAAAACCCTCTGTTTAATTTGAATTGTTGCAGAAATGTCAAGAAAGAGGATAATGCAGCTCCCTTTACCCAGAATTTCTTTTTGCTGTTAGACTTCCTCAAGTATCTTTCCTCTGTCCCTTGGATCTGTAACCCCGGATATAACAGCAGGACTGTGATTAACACATTGAGTTGACACTATCCAACTAATTCTCAACAAAACCAGGATGACAGGATGTCTTGAGGTGATATAACTCTGAGAGCCATGATTCCAAAATAGTCTGATCAGTCATTTTCATGCTCTCAGTTAATCCACTGATTCATCTTTACTAGCTTGAGTACAATTTTTCAGTAGGTTCTAAAAGATGAGTTCTCCTCATTTTCCATGTTAGTACCTTGATATGGAAGTGAAAAGAGATATGAGTCCAGATACCCAAAAGCTAACAGAGTTTGGTTGAATATATATCCAAGATGCTCTTTGTCTACGTAGCTCTCCAAACTATACACCTGCTCTGTAGTAGCAACTAGATGAAATGTAGCATTCACATATTGATTGCAGAGTGTATCAGGCCTCATTTCTTATCAAGTTCCAACAAGGAATAAATCAAAGAATACTAAGCACCTGTACCTGGAAGAGACACTGATTCTGGTGTCTTCTGTTGTTTAGTTAAGACTGCAGAGCCTTTGGTCTTGGTGATTCGAGATCTGGTTAGGAAAAAAAACTTTGTTGGAATGCTTTGTTTTATGTTTCATTGTTTTTTATGGATTTAATAATACAGCAAACCCTAAAATGGTTCAAAGTCCCACAACAGAAATTAAAACAATGTACTAAAATAACAGTTAAATGATGTCATTGAAAAGAGCACTGCGGGAACTAGGTTAGAATGTTCCAATTTTAGCCCCACCACATTTGTTTCAACCGGTTTAGTTTTACTGGTTTTGTTTAACTAACTCCAGTGAAATGCTACATAATCCATAGCAGGGTAATATCTTCTGAAATCTATCAATCTTTTCAGTACTGACCTCAGACAACAAAAATCATTGGATGCATTTTTAAAATCCTTAGATTCATCCACTGTAAAATTCTCGACTGAAAGAGACTCCTACCCTAAACCAACATAGAATGTGAGTCACCAAGCAATGTATTACCCCAGCTGTAAGTAAGGTTTATTTAAATGTGAGTAACTTGGTAGCAAATCACTCCAGGAATGTTTCAAAAAGCACTACAAATGTTAGGTCTTAGCTGTAAATTCACATTTCTAAAACTTCCAGGCAATGATCAAGGGAGAGCCTTACAATTCATAAGCCCATAAAAACAGATGCACTAAAAGAAACATAGCTATATAGTCATAGCCATTGGGCCATGAAGCCAAACATTTGGAAGCACACGGAAGGCAAATCTGACTCTGCTGATTAAATGGAACGAGTTGGTTCTATGTCATTTAAACTTTAAATCTAAGCTATGTCATAGGAGTTCTGGAAAACTTATTGAGTGCTTCCCAAGATCACAAAGTCTTTTAAATGTCTACTGGGTCTTGTTTATTTACTATATTAGTTCATGTTTGCTTTGTTGTACTGTTTATCTCAGGGCTCGCTTTGATTAGCCTTTCATTAACTGTAATAAATCTCTGTAATCCCTAACAGAGTTTTAAATGCTGCTGTGTCTGACTATATTTAAACAACCACTTAAAATCATACTAGATTTTTACGGAACTGCACTATAAATATTGCAGTCTCTTCTCCTCCATCAGCCAGCATTATTTGTAATACCTTTCAGGATAACCTAGTGCAACTTTCATACAAATCAGATGTAAGAGAAATATACACCAGGCTTTCTGAGAAATGTACTCACTGAATCATAGGGGTAAAAAATGAAACAGTGATCCATCCCATCCCCTTTTCCAACAGTCTTTTCCAACAGTCCAACAGTGTTTTCCAAAATAGGCCAGTGTATAGCAAAATAGAGGAGGGAAAATACACTAGCTCTGTAGCAAACCTGATGCAGTTTGAACCACAGAAATTTTTCTATTCACTGCAAATCTGCACATATCTGTTTATATTTTATTAAAGTGACGAGATACGTGAGGTAATGTCTTTTATTGGACCAACTTCTGCTGGTGGAAGGGACAAGCTTTTGAACTTCACAGAGTTCTCCTTCAGGTCTCTACTGAGAAAAAATAAAAGACCAATTGATATTCAAATGTTTACAAACTTTTTCATACAGTAGACTACATCTTGAGATCAAAATCACCTAGTGGGCACACCTCTAATCCAGATCTCACATCTTCTTGGAGGCTATTTTGCTTAGTTACCTCAAAAAGTAATATCAATATAGATACAAGAAACAAACTAATTTGAAGAATAGCTAGCCAAAAACTCAAAAGGTAATAACAAAAGTTTTTTAAGTACATCAGAAGCAGGAAGCCTGCTAAACAACCAGTGGGGCCCCTGGATGATCGAGATACAAAAGGAGCACTTAAAGACGATAAAGTAATTGCGGAGAAACTAAATGAATTCTTTGCTTCAGTCTTCATGGCTGAGGGTGTTAGGGAGATTTCCAAATCTGAGTCGCCCTTTGTAGGTGACAAATCTGAGGAATTGTCACAGATTGAAGTGTCACTAGAGGAGATTTTGGAATTAATTGATAAACTTAACAGTAACAAGTCACCGGGACCAGATAGCATTCACCCAAGAGTTCTGAAAGAACTCAAATGTGAAATTGGGAACTATTAACTATGGTTTGTAACCTGTCCTTTAAATCAGCTTCTGTACCCAATGACTGGAAGATAGCTAATGTAACGCCAATATTTAAAAAGAGAGCTCTAGAGGTGATCCCGGCAATTACAGACTGGTAAGTCTAACGTCAGTACCAGGCAAATCAGTTGAAACAACGGTAAAGAATAAAATTGTCAGACACATAGAAGAACATAAATTGTTGGGCAAAAGTCAACACGGTTTCTGTAAAGGGAAATCATGTTTTACTAATATATTAGAGTTCTTTGAAGGGGTCAACAAACATGTGGTCAAGGGGGATCCAGTGGACACAGTGTACTTAGATTTCCAGAAAGCTTCTGACAAGGTCCCTTACATAAATTAAGTTGCCGTGGGATAAGAGGGAAGATCTTGTCATGGATTGAGATGAGGAGCCCACATTTGTATGCAGTATTCAAGATGTGTGGGTACCATGGATTTATATAAATTTTCAGAATGGAGAGGGGTAACTAGTGGTGTTCCCCAAGGGTCAGTCCTAGGACCAATCCTATTCAACTTATTCATAAACGATCTGGAGAAAGGGGTAAACAGTGAGGTGGCAAAGTTTGCAGATGATACTAAACTGCTAAGACCAAAGCAGACTGTGAAGAACTTCAAAAAGATCTCACAAAACTAAGTGATTGGGCAACAAAATGGCAAATGAAATTTAATGTGGATAAATGTAAAGTCATGCACATTGGAAAAAATAACCCCAACTGTACATACAATATGATGGGGGCTAATTTAGCTACAACTAATCAAGAAAGAGATCTTGGAGTCATGGTGGATAGTTCTCTGAAGACACCCATGCAGTGTGCAGCAGCGTCAAAAAAGCAAACAGGATATTAGGAATCATTAAAAAAGGGATAGAGAATAAAACGGATAATATCTTATTGCCCTTATATAAATCCATGGTACCCACACATCTTGAATACTGCATACAAATGTGGTCTCCTCATCTCAAAAAAGATATACTGGCAGTAGAAAAGGTTCAGAGAAGGGCAACTAAAATATGAATAGAGATTAAAGAGGCTAAGACTTTTCAGCTTGGAGAAGAGGAGACTAAGGGTGGATATGATAAAGGTATATAAAATCATGAGTGATGTGGAAGTGAATAAGGAAAAGTTATTTACTTGTTCCCATAATATAAGAACAAGTACTAGAGGCCACCAAATGAAATGAATGGGCAACAGGTTTAAACCAAATAAAAGGAAGTTCTTCTTCACACACAGTCAACCTATGGAACTCCTTGCCTGAGGAGGTTGTGAAGGCTAGGACTGTAACAGGGTTTAAAAGAGAACTGGATAAATTCATGGAGGTTAAGTCCATTAATGGCTGTTAGCCAGGATGGGTAAGGAATGGTGTCCCTAGCCTCTGTTTGTCTGAGGATGGAGATGGATGGCAGGAGAGAGATCACTTGATCACTACCTGTTAGATTCACTCCCTCTGGGGCACCTGGTATTGGCCACTGTCGGTAGACAGGATACTGGGCTGGATGGACCTTTGGTCTGACCAATTCTTAGGTTCTTATGTTCTTAATTGTAATGGGATTGATACAGCTACTTGACTAAGTCTCTTCCCCCATCTTTCCCCTATTAATTTCCTGGGAATACACTCTACCTTTATTACTACTGAAATATACCTCATTGCTCTAAGTTCCAGGTTTCTTTGTGGTTTGGTTCTGTCCCCTGGTATAATTGTTACTGCTCCAGTTTTGAGACTGTCTACAAATGTGATCACAACTGAACTTACATCAAAGAAAGGCCATGCAGCAGCACAAAGGGTGCAGAGAGGGTTGTGTTTTGTTTTGGGGATCGGTGTTTACTATTTTTTACTATTTTACTATTTTTAGGTTCCTTGATCAAAAAAATGCCTGGAAAATCTAAAAAAATCTGGACTGATCTACAAGCACTCCTCAGCGAATTCCGCGCCACTGTACAAAGCAGAATTTGAGCAGAAATTAATGTTGTGCATGCAGAAATTCCTTTCCTCCACTCCCGCTCCCCCTCCCTCCCCCGCAAAAAAAATGGACTACAGAACTGCTGGCCACCACTAGAGGCCACTGAATCCAGCAGAGCCCAGCTCACAAATAGAAGACACTGCTAGGGAGGGGGAGAGGGAGCTGGAGGGTTCCGGACAGCTGCAGTACTAAACACAACCTGAAGGAAGGAGATGGCATGGAGGAAACTCCGTACAAGACCAGGACCCAGCATCAGGCAGTTTCTACCTCTGGGCTCTGGGGGTCAGGGGTATGGGTGTCTGGGCTGGGGGGCACCCCATGACTGAGTTCTGCAGGAGAGGGGGCCGAGAAACAGGAACTGGGTTGTCGTAGGGGTTTCTTTAACTTTTCCTGGGGGATTTTTTGTGTGTGTCTGTATTGTTACAGACATGCTTGCTGACTGGTATTTTGAAATAAATTATCAAAATAATTGAAACTGGCATGATTATATAGTGTTATTTTGACAAATAAAATTTGCAGAATTTTAAAATATTGTGCACAGAATTTTTAATTTTTGGTGCAGAATTTTTAATTTTTTGGTGCAGAATTCCCCCAGAAGTATCTATAAGTAACCAAATCATCACTGCTGGATAACTTACAAATGCTTTTACCTTTGTAATAGAGGGCTCTAGCATCAGTGATCTAGTGGCCACAGCCGGAAAACCAATGTGTAGACAAATCACAAACATGCACGTAGGTATGGTAAAAGAAAGATCCGTTTTTCAAAAACTGTAATCTAAAAACACAGGAATTGCCATTGTGGATCCATCTAGTCCTATAGTCTGTCTCAAACAGTGACCAATACCAGCTATGTTAAAGGAAGATGCAAAATACCCTGCAGTAGGTAGTCATGGAGTAACAGGCCCACGGTGAAGTTTCCTCCAAACCTCCATTAGCAGAGGTTGGCTTATGCTGTCCAGCAGGAGGGTTTGGTTTCTTCCAAAACCCTTAAAGTTTTTGTTTGTTTGTTTGTTTTCATCTCCACTATTGTAGCTCTGTACGTTATCAAAATCCCAAGAAACAGCAAATCCTCTTTTTAATCATACTAAGATCTTAGTCTTAATGGTATCTTGTGGCAGTGAATTGTACTAACTGTGGTTTAAGAGATTAAGGAGTCTCATCCTATCAAAAATATTTTCCCAAAATGCTATTGTACAGCATTTTACTCTTTTTCCATTTGAGACTCCAAACTCCAAAGCACCTTCAGAAAGACAAAAATATTGAAGGTTAGAAAATATACCTTCTTACAGTCTTAAAATACAAGATTGCAAGGTTGCACACAGACCCATCATAGCATGGATCAGTTTTGATCCTGTGACAGTTAGAACATGGCATTTTGAAGGTGTACTACTCTCTGGAAAAAGCAGCAGCATTCAGAAATTGAGCAACTTGAGTTCCAAGTTGATTCTTTTCATGGAGACTACACTGTAACTATTCAAGTAGCACCACCTGGACAATGTTTATTTCAAGACCACTAATTGAACATAATGCTGACTGCTCTCTTGGTAGGGAAAAAAATCTTTGTATGTGACATAAAAGAACTAAATTCAGCCTAGCAGTTCTCGGGCTCAGTAATTAAGGCAATGCTTGCTAGCTCTAAAACCAATAAACAAAATCACTCTAGCAATAAAAACTAGGCATGCACAGTTTTATTACACCTCACTAAACAGATATATTCTTGGAATCCCTAAACACCATATAACACCAGAAAGCATCTGTACAGCATGATTTCTACATTTGAATAGTAAACGTAGGCTGCCGGTATTTTCATTTCCACTTTACCTGACCACTTGGGCTCCTCATTACTCATTGTTAACCCACTCTACTCCAGATCCTATTACATCTGGCAGCCATTCTTTTAAGGCTTTACTATTTCAACAGGGCAGTAAGAAATATTCTGTTAGCATATGCAGAAGGAAAGAAAAGAGGCTTTTTCATTAATGTGCATTATAAATCTGAAGAGAGTGAAGAGGTTAAGCAAGCACCACTTATGAAGAATTATGATAATATTGTTGATCTGCATTAAAACAGCCAGACCTCAGATAGTCTGACAATTTAATCACCAAAATATATCTAAAAAGAATGTTTTACATGGCAACAATATTGCAATACAGAAGCCCAGTTTAAAGTGATGCATAAGACCCAGTTCTGAAATCAACAGGAGCTTCCTTTGAGTAAAGAACTGAGTTAAAAGTTCAAGAGCTGTGGCAGACCTTCCCTCCCAGCCCCAAAATGTTACTGCATATTTCAGGTAGACAAACATTCTGAGATCCTCCAAGCTCCTGATGGTTCCCACTGAAATCAATGATTCTTTCCATAGATCCTTTCAATGGGTGCTGAAACAACCTCCTAGTCACTAATCTAAAATCAAAATATAACATAAAAATCAATTAAGAAACTATAGCTCAAATGCATCCCAAGTGTCATCCCAGTAAAGTCTGTGGATTTGAATGAGAATTGGATTGCCTAAGTGTAAAGGTGCTACTAAACATGGCACAGTGATTTAATATGCTAGCTTTTCACCTCTGGAAGTCTGTCTTCAAACCTCATTTAAGTTCTAATATATACTTGAAACGAGTTGGGTAGTCACACACCTCAAATGACCCAGACAATCTGGCACAGCTGTTAGATTCTGTTCTGCAAAAGTCAAACACTGGGAATATCAGGACACTTGCTGGTCTGGAATTGATAGGACTGTGCAGATACCTCTGTATAATTGCAACATGCCTATCTTTAGCCATACCCACCTGGGGAAAGTGACTATGACTCAGAGGGTTTACCAGTCATGAAAGTTAATTCAAATAAAGCATACTTTTAAAAGTGCCAGATAACTCGCCTGAAGCAGAGTTATCCCTTATTTCCTTGATGTGATTCCCACTCATTCTAACAATCAGTGATACCACTTTGGTGCCACTGGGCCTTTACAGCAGCCGCTGGACACCGTAATAGTTCATAGTGAGGAACAAAACACATGCAAAGCAGAGACCAGAGTGGCTGTATTGCTACAGGACAGGACTACCGTTGAAGTAACCCATCAAGAAAAAGCAGATAGCAAAATATTTTTTAACTCTTATTCGGCACAGCAACAGGTGAAAAGGAATGAGGAAGGAGGTCTGACAGGGACACATAGGAAAGCAGAAAAGGATGGGAGAGAAGCAGAAGACAAAGAAGAGAAAGAGTGGAGGAAAAACATATGTATAAGGTTAAAAGGGTTTTAAATATTAATGTCTTCAGGACCTAGGAATTCTCATGAACTCCTTTGGCTCTAGCAGATGTTACTGGCCTTTTACTCGTAAGATATACTAGGTTTACCATTTGCTAAACTCCATTCTCCAGATACACAAGCACCTGGTTTTTTAGTTCCCCTACTGCTAACCTTTCCTGTTGAACTGGTGGACCCCTTAGACTGTTTGTAAATATTGCTTAGGTGGCATTTTCCCATCACATACAGGGTTAGGGTGACCAGACAGCAAGTATAAAAAATCAGGACAGGGGGTGGGGGGGTAATAGGTGCCTATGTAAGAAAAACCCCCCAAAATCGGGACTGTCCCTATAAAATTGGGACATCTGGTCACCCTATACAGGGTTGACCATGGATCTCCTGAAGGATGCAATATGCATGGGACCAAACAGGGCTTAGATAATAAGATTTCTAGGATATAGGATTTGTCACACCAGTCAGACAACCGGGCTAACAAGTATTGGTCTCATGTCTGTGTTTTCAGAGAAATTTCAACAAGTCCATCTGACACCTGGATGCCAAACCAACTCCCAAGAATTTCCATTAAGTTCAATGGGAGTGGATCAGCCCCCCGGCCAACTGTACAGTGCTGTACATGGAGGAAGAGCAGATTTCTTTCCTGATGCCTGAGACAATCAGCATCATGATGCCCTGAATCACAAAGTGTAACGACCCCTATTTTAACATGCATAACAACACGTATAATGGCTGGTCACTCGCCCCCTTTTAAATCCAGCTAAGGTATTACACTCTGTGAACTCCTGTGGTGAGGTTGATTACACGCTGCATGAAGTAGCATTTGCTTTAATGGAAGGTTCATGTTATGTGGTTTATGCTCTCCTGCCTGCCATTCACTTCACTGAGTGACCTGGCATCTCGCAGTGTGGGGCAGTTCACAACAGGAGGAGTGTTTGTTTTCACTCTGGGGAAGGGTTACAAAGACATAAAGGGCAGTTAAAGCCCTACCACCAATTAGAAGTCCATGAAGATTGGACACTTAACTCCAATTTGTGCCTTTTGAAAAATCTTTTCCTATACTCTTTGTAATTTTATCTACCTCAATACTGGTAAGTCCCCTCAACTCTTTTCCTTTCAAAGCCAATTAATCCTAGCTTTTTGCAGTCTCTCCTCCTATGTAAGTTCTGCTTCCACTCCCCTCCCCCACCATCTTTGTTGTCCTGCCCTGAAGCTTCCCATCTCTGCTGTACTCTCCTCGAGGTATGGGAACCAAAATTAAGCACAATATTCCATGCGAGAACATGCCATTGCTTCATATCCATTTATTTATATTATGTGTTTTACAATATTCCTTCTTTATTAATGCACCCAAGCATACTAGTCACTTTTTAAACATATAGGGAAGAGACAGAAAGACAGAAGCAGAGAGAGAGGGGTGTATAACATTAATAAACCTTAATATAAATCTCAAGATTAAATTTTTACATGATCTTAAAAGGTATGGTTAAGACATACTGTAACACTGCAGAGCCCACTGTTCTCTTATTCCCAAACCTGATTAGACAGGAATCATTACAGCACTTACAGAACAATTCCCTAGATCTGATGCTCAAATTAAAAGAGTTACTGTTTACTTAAATCACAGAAAACCTGAATTGGTGCAATTTCTGCCACTAGTCATGAGCACAACTACCATACATATGAAATAGAGATGCAAAAACTGATGGCAAACAGGCTTGATGTAGGTCAATCCAGACTGCGCTGGCCCTGTGTGGATGTGCAAAGTGCACAGAGACAGGTGCAATAAGCTTTCTTCCACCCTTTATGTCCCACAGGAACCAGCCAAAATCCAATCCCTTACATTCCCTGAACACAAGGACGGTGTAGTGCTGCCACTGCTATACTCCTGAAGGGAACAAGAAGGGCCAGGGGAGAGGTCTGGGCCCTCTTCCATACTAGCCTAACAAATAAGGCCACTGTGTGCATGGAGAAAATGTATTGCACCCATTCAGACATGGGCTATTCCAAAGGCCCAACACAAGAATTATTGCTGGCTGAGCCAAAATACCATGGCCACATGGCCACATCTCCTTAGATGTAGGCCTAACTCTGCCTTCACTGAAGTCAGTGATAAAACTGACATTGATTTCAATGGGAGCAAAGTTAGGCCGCCAATGAGTGCTTATGAAAATCTTACCAAATTTTTTCTTTGCGTGACTATCCAACTTAAACAGTAAACTTTGGAATTTGGCCAATGTTGGCTTAAAATGGGTATTTCTCATTAGCTTACAGTAAAGCCTGTCTTAAAAGTTTACACACTTTATTTTGTGCCTCTTGCATAGTGCTGAATTTTTAGCTGAACCCATTCAGAAAAAGGTACTAGCATTTCAGAAATACAGGCACACAGCCTGGACATAGCACATTCATGCAGTGTGCATGTTTCACTGTTGTCTGGTCTTACCTATACTGGTGTAAGGATGGAGGGCTGATAAATGCAATCATTTGTAGCGATTCCCACTTCTATGTGCATTGTTGTATCAATTATTGTATGATTCCCAGTTCAATCTTTAAACTTTTAGTAAACAGAGTGGTGATGTGCCAGTACATACAGACAACTGTTTAAACTAGATTAGGCCACTTTATAAACCAACATTAGTGCTCCTATTAAGATATGGAGTCATTTTTGGAAAGATGATTCACTAGATACTAGAACATTTAAAGCATAAATAAAATATTTCCAGGATGGTTAACAATATGTAAGGCAGTACTTACAATTCTCCCCAAAGTGTTCACACACAAATTTTCCAGTAACATGAAGCTAACCAAAAGCTCCATAATCTTCATATAACAAACTGCACTTCAAGCATTAACCACACTAACCCACAAAAATGTTTTTGTTGTTATAGCAAATTCAACATATTCTAGTCATGTAGATACCCATATACTGGAGTCCAGTGGAAAGCCTCTCACTGACATCAGTGGGCTTTGGGCAATATGTCTCAAACCTGTATCACTTCAATGAGCACATTTCCACTGCAGTCAGTAGGAGATCAAATACTCACAGAATATCAGGGTTGGAAGAGACTTTGCCACCCTCCTAGTGAAAAAGTTTTTCCTAATATTCAACCGAAATCTTCCCCACTGCAACTTGAGACCATTACTCCCTGTTCTGTCATCTGGTACCACTGAGAACAGTCTAGATCCATCCTCTTTGGAACCCTCTTTCAGGTAGTTGAAAGCAGCTATCAAATCACCCCTCATTCTTCTCTACTGTAGACTAAATAATCCCAGTTCCCTCAGCCTCTCCCATAAATCATGTGCTCCAGCCCCCTAAACATTTTTCCACATCCTTCTTGTAGTGTGGGGCCCAAAACTGGACACAGTACTCCAGATGAGGCCTCACCAATGCCGAATCCCTCGATCTGCTGGCAATGCTCCTACCTATACAGCCCAAAATGCCGGTAGTCTTCTTGGCAACAAGGGCACACTGTTGACTCATATCCAGCTTCTTGTCCACTGTAACCCCTAGGTCCTTTTCTGCAGAACTATTTCCTAGCCACTCAGTCCCTAGTTTGTAGCAGTACATGAGATTCATCCATCCTAAGTGCAGGACTCTGCACTTCTCCTTGTTGAACCTCATCAGATTTCTTTTGGCCCAATCCTCTAATTTGTCTAGGTCCCTCTGTAACCTATCTCTACCCTCCAGCGTATCTACCACTCCTCTCAGTTTTGTGTCATCTGCAAACTTGCTGAGGGTACAATCCACGCCATCCTCCAGATCATTAATGAAGATATTGAACAAAACCGGCCCCAGGACCACCCCTTGGGGCACTCCACTTGATAGCGGCTGCCAACTAGACATGGAGCCATTGATCAATGCCCGTTGAGCCCAATGTTCTAGCCAGCTTTCTATCCACCTTATAGTCAATTCATCCAGCCCATACTTCTTTAACTTGCCGGCAAGAATACTGTGGGAGACCGTATCAAAAACTTTGCTAAAAACAAGGAATAACATGTCCACTGCTTTCTCTTCATCCACAGAGCCAGTTATCTCATCGTACAAGTAGATCTACAAGTAGAATTTCTGTCAAACTGGATTGATCCTGAAACTCTTACTCATGTGAACCATCCAAATAGTCCCATTGATGTCAACAAAACTATTCACAAGAAGCAGCAAAGAATCCTGTGGCACCTTATAGACTAACAGGATTCTTTGCTGCTTCTACAGAACCAGACTAACACGGCTACCCCTCTGATACTATTCACAAGAGTAAGGGTTACCCGCCTGAGTAAGTAGTGTTAGATTAGACCCCTACTGACAGGAGTAAAGTGGTTTCCATTAAAAAGGCTACATTTACCAACAAGTTACCATACCATAGTATTTAAGACACCAAAATGATTACCTAGTCTGAGTATAAGAAAATAATTGTATCTTAAATAGCACTGAGTGCTGACTCTGATAAAACTTTGACTTTTTAAAGGGGTTTACTTTACCTTAAATAAACCTGCACAAGAACATATGCCATTGCTTTGTTCTTTGGCCATTGCATACTACCCAGCAGAAAACAATTAAATCAGTTGCAGTATTGCCATTCAACCTTTTCTCCCAGAAGACACAGAGCAATTTCTTCTGTGCTCATTCAGATACAAGCAGTATGTTCTGCTATGCACTGTCTTTCCTTAAAAAGCAACATATTTATAACAGTAATTGTTCATAATTTAAGATGTGTGTCCATTTAACCTACAAATATTTTTGTTCTTGTTCTGTACATGAGTTCCCATACCTCCAGCAGTATGTACCAGTTAGTGCTATTCAGCACTTTTACTTTGGCTCATTAATAACCTCAACAGGAAGCAAGAGGCAGCTCTAAAAGACTTTGATATTTTCCTTTGACACAAAAATAAAAGTCCAGACTAAAACAGATTCAGAAAATGGGAGATTTACAATAAACCACTTAGAATAAAAAACTACTAGCTCTCAAAGCATATTAATTTATATAGAGGGACATATACAATACCTATACTTATGTCAGAGTTAAAGATTGTCATGCCTTATTTCTAGATTCCATAAATGTTTACTGTAAAACTTATTTTACCATTGCTATTTTGTCCTATAATTTCTGCAGTCTTCTTAGCCCCAAATAGTTCTGTGCTCATTAAGCAGAACACTTTAAGAGTGATCACTGTAAAATATTATTAACTGTTACAACATATGTTGTATTCAGTTAATATCCTTAAGATGAAGTACATGTTTTCAGTTACAAACACTGGGCCAATTTCTACTCTCTGGACCCAATTCAGCAGAGCATTTAAGCACACAAAACTTTTGAGCAGATGAGGGAACCCATTTCAGTGGAATGTATAGAGCATTTTCCTATCTTCTATATTTTTAAAACTTTTACAATATTATCATTAGTATTTGAAAATTAATACATGAAAAACATCAAAATGCAATCATACTTTTGGCATAAAGAGGGGGGAAAACAGAAATTTAAACTTAAAGCTGACACCCAACATCCTTTACTTATCCAATTGTGCCTACAAATACTGCTCTCAAGTGCAAGCAGCTCCCATTAACCTCAGTGTGAGCCCAAAGCATGCATCTGAGAAAACTAGGCCTTAAGTATTACAACACATACTATTCCACACACTGCAGCATATTTACTTAATATCATACAATTCAGATACCCCTGTAATAACCTACTAAAACAGCCTTAACTCCACAGTGTTTGTCAGTTTCAATCAAACTCTTAAACTATTTTTATACTTTTTGTATTTATTATAACACATATAGTAGGGCAAAATTTTGCCATCATAACTGTGCTACTAACTATACTGCTCTATCAGAGGTGATGCAAGTATTAATAACAGCAGAATTTTGGATAGCAGGAAAAGTACCTATAGGAGCTTTCATTTTACTAGAAATGTGTTGATTGTTTACAAAAGTGCTTTCCAAATACCAAGAGCAATTACTCCATTTCAAGTCTGCATAATATGATTTTTTCAAAACAATGTTCAGCAAAAGAAAAAAAAAGGAGCACCTCTAATTCTAAGCATTTTCTATTTTTTCACAATTTATAAATTGGAAATGGATTTGTAGCCACACAAAAACAACTCAGTTAGTGTTCAGGCTGGTAACTGTCACATAAGAGTGACATGACCATAATCTGCTATGTTGCTTCAGGCCCATGTTATTTGAAACTGCCAAATTAGAAATCTTAGACAAAACGTGTAGTATAAATGTGAAAGATTAACAACATCTGTAATAAAGAACAACAACACAACTGTAATAGGGAACAACCATTTGTGTGCATGTTAGGATTTTTCTCTCTTGTGTTTTTACAGAAATAATAATGTTCATGTCCCTACTGCAGAAAAATTCCACAAAATGTTAATGCACTATCTCATTAAAGTAATATACATACCAAATTTTACTCTCTCTCTCTCACACACACACACACAATTTCTAGCCCTACATAGGGCTCAATCTTGCAAAGCACTAACTAACCTCACCTCCCGCTGAAGTCACAGGATGGTTTGGCATCAGGCAGAATTGCGATCCAAAGCGCAAGGCAGTCAATGGGTATCTTTCCATTGACTTCAAAGGGGTTTGGATCAGGCCTCTGATGAATAAGGTAATATTCTGATTACATCTTTAACACATACTTTACATCGAAACAATTTTAAACCTTTCTGTTCATCATATGCTAACATGAACATTTCATTCCTGTTGGTTAAACAAATGATAGTCACAAATAATATCGCAATGAGATTGCCAGTACCTCATAAAATGAACACTATACATTGATATTTGATCAAACACATGCTGTCTTGTACTAACTGAATATATATTACGATGGAAATTTATATAGATTTTATCTAACCCACACAGGATCCCAAATACGTATAACAAGTTTGATGATTTTTTTTTAAACGCAACGGTTATAGCATTATTTTTATTCTATTCCACTACATTTTGGGCCAAGTTTTCACAAGGGCCCTCTATATTTATGCTTGTAAATTGCATCATCTTTGCACATGTGAAACCTGAGTTTGCACTCAAATTCTGGGTAATCTAATTCACAATTCTCTAATCTACATTCAAATGTGCAGGCTTTTTACATATGTACCAGTATGCATAGAATTGTGCAAAAACAGATTTACAGGCCACTTATGAAAATGTAGTTCTTTATTACCAATGTCTATCTTGCAATTTTTTTAGAGTAATTGACAAAACAGTTACAGTATAGTTCGGAAGCAGAAAAGTTACCTAAATTTTAACTTAGAGGGTTTAATCCTGCACTACTGAAGTCATTAGGAGCTTTGCCATTGATTTCAATGGCCCCAGGGTCAGATTCTAACTTCAAACGTGAACCTCACAATTACCTTACTTAACTCACGCTTAAGTCATATTATACAAAAACAAAGGAAAAGTACAGTGAAGGCCCTTGAGCACCCAAAGGCCTCCACTAACATGATTAGATAATGAGCAGGATTGAAGGAGTATTTTGAGTGGACGTAAAGTCTGATCCAGCTCAATAGTTAACAGACTCCTAAATTACTGGCTCCTCCCTTCAGCTCATTATGACTTCAGTCCAAATTGTGGAAAGCTGCAATACTTTACTCAAGAGATGCCAATCACTTCAGGTTTAAACCTGCAAATTCTCTAATTTCATTGGAAATAATATGGCCAAATTTTCAAGGGATCTCATTACACCTCTACCTCGCTATAACGATGTCCTCAGGAGCCAAAAAATCTTACCACATTATAGGTGAAACCGCGTTATATTGAACTTGCTTTGATCCACTGGTGTGCGCAGCCCCTCCCCCCCCCCCCCCCCCGGAGCACTGCTTTACCACATTATATCCGAATTTGTGTTATATCGGGTCGCATTATATCGAGGTAGAGGTGTATTTGTATGTAGAATATTAGTTAGCATGCCCATTTGCACACACAAAACCTGCATCTATGTCTGCAAGCATGCAAATATATATTTGGGTGTGCTAAGAGATGATTTAAGGTATCAAAGTGGATAGATTCATGAATAATGTGGTTGCAAATAAGGAGGCCCTTTGAAAATGTATCACTACATTAAAATATTAGGAGGTTCAATGTTTTTCATTCATTTTAAATGAAATAAACTGAATGAAAAAAGAAATATACTTTAATAAAGCATAAGAAGTTTTTAAAATGTCTATATCTTTAAATCTACATTCTCATTTTTCAACTATTCACTTTAATTAATTGTTTTAAAAATTAATTAGAAATCTCCATATTTTAACCATCCCTCAGGGTTTGGCGATGTTGTGAATCCACACTTCACTAGGAATAAGCCAGTCCACAGGCCTGAGGAGTAGGTCATCTCATAAACGAAGCCCTCTTGTAAGTCATGCATTATTTATAAATGGATTGACTTGAGGGAGCAATGTCACAAGCTAATGAGGATTGCAACCCAGGCATGTAATTCATTATGGCCTTGATCCTAAAAGCAGATCCACACAGGAAGACCTTTATGCCATTGCAGAGTTCCATTTTAGTCAATGGGCTCCATGCAGGTACAGGGGTCTGGCCTTTCAGAGCTGGGGCCTATAAACCCTCTCCTCAGCCTCTTACTCAGGCAAAATTTCCATTGTCAGCAGAGTTGTAGGATGCCCTACTCCAAATCAGAGTAAGAAGAGGTGAGGAATGGGTTTTATAACTGCATAACTAAGACTCAGGCCCTCCCTTACGGAAATATCATATAGAATGTAAAAGGAATTAAATCAAGCAAATTCTATGGAAATTACTGGAAAGATCTATAGAATTTATAGGTAGGTTTTTCATCCATTCTATACATATTCTACAACAGAGGTAGACTATTGTATTGAGTTCTATAGGTTGATTTTAAAAGGTATTGTAGTCTATTAATTTCTATAGGATGCTTCCATAATGTTTTTCTCCTGCCAAAATACCAAAGGCTCAATTCAGAAAGATACTTAAGCATGTGCTTCTGGAATTGGAACACTGAAGAGCAGGAAAAAAACACTTAAAATTCTCTCTAATTCCGTTCATTTTATTTTCAATTCATTAATAAATATATACCAACTATAGGGTTTGAGACACTGTAGGGGCCTGTGGCCAAGTAACGGCCTTCAGGAAGCTATCTGATTAATCTTTTAACTAGAAGACAGGTGGCTCAGGAAACTGGTACTGAGATGGGGAAGCTTTGAATTGTAAGTAGGTGGCTCACATCCAGTCAGCATCAGACCTAACCAGAAGTTGTTATTATCTAATAGCTGACTTCAGTGTAATTCCACATAGGTATAAGGGTCTGTCTATATAACTATCATTGTAGGATCAGGGCCTAGAATTGTTAATCTGTCACAGACATGACATTTACGCACTTAAGTGACATGGTTGCATTATCCCTTACTTATCTATTAAGTCTAACTGCCGATGGATGTCTGAATGGCTACATTATGCCTGCCTCACTTCATAATGAAATAAAATCTAGTTCTTATTGGCTTTATCATTACATGTAATTGTTCTTTTCAAAAGTGGCTGGTATAATTTTACATCGACTTCAGTAGTCTTTGTAAATGTGGTTTCAGTAAATATATTGACCCACCATTCATTCCATTGTATACACTCCTGTGATGAGGTGACATATCATCTGCTACTTGTCTCCTTAGGGTACCTTCTCTGCTGCCTCCACTGAGATGTTTGAGATGCTCCGGACTCCCCCCATAATGTTGTTTGAGATGCTCAGGGCTTGTCCCCCTCACTTTCTGGAGATGTTCTGTGCTTCCACTCAATGTGTGTTTTTGAAGATGCTCGGGGCTGCCACTGCTGTGCTTTTGATGCTCTGGGCTACTACTAGGCCTATGTTTTTGAAAATGTTCAGGGCTACTACTTAAAATGTGCTTTGGAAGAGTTTCTGGACTACTACTGGTGTGCTTTTGCTGTTCAGGACTACCTTTGCCAACGTTTTTATGATGTTCTGGACTTGGTCCTTTTAGATGCTTCTGGTGATCAGGACTTCCAGAACTCTTAGGTTTTTGGAGTTGCTCTGGGCTAACACTCCTATGTTTTTGATGCTCAGGGCTTCCCTCGCCCCTACTTTTTTGGAGATGTTCAGGACTAGTATTTGGATGGTGTTTATGATGGTCTGGACTGTCTGTACTTCCAGTGCTAGAGGTGCTGCTCCCATCACCAACATCTCGTATGTAAGAACTTGTTGCATTTAGCTGGCAGAGGCTGATTTGGCTGTCAATGGAACTCCTGCTGCCTGCTCCACCACTTTTCTCTTCATCCAGCAAAACACACAGTTCTTTCAGTTCCATGTTTTCTTTAACTACTTCTTCTTGTCTCACTTCCAATTCTTTCAGTTTCTGTAAATATAAGGCAACCTCTTTGTGCATAACCCCAGCACTGTACCTGCCCAATCTCTGCCACTCTCGTGATACCTTCTTGCCTTTCTGCCTATCATCATCGAGAAAACAGCAAAGGTCTCTCAGTTCTTGGTTATCTTCTTGCAACTTCTGATTGATATCCTTTAAAAGAAAGAAAATAATTAGAGAGACATGTCTAAAAATTAACATTCATTCTAATGGTAACATTACATAAGCCAATTAGCAGAGCTGTTGTAGACATGTCATCTAACTTCCTCATCCTGCTCCAATCAGCATACGTCAATCAATTTTGCATGTACGATTGGGCTACTATGACTGCATCATGTTTCTGTAAAACAAAGACATTAGGCAGCACAAAACTAAACATCTCACTGAATAAATCTCAAAGGTTCAGAGGTTAATTTCAGATATGGTGTGAAAAGTTCAATTTTTTAACCAAAACTCATCCATAACCTTTTAATGTCAAACAGGATAGAAAAAATATATTTATCACAGCTTCTCTCAGAAGATTTCCACTATCGTGAAATGTCCTCTTTTGTGTTATTGCTGAATAACAGGAAGTGTAGAGGCACTAATGATTATATATATATGATTATACTTTGATTTTATTATATCTGTAATCTAATCTATATCTAGATAGATCGATAGATTGATAGATGATTGAAGGTTTATATAAATATACTTTTCAGAGCGCAAAAGAATTTGGGGTTTCATTTGGTTTGATTCCAATTTTGGACAAAAGAATCTGGTCAGGTTTGATTTAGTCCAGACTGGTTCAGCCATTCTGAAATGAAATCATTTCCTATTAATAACTCTTAATAGTCTCAATTCAAAGAAGACTAAGAAATACATACCCTATGCCCTTCTCTAACTAGTGAACACTCATGCTCTAAAGTAAAAACATTCAAGAACATAAGAACGGCCATATTGCTATAGTAGGACATGATGCAAAATAAAACTTTTTTAGCATTCATTATGGTTGTTCCCAGTTTTAATAATCTGGCCTGTGATCATATTCATAATTTGGAACTCAAGGTATTCTTTTCCACCTTTTAATGCTTTTGTAACATTCTGTGTATTTGTGACACATATTCATTTTGTAAATGCTCACACTTTAAATACATTTCCTATACTTCCCTTTTCTTCCTTTCTTCTGTATTATTTGAAATACAAGATGAATTACACATATGATGTTTTAGCATTTTTGTTTCCTAGTAGCAAAGATGGATGTTTATTCAGCAATGTTTATACAGGCTTGGATTTTCAAAGGAACATGTAGAAGCTAGGTGCCCAAATCCCATTGAAATTCAGTGAAGAGCAGGCACCTAACTCCCTTAAACATCTTAGAAAATCACAACCATGTAGCCTTCTGAAACTAAGCTCAAGCTTTTAAAGAGAGAATAAGGCTTCTGTAATGAATAACATCTACAATGAATACTTAAAACATTACAAATCAGGCCTATGAATTATAAGAAGAAAATTCATTTTCAAGTCCCAGTTCAAAATTTGAAGAAAAAAGGGGAAATATAAGTATCACTTGGGAAGTTCAGCGTTAAGATAGTAACTTATAACTCATTCCCTATCACATTCCAATGTGGTTTCTTAATTAAACTTACCTAGTATATAAGCCCATACACTCCAGCCACACCCCTGCACTACCAAGGGAGCGAGCAGCAGAGAGAGTGACAGACTAAACTCTGCACTTCCTTGCATTGCTTTTGTAATATAGAACCTTAGCTTTATTTTAACTAAGATAATTGTATCATCAGATGGGACCCCAGCACCTCCTGAAGTGCAGACAGATGTCATTTATCGCCGAAGTGGAAACAGGTCTAGTCATGCTTTGCAGAACAGGGCATATGAGGAGAGGAATGAAGTCTTCTCTCTCTCTCACTGATTTTCTGTTTTATTCTACACCATTATCAATCGCCCATTTCTAGCATATTAGAAGAGGTTTTTCTTAACCAAAGTACATAATATGGGCTAACATATGCATCTGCTGTACTTTGTCAGACAAGAACTTCCCCAGATAATATTTCATAAATCTATACCCTATGTGTCTCCTCTTATTACCCCCTCAAAACCCCTCAGTTTCAACTCAATATATAAACTATATAAATCCCAACTGGAGTAAATTTTTGTTCCATACAACAGCTTTGGCATGCTACATCATAGCTGTAGCTATGACACAGCCCCAGTTCTCAAAGGCAGGGTGAGCATCCATGAGTGATTGTGCCTCTCACCCAGAAAACATTAAAACAATTAGGAATAAATAATTGCAGGCCTGATCTGCCTCCCATTGAAGTCAATGGAAATATTCCATTTAGAATGGTTGGGTCAGGTCTTAAAACAGAAACAGCACATCAAAAAGTGGAAACTCTCTGAAAATATGCCCAACTCATAGATTTTGTTAAAACATCTTGCTTGAGAAGAGCTTCAACTGCAATTGGCTTTTAAAAGAAATTAAAGGAGGGAATCAGAAAAATATTAGTGTTTAATCAGAGGACGTGCTCTCACTAAAGAAATCAAAGTATGGTATTGGTGAACCCAAAATCAAAGAGGTTTCCAACAGTCTGTCCCAGGAGTGGAAAGCATAATTACTATGTGCTGCACACTGAAAATGATCAAGGCTTCCCAGAAGCCTGGTGAGAAGCCTTATTGATAAAGTAAGAAACAATCTTAAGACAGCAACAGAGTTAACATGACAGTCAGACAATCTTAAAAACAACAATCTTTGAATCTATCCAGCATCGTATATTTTATCCTTTCATGTGCACTTGAAATGAGAACATTTAAACCTACTGAAATCTATACATTTTGAGGGCAAGAATTCAAAGAATCAAAGATACCCATCACAACAAAAAAGTTTTTGATGTACATTCCTCCATATACTTGTTCTACACCCTGCACACAGTTTGCCACTTCTGTTTCCTGCACACTCTAGGGAGGAGATAAAAGTAGAGTGATTTTTTTAAAGAAGCAACTCCTATTCATTGTGAGCTGAATCCAGCCATCCTTATTCAGGTTTTAGTCTGTCCTCACTAAGACAAACTCCTATGAACCCTCGGTGAGAATTTATCTAAATAATAACTGAGTAAAAATATTTGGGGAGGTAGGGGAATTGCCCCTGTATGATGCACATGCAGATAGGAAATCCCCGCTCTGTTTGAAAGGGCAGATCCCTGAACCCAGGGAAGGCCCTCTGCCAGTCCAGGGATGTGGGGGAGAAAGACACCTTCATCATTCCCCATCCCCCTAACCTCATGGGGAATCTGTGCTTCTCTTCTCCAAACCTTCCCGCAAAATACCACCAGGAGACTCTTGCCAAATTTGATTTGCTCTAAGCACAGAACAGCGCAACAGACCGCAGGGGCAGCGGGCTCAGCCCCGCAGCCAAACCCCTCCAGCAGCGCCCCTGAAGCGGGCTCAGCGCAGGGGGCGCAGGAGGAGCGCCCCACCCAGTGCCAGGCGGCAGCGGCCCCCCCTGCCCCTGCCCCTGCCCCTCACCTTGAGGCCGCGGATCTCGCCGAGGTGGAGCTGCAGGCGGCGGTTCACCTCCCGGATGAGGTTGCTGTGGTCCAGCATCGCGCTCATCTTCTCCGCCTCGGCCCTGCGCAGGCTGCGGATCAGCTCCTCCTTGCTCCACTTCAGCAGCTCCTCGTCGGACACCTTGGACAGGTCCTCGGCTGGGGCCGCCCCGCCGCTGTCCGCCGCCTTAGACATGGTGACAGCCCAAGTCCAACCTCCTTTCCCGCGGCCGCCCCGGCAGCAGACGGGGGGACCCCAAAGCCAGCCCGGGCTCAGCCCGCTCCCCAGCAAGCCACCCCCCGGCTCTGCTGCCGCTGGCTCAGGGAGTGGGACGAGGGGCTCCTGAGCCCGGACCGCAGCGCCTCACAGGAGGGGGGAGCCCCGAAACCCAGTCCAGCTCTGTCCCAGCAACTTGGCCGCGATGTGCGGCTGCTGTGCTGATACAAGGCGGGGATCTTCCGGACCCGGACCGCAGGTCCCGACAGTGCGGGGGAGGGAGGCTGAAGTCTGGGGGACCCCCACAGCCAGCCTGGGGATCACACCCTCCTCAGCAAGTCAGCTGCAGCTGGCTCTCCGCCTGGCCGCTCCCGGCTGTGCTCATCCCCCGAAGCCATCCTTCCTAATTAGGGCTCTGACGGTACCGAGCTCTCCTCCGGCACGCGACCGAGCCATGCGAAGTCCCAAGCTGAAGCACCATGGTGGATGGGACGGGAGGGCGGGGAGCAGGATCCCGCGGCGGGGAGGGGGAAGCGCCTCTTAAAAGCAGACGCAGCTTCGGGTGCCTGGTTGCTCGCCCCCTCTGCCCGCGCAGCAGTAAGGGTGAGGGGTGCAGGCCGAGGGCAGTGCCGCTGCCGCCGCCCCGCTCCTTGGCATGCCTCCTCGGCGCGTACCCGCAGGGCGGCACTGAAGCTGCATCGGACTCGGGGCTGGGAGGGGGAGGCGGCGGAGGAGCTTTGGGGCGCCTGCAGCGGCAGCCGGAGACTCACGGGCCGCTCCTCCCGCTGAGGCGCTCCCGGCACAAGTGAGCTGACCCGGAGCGGCGCGCGGCTTTTCACAGAGGCGCGTGCCATGTGCGGGCCCACTGGGAGGGAGTCGCCAGCCGCAGTCCAGCGTGGCTCTCGGGCGCCACCTGCCGCATGCCAATGACTCCGCTGCCTGTGCAATGGCTCCTCTGCCAGCTCCGCTCTCCTCTCAGCCCTCTTGAATGCCCTGCGTGTACAATGGCAAGGCAGGGGGGCGGAGGGAGGGGCAGCATTCCTCATTTGGGAGCTGCTACGAGCTGTAGTGAGGGGAGATAGGGGCGCAAGTAGTAGAATCTATGACTGACGAACTTCACTTAACCTTCTAGAACAGGGGTCGGCAAACTTTCAGAGGTGGTGTGCCCAGTCTTCATTTATTCTCTCTAATTTAAGGTTCCGTGCTGGTAATACATTTTAATGTTATTTTAGAAGGTCTCTCTCTATAAGTCTATTATATAACTAACCTGGTGTATTGTAAAATAAACAAGGTTTTCAAAATGTTTAAGAAGCTTCTTTTACAATTAAATTAAAATGTTGATCTTACGCCACCGGCCTGCTCCAGCCGCTCCTGGTCTGGGGTTTTGTTCACCTGGGCCAGCAGCGGGCTGAGTGGGGCCTGCGGCTGGGACCTCAGCTGGCAAGGGTCTGGCAGCCAGAACCCCAGACTGGCAGCGGGCTGTGCGGGGCCAGCAGCCGGGACCCCAGACCAGCAGTGGGCTGAGCGGCTCAGCCCACTGCCACTCAGGGGTTCCATCCGCCGGCTCCTGCCAGCCGGGATCCCAGCTGCCGGACCCGCTCAGCCCGCTGCTGGTCTGGGGTCCCGGCCCTGCCCACATACAGTGGGTACCTACCTTCTCCCTGGTTCTGGCCATTCTCTTCCTCTCTCTGCACTGAGCTGAGGGTGGGAGTGGACTGAGCACAGGGCTGGGGGTGAAGGGTCTGGCCAGGAACTAGAATGAGGGAGGGGGCTCAGGGTTGGGGGAGGAGGTTTGGGTGTGGGGTACTTATCTGGGCAGCTCCCATCTGATGCGAGGGGTGCAGGTGGGAATGTGGTGGGGGGGTGCAAGAGCTCCCATTTGGTGCCCAGGGTGGGGATGTGGGGGGTACAAGAGTCAGGACGTGGGAGGTGCATGGGGGGTTGGGGATCTGGGTATGTGAGGGGGGTGCAAGAGTCAGGGCAGAGGGCTGGGGGCATGTGAGGGGGGTGCAGGTGTCAGGGCAGGGGAGGCGCTGGGTATGTGTGCGGGTGCCAGAGTCAGGGCTGGGGTTGTGGAGGGGGGGTGAAGGAGTCAAGCAGAGGGATGAGTGTGGGGGGGGTACACGGTTCAGGGCACGGGCCTGGGGGGGGTGCGGGGCTGTGGGGCTCAGGGCAGAGGGCTGGGTGTGTGTTTGAGGGGGTCAAGGCTCAGGGAAGAGGGCTGGGTGTGTGTGTGGGGGGGTCAGCCCAGAGCACCACCCCACTCCTGCAACCCCCAGCCAGCTCACCCACTCGGGGCCCCGTGGTGCACAGCACAAGCGCAACTAGCGCCCCCTGGTGAGAGAGTCCCCTCTGGCTGTGTCTGGAGGAGCCGCTCCAGGCGGCGCTCCGGGCGGCGTATGCGAGTTCCTCGCCCCAGGGCTCTCTGCCCACCACCGATTCCTGCTTGCCCACACCTGCTACACGCTGAGTGCCGCCGGACCGCGGGGCTCTCCGCTCCTCCCAACTCTCAAATCATTCATTCATTCATGCCAACAACAGATCTCCATAGTCTTCTATCCTGGGCCATGCTATCAACCTGAAGACTGCAGTGCCTGTCTGGTGATGTTGGTTGGCTGCTTGCGTAGTGTAAGGATTGGTAAGGCAACTCTCAAATAGCAGGTACTGATCCATGGCCGCGGCCGGGCGCCTCCTCCCCGGGATGCTCAGCAGCTGGCGCTGCTGCCACCGCCAGCTTATCCCGCCTCCACTGCCCCCGTGTACTGCCGCCGGGAGTCGGGACCAGGTCCCGCCGCGAACCCACTCCCCCGGCGAGCCGCCAATCCGCCATGGCCAGCTATACCAAGGCGGCCCAGGTAAGCGGGCCCCTCTGCGCCCCCGGGCAGGGCTCCTCGCCGGGTGAGAGGACGCGGGAGCCCACGGGCAGGCCGCTGAGGCAGCTCCTCTCTCGGGGGGTGCAGGCTCTGCCCCTCACTGGCTGTGTGTCCTTGGGACTCCGGCAGGCAGCAGTGTGCCGTTAAAAATTGGCTCGCGTGCCGTGCCATAGGTTGCCGACCGCTGTTATAGAATATCAGGGTTGGAAGGGATCTCAGGAGATCATCTCAAAGCAGGGCCAATCCCCAAACAGATTTTTACCCCAGGTCCCAAAATATGCCCCCTCAAGGATTGAACTCACAACCCTGGGTTTAGCAGGCCAATGCTTAAACCACTGAGCAATCCCTCCCCCTTTGCTGCCTCATCCCAACCCTGGGCAGAACATATCTGCCCCCAAAGAGGTGGGACGGCGTCATTGGTGTTCAAGGAATGATCCATAGATTCCAAGCTGGTAAAGGACCGTTGTGATCATCTGGTCTAGAACTTCTGATCGAGAACATCCAGAACAGGGGTGTGCAAACTATGGCCCGCAGGCCGGATCTGGCTCATGAGATATTTTTAGCCAGTCTGCGAGCTCCCACTGGGGTGTGGGATCAGGGTCCGCATCACGCAGCTCGGCTCTGCTCTGGCACTCCGGCCGGGATGCAGGGTTGGGGCTGCACCATGCATCTTGGCCCCACTCCAGCGCTTGGGTCAGGGGCTGCACCACATGGCTCGGCCCCACTCCAGGGCACAGGGTCTGGGACGCACCACATGGCTCCTGGAAGGCACAGCATGGCCCCTCTCTGGCACTCTAGCCAGGGGTCTGGGTTGGGGGCTGCTCCATGCAGCTCCCGAAAGCCACAGCGTGGCCTAGCTCTGGCTCCTACGTGCTCCAATGGCCAACTCCAGCACTGCAATGGGAGCTTCAGAGGCAGTGACTGCAGATGGGGCAGTGTGCAGAGTCACCTGGCCATGCCTCCACGTAGGAGCTGGAGAGGGACATGCCACTGCTTCTGGGAGCCGCTTGAGGTAAGCACTGCTCGGAGCCTGCACCCATGAGCCTCTCCCCATGCCCCAACACTCTGCCCCAGCCCTGATCCCCCTCCTGCTCTCCAAACCCCTCGATCCCAGCCCAGAGAACCCTCCTGCACCCCAAACCACTCATCCCCAGAGCCTGCACCACCAGCTGAAACCTGCACCCTTCATGTACCCCAACTCCAATTTTCTGAGCTTTCTATGGGCCAAAAAGTTTGCCCACAGATGATCTAGAACTTCCCCAGAATAATTCCTAGAGCAATGGTTCTCAACCAGGGATACATGTACTCAGCTAGATATTTGCCTAGTCTAATGACTAGCAAAGTCAGTACAAACTAAAATTTCATACAGACAATGGCTTATTTATACTGGTCTATAAACTATACTTTGAAATGTAAGTACAATATTTATATTCCAGTTCATTTATTTTATAATTATAGGGTAAAAATGAGAAAGTAAGCACTTTTTTCGGTAATAGTGTGCTGAGACACTTTTGTATTTTTATGTCTGATTTTGTAAACAAGTAGTTTTTAAGTGAGGTGAAACTTGAGGTACATAAGACAAATCCGACTCCTGAAAGGGGTACCGAAGTCTGGAAAGGTTGAGAGCCACTGTCATAGGGACCGAATGGCTAGGAAGCAGTTCTGCAGAAAAGGACCTAGGGATTACAGTGGACAAGAAGCTGGATATGAGTCAACAGTGTGCCCTTGTTGCCAAGTTGGGAATGGCATTTTGGGCTGTATAAGTAGGGGCATCGCCAGCAGATCGAGGGATGTGATCATTCCCCTCTATTTGACATTGGTAAGGCCTCATCTGGAGTACTGTGTCCAGTTTTGGGCCCCACACTACAAGAAGGATGTGGAAAAATTGGAAAGAGTCCAGCGGAGGGCAACAAAAATGATTAGGGGGCTGGAGCACATGACTTCTGAGGAGAGGCTGAGGGAACTGGGATTATTTAGTCTGCAGAAGAGAAGAATGAGGTGGGATTTGATAGCTGTTTTGAACTACCTGAAAGGGGATTCCAAAGAGGATGGATCTAGACTGTTCTCAGTGGTACCAGATGACAGAACAAGGAGTAATGGTCTCAAGTTGCAGTGGGGGAGGTCTAGGTTGGATATTAGGAAAAACTTTTTCACTCAGAGAGTGGTGAAGCACTGGAATGGGTTACCTAGGGAGGTGGTGGAATCTCCTTCCTTTAGTGGTTTTTAAGGTCAGGCTTGACAAAGCCCTGGCTGGGATGATTTAGTTGGGAATTGGTCCTGCTTTGAGCAGGGGGTTGGACTAGATGACCTCCTGAGGTCCTTTCCAACCCTGATATTCTATGATTCTATGATTCCTAGAGCACATCTTGTAGAAATGCTAAGAGGCCTTTAGCTCCTCTAATTCTGTGATTCAATACTGCTTAGGACTATAAAAGGGGGGTTCTGCTCACTGCTCTTGAAGGCACTTGAGACCCTCTCTCTTCTCTTTGCAAATAATGGAGGATCATGTGGTTACAGTCTCAAACTGTCACAAGCAAGACTGGCTCTGGCATAAGACATTTGCTGCTGGATAGCATACACCCCTCACAGTCCTGCAATCACTGTCACAGTGAAGTCACTAAGCATTTTGCTGCCCCAGGCAACTGCCTAGTCTGTCTATAAAAGGGAGCCAGTCACTGCCACAAGAGCACACTAGCCTAGAATTATTTTCTGCTCTTGGCAATATTTTAAAGTTGTCACAAGAACAGCTTTATCTGAAGCCTTTTCTTTCTCTTTTCTGTTTCTAATCTTCTGAATCTGAATCCTTCCCATGCCATCAGATGTCACTCAGGGTACAAACAAGATTCCACCCTTTCTGTCTATCCTAGGCCACTGTTCATGTGTCCTCTGTGTTGTTAAGTGCCATAAGTTTTCCATCTCTAAATAGTGTTTGTAGGAAAGATTCTTTCGGCCAGCTCCTTTTACATGTTCCACCAGCTGCCCAGTGGCATGCTTACCCCATGGCAGGCTCTCTGGCTTCATCTTTACCACATCCCAGATATTTGCATCTTCTTTTCTGGATATTTTTGGAGATAAGGAGTTGTTGATCTCTGAAGAATCTTGGCTTTTATTATAAATTAATTCTATTTAATACTTGCTATTTTCCTGAGGCATTTCCTTTCAAAGCATGTAAATGTCTGGGGAGATCTTTGGTGGATTTCCAGCTTTCACATGCAAATGTTAAGATGGAAATAACATTTGAGTTGAAGATTCAGTTTGGTCTCTAAGTTGTAGATTTTCAGTGACCAAATTTTGTGTAAGCTGGTGAGCACAGCTGCAACCTTGATAATTCATGACTTTATTTCCTTTTGGACATCCTCACTTGCTTGCACCTTACTGCCCAATGTGAATTGATTCACCTTTTGTATTCCTTGCAGTCTTAACGTAATGCTTGAGTTGAGAATTGCTGGGGTTCTCAGTTAGATTTGTTTTTTCATAACGGATTATTAACCTCATCTTTTCTGTGATGTGGGACCTTCTTGGTTGATCTGTCACTTAGAAGAGTTATAGTGCCAGCAAAATCTAGATCTTCTAGTGTGCTGCTGCTGACCTATATGATTTCTAATCTTAATTGAAAAAAATTCAGTGAAGAGATCCTGATTCTGCCTGCCTCTGACACAGGGGCTCAGTGGTAGCGGGACAACATAGGAGGCAGACAGAACTACAGTTCCACAAAGAGAATTGGGAGGGGGTGGGGCTGTGGTTCCCCCTGACCCATGGTTGACAGCATGAGGAAATTTATCTCCTCAGGCAGACTGACTCCTGGTGCTCCCAGGGACGCAGCACAGCTACATATTGCCCCAAACACAGGGCTATGCCTACAAGGCACAATCAAGCTCCAAATGTGTAGTGAGGTGCAGTCAGGGTGGGCATATATCCTGTAACTCTGAGCAGCATTTTGAACTCTCTCAGATTGGTCACACTGAACGGAGTTGAAAAAGTGTAAAGTTAGGCTGGTCAGGAAATAACTTTTTACAGAGGGAAACATTTAGATGAAAAGAATGTTTGTTTTAATCAAAATTTGCCTTCAATTATTTTTTGTTTGTTTTTAGTTTTTAAAAAAGAAAATCCCACACTAAACATATTGTGACAAAGTCCCTCTTCTACCTTGGTGGGTCCTGCACTTCTTGGCAGATTTGCTCACCTCAGTGATCTTCCCCTCTGGTGGAACCCACAGTCTGGATCAACTCCTCCTGTGTCTGATCAGGAGTTGGGAGGTTTGGGAACCAGGCCCACCCTCTACTCCGGGTTCCAGCCCAGGGCCCTGTGGAATGCAGTTGTCTATAGTGCCTCTTATAACAGCTGCATGACAGCTACAATTCCCTGGGCTACTTCCCCATGGCCTCCTCCAAACACCTTCTTTATCCTCACCACAGGTCCTTCCTCCTGGTGTCTGATAATGCTTGATTGTATGATAATTCCTCAATCCTCCAGCAGCACACCCTCTCAGTCTCAGCTCCTTGTGCCTCTTGCTCCCAGCTCCTCACACGCACTTCTCTCCTCTGGCTCCTCCTGCTTGACTGGAGTGAGCTCCCCTTTTTATACCAGGTGCCCTGATTAGCCTGCCCTGATTGGCTGCAGGTGCTCCAATCAACGTAGCTCTCTCCGGTGCCTTCTAGAAAGTTCTTAATTGGCCCCAGGTGCCTTAATTACCCTGGAGCAACTGCCATTTTGGTTCCCATGGTACTAGGGATTTGCTTAGCCTGGGGCTAACATACCTGTTCCTGAGTACTTTCCTGTAGCCATCCGGCCTTGCTCCATCACAATATTTTAGTTTTTGACAAAGAGTCCTGTGGCACCTTATAGACTAACAGATGTATTGGAGCATAAGCTTTCATGGGTGAAAGCTTATGAATATCCAAAAAATGTTTAATGAAAATGGAATTTTTTTCATGGAAATTTCCATTTGGAAAACCATTTTCCACTGAAAAAGTCTTTTGAAAAAAAATCTGCCCAGTTCTAGTGGAAATATAACAAAAGGTCATCAAGAGTGTTAGTTTTTAATCCTCAAATAAACTTTATTTTTTCCATTTTGATGTAATTAAAAAAAGAACAATGTCTGAGAAAGGCAACAATAAATAATTATTTTACTTATTCTCAAAAATTAGCAGTATAAAAGCTGAAGGGTTAATTTGGGTTAGAGTTTTATAATTCCAATCATATTTTTCAATAAAACAAAAAGAGGTGCCTGAAAAATGTCTGTTTTGTGTCTAGTCCAAAAATGGACTAGTCTGCACATGGAATACTCTCCTACCTGGACCTGACATTTATGACACTCACCAGGACTAGCATTTCATACACCTTGTGTTGAGACCTACAAAGAACACAGGTCTGAAATGTACTGCTTAGGGGAATCATTATAGTCTTCCATACAGCTCTCCATATCTTTGTCATCAGGATGGATCACAGTGGTGTATAATACTAACTGGAGCATAAGGAAAATTATGGTCACTGTAAAACATGTTTTTTAGAGAAAGCTTAATAATGACAAATTTAAAACAGTTTAATGCAGACCTATCTCTACTAATAGAAACAAGAAATTATCAAGGAAGAACTAATCTTTAACATTTTAATAAGAAAAGAATGTTATCCCCTAGGCATGTGTAACAAGATGAGAATGAGAGTGGGAAAAGCTATATAATTTTTTTCTCATGGCAATATTAAAACTACACTTTCAAGATCCTTCTCAGATATTTCACATTGTAACAGAGTGACTCACCCGTTAAGGGCTCGTGCCAGCCATCCCTGACTACAGAATGAGCCATACCTGGGAGAGATCAGGATGATTTTCCTATAACCAGTAGCAGAAGTCTACAATGAAGGGCTGGGGTTCAGGAAATTGTAAAGCGGATGTAGAACAGTGGTCTCCAACCTTTTTACACCCAAGATCACTGTCTGAATCCCAGGATCTACCCTTCCTGAGGCCCTACCCCTTCCCCAAAACCCCGCCCCACTCACTCCATCCCCTCTGCTCTCCATCACTCACTGTTCCTCACCCTCACTCACTGGAGTAGGAGGTTGGGGTTTGGGAGGGCGTGAGGGCTCTGGGTTGGAGCCGAGGGGTTTGCAATCTGGGAGGGTGCTATGGGCTGAGCCTGGGGAAGGGGGTTGGGTTGCAGGAGAAATGAAGGGTGCAAGCTCTGGGAGGGAGTTTGGGTGCGGGAGGGGGCTCCAGGCTGGGGCAGAATGTTGGGGTGCAGGAGGGAGTATAGGGTGATGGCTCTGGGAGGGGGATCAGGGCTGGGGTTGGGGTGCAGGAAGGGGTTGGAGTGCTGGCTCCAGGTGGGGGCTCAGGGCTGGGGGTTGGGGTGTGGCCTCCCGCTGGGCAGCACTTACCTCCAGTGGCTCCCGGTCAGTGGCGCAGCGTGGCTACCCCAGCCCCATACCGCTCCCAGAAGGGGCCAACATGCCCCTGCAGCCCCTGGGGTAGGCAGGGGGCACGTGGCTCTGCACACTGCCCCTCTCTGCAAGCATCACCCCCACAGCTCCCATTGGCCACAGCTTCCCGTTCACGGCCAATGGGAGCTGCAGGGATGGTGCTTGCAGGCAGGAGCAGTTCACGGTGGAAGACCCATGCCCCCATACCCCCGGGGCTGCACTGGCCACTTCTGGGAGTGGCACCGCCAGAAATCATGATCGACTGGGAGATCCTCTAGGATCAACTGGTTGGTGAGCACTGCTGTAGAGAGTGTGAAAGGCTCCTGTAGGGAAGACCCTGAGATCAAAGGAGCTGTGACAGAGAAACTGCAATGAGCAGGAGGCTCCTGCTAGAGACACTGAGGGCTTGTCTTCACTTACCGGGGACCGACGCACAGCGACCAATGCATCAGCGGTCGATTTAGCGGGTCTAGTGAAGACCCGCTAAATCAACCACAGATCGCTCTCCCGTCAACTCTTGTACTCCACCTGAACGAGAAGCACAAGAGAGAGCAGCTCCCGTCGACATAGCGTAGTGTGGAGCCCACAGTAAGTAGATCTAAGTATGTTGACTTTAGCTACGTTATTCACATACCAGAAGTTGCATAACTTAGATTGCTCTCCCTCCGTAGTGTAGGCAAGGCCTGAGAGAAGGGTTTGGGCCTGGAAGCTAGAACCAGAGGATTGAAGAAGGGCTCAGCTCCGGTTAAGTGAAGCATGAGAGACTTTGAACTGAGGCTTAGATCTGGGAGAAAGGGCTCAGGACTCCCTATCCATTAGGGGCAGGCAACCCAGGTCGCCTGGGGTGCTGCGCTTGGGGGGAGTTGGGCTTGGGATGCTCTTTCTGTTGTTAGTGACAAAAGGGAAAATAGAATGAAATATTTCAGGTATTCCGTATGTGGATTCATTTTTCACTAACTTCCTACAATGTTCTGGACCCTGGTGGAATCTCTGGAACCTTCCAGATTTTCTGAGAACTACATTTTCCTTGAAACTCCTAGAATGCTGCCAGCCATGCCCTCGTAGGTATGTCGGGCAGGGCATCGCCAGTCAGTCAGTGAGATATAAGAATGAAGTGAGAGCCCAGCTGCAATACTGTGAATCTTTTTTAGTGTGACTGTGAAAGTGTACTTGTGTTTTAAGACTTGTCCACCCAGTGTTGGTGCTCAGTTCAATTTCTTGATGTTATTACATTCCAGTTATTATTAAAATTAAAAAGTTTCTATAAGTTAGAGGAAACCGTTTTTTTTATTTGCTTACATATGGCATAAATAAATACAGATTTACAGATCCTAGCACGTAAATATATCATCTTCTATGACAGGGCTAAATCATGCAATGCAAATAGTGCATCAAAGTCATGAACTGGGCTACAAATACAATAAAAATAAGGTATTCAAAAGTTTAATAAATATGGGGGGCACCAAAGATGCTCCTCACCTGGGGTGCCATTTGGTCTAGGGCCGGCCCTGGAGAGAATGACTGAACTGGGGTTGGGGCCTGAAGGGGCACTATGTAAGGACCCAATATATGGGACCCCAAGAGGGGATGTTTTAACTATCTGTGGACTGTGAGTTATTAAGAGGTCCTGAAAGGGGTGTAACAGCACTGCAGAGTGACCTCTCACTATGAGGGAGTGCCCGGAAAAGGGGAGAAATTGGTAGCAGCACTGGAGTGACCTCTTGCAATGAAGGGTTGCTCAGAATCCAGCTGGCCCTGTTGTGCCAATGTTTAATACTTTCCTTGGAGTAAGGGGTTTGGTTTTGTACACACACACACACACACACACACACACACACACACACACACTTGATTTTTGCGATAAGAATTACTTCTGAAATATACCAATTTTCATAGTAAACATTTGGGTCTCAATCCTGCAAGCCCTTACTCAGGTGAATAATCCTCACTCACTTGAATAGTCCATGAGACTATGGGGTAAGTAAGGGGATTACAAGATTGGGGTCCTGGAGCTTCTATTTATTTTAGATATTTTTATGGTACCCATCACCATAGTCTCTGAGCACCTCACACTGTGCAACACCCCTGTGAGAAAGGGCAGTGCTATTCTCTCCATTGTTACAAATGGAGAACTGAGGCTAAGTGACTTGCCCAAGGTCACACAATCTGTGGTGGAACACCCTAACCCTCAGACTGGTGCCTTAACCACTGGACCATCTTGTCTCCATATAAGCTCATGGGTCATAACCTTGCAACCTTTTCCTTACCTGAATAATCCTTTACTAGCTGGGGCTGTGTATGTGCCATGCAGCTAGTATACTGTAACTGCTGGTTACTAAGCTATTAATAACTGTTTCACTCTTACCTTCTGCTCAATTTCCTGCTTGTTGGATTCACCTGCTGCCATTCATTACTTAGATGGCAAGCTGTTTGGGGTAGCTATTGTTCTTCCACTAGCTGTGTGTACAGCACCTAGCACAATGAGGCCCTTGTTGTTGATTGGTGTCTTTAGGCACTACAGTAATAAATAATAATTATTAATCACTTTCAGGCCTTCTCCAATTAGGCATTAAAGCTGTTCAGTAATAATTAGGCTGCCAAAAATAAAATGCAAACAGAGTAGTTTTGTAGATGCCTTTGTACTCAAATGTCTTTTTGCTTAAGCTTTCCATAAATACTAATTTGCTGTGACCAGAGACCAGACCTGGGAAATTTCAGCCCAAAATACAACAGCTTGACAAAGTTGTAAGAAACTGGAAAGACTTTTAAAATGGAAACATTCAAGTAACTTTTACTGTAGTTTTGCTTATACACTAGCTATAATATGGACACAAATAATGGAATTATGATTTAAGGGGAAAAATTATTTTTATTTATTTTAAAATTATATATTCAATCCATCAGATCCAGCCTTAGATATGGGGACTGAAAGCAGCATACATCTCAAATTTCCATTGATGCTCATGGATGGTATAAGGTTCTTGGTATCTTCTCTCATGTCAGGTCTGTGTGAAAATTCAAGAGAGAATTGCAAAGTTTGTGTGTGTTGGGCAGTGGTAGAGGACATATGGCACAGGAGGAAAAGAAAAGTATATTATTTATGCCATCAATTTTTTTCCTATCTCCTATCCTAAGGAAAAACAAGTGATGAGTAACAAGTTATACATAAGGTTCAGCAGTAGCCCCTGTACAGCACAGCATTCTTTTTTTTTTAACAATTGACCTTACTACAAATCAGGGTTGGTGAATAAGATTACTTCTCTCCTTTATCCTCACCACTCTGAGCTGCTAGTACATCCTCCTAGTTTTTTCAACAACAGAAGACTGAAGGGAGATGTGTGGTGGTCTTTTTTTCTGGTTTGTTTGTTTTGTCATGGGGATTTAATAGGTACAAATGTAAAGTTCCCTTTGGTGCGAAAACTGCCTGTGGTGTTAGTTTTCTAACAGTTAAGTGGAGAAGAAAAGGATAACAAGCTGATCTGGGCAGTGCTGAGTTTTTCATTTTATAAACACCTGGCTAGAGTTGGGGCACAGACAAAAACCTAAGATATAGATACCTTGAAATTTTGGACTTTCTGAATATGAACCCACACTAGATAGGGATTTTCCAAAACAACTCTTATCTTTCGAGTGTGTAAAGGCAAATCCCCCAATTTGAGCAAGCCCAAATGTGGGGTGGTCACAATCCATATCTGGAGCCAGATCTTAATTTTATCGTTTAAAATCCACATCCTATGCCTGACTTATTGTAGTGGGTGCAATGGGTACAAAAATGTTAATATAACTTAGAGCCTTAACTCAGCTTCCTGTTATATGTTGTGAAGACAGCAAACAATATACAGCATAGTTGTAATGTGAAAAATGAACAATGTTCCACACATCTGATGTTGATTGTGAACTTTTCTGCAGCCAAGTGCACTCAGAGTTTCAGAAGCCCTTCCACTGTCTACTTTGATAGTTTTTCTTTTGTTAGCTAGTTCTGTAGTGACACTGGACACAACAGAAGCAAAGCAATGGTATTAGCATCAATTTTAGCTGCAGAACTGGTGGGAATAGTAGACTGCATGGACTCCTAGTGGGAGAGGATGGCTGTGTTTTCTGTTTCAGAGTAGCAGCCGTGTTAGTCTGTATCCGCAAAAAGAACAGGAGTACTTGTGGCACCTTAGAAACTAACAAATTTATTTGAGCATAAGCTTTCGTGGGCTACAGCCCACTTCTATGCATCTGAAGAAGTGGGCTGTAGCCCACGAAAGCTTATGCTCAAATAACTTTGTTAGTCTCTAAGGTGCCACAAGTACGCCTGTTCTTTTTATGTTTTCTGTGTCATTTTATTTAGTTTTTTAACTTCCTGTAGATGGGCCAGACTCACTCCTGTGGCACCTCCTGCTGGTTATCCTGGGAATTAGCTCAATCCAGCCCAGAGCACCCTCTGCAGGCCAGTGATCCACCTTCCAGCTACTGCCCACCCCCCGTGTCCCTCCCAGGACCCCAGTGTCCCTTTAACTGGGTCTCCCCATCCCAGGGGAACCCCCACCCCACTATCCCCACTTTGCTTCAGTGTTGGCTACTGCCCAGTCTCCATCTAGCCCCTGTTCACTGGGGCAGACTGCAGTATCAGCCACTCATCATCGGCAAAGGGGTTTGGACCTGCTGCCTTTGCCTACCCCTGGGCTGCCCCCTGCATCCTCCAATACCTCTTGGCCTAATGCTAGGCCGCAGCCTGGGGCTTTCCAGCCAAGAGCTCCCCAGCCCTGCTCCACTCTAGGTACCTTGTCTTGCTCCCTGCAGCCAGGCCCTTCTCCCTCTACAGGCAGAGAGATAGTGCTGAGCACCTGGCTCCCAGCCTCTTTATAGGGCCAGCTGGGCTCTGATTGGAGCGTGGCCCAGCTGCAGTTGCTTCAAAAATCAACCCAGCTCTTTCCTTCCACAGCCCCAGCCCTCTACATTTCCCCTTCTCTCTGTTTGAAGCATGAAATACTGAGCTTTATTCTACCCTCAATGGAACATTCCATTCCATCCTGCCTCACTTGACAGCTGGGGATTCCCCTGATATGGGCAGGATTCCTGAGTGGCATAGATGTCATAGCTACTTACTGGTCTCTATACCATCTGCTCTTGCCTTCCTTCCACCCAGTGTATGTGGCTTATTAGGGTCAAACTAGAGACTAGAGTAAGTGTGTGGCCACAGCACCTTGTGATCTGCAATTCCTGGCCATCAGAGCAGTCCCCAGGCAACTGTTGCAGCTAGTATAGCTTATAGCAGCCACTCAACCACCCAGGATCAGAGGGAGTGGAAAAGATTTAGCACTTTCTCTTCAGGTCCTCTGCTGAACACAGGTTAGCCAAACTTCAAAAGAAGTAAAACATTGGAAGGTGCTGTAGCAGCTTGTTTTGTCTCACAAAAGCCTCAGGACTGGCCTCACTTCTGAGAGCCACAAATTGAGACTTTAAAAAAAATCCTGGGACATTTTCATTAAAAACACAAGCGCTAAACAGCTGTGCTCTTCTCCTCCACAACACATCTGGAATTCCTGCAGTCACATCTATACTTACAGTAGCTGCCATTGAAGAAGAAAGGCAACTGTGGCACAAATAGCCTCAGAAGCCACTTTTGAAAACTTTAGCCTAAGTTTTCAAACCTATTTATTCATTCCAGTGAGGCACATGTAAATCAATAGATTTCAAATTCCTTTCAAGATTTAAAAAATAGATTGAGTAATTAGTTCTTATATCAAATTACAGCATGGTTCTAGGAAATGACATCTTTCCAGCTCAGGAGAAAACCTACCTGGAACAATAACTTGAAGGCATCCAAAGATGTTAAACTAAAATTGTTAATGATAACATTTTATGGGGTTGATGTTACCCTGAAGAGCTTGGCAAGTTTTTCCATACAGCTGACAGTTTATTCTGGCCAGGGTCCAAGAGAGCCTCATTTCTCTAACATCTGTGGGTTTGTTTTAATTGTACTTCTATTTATCATTTTGGGAGCCTTTAACTTCATTTTGTCTTCATATTTGATTAGTAAGTTAATGAGGAGACAGATGCTTCCCTCCATTTATGCTGATGAAGAGAAGCAAAGCAGGTGGGAAGGATGAAGGGGGTATGCTCCACAAAATGTTTTCTTCCCTCCTCCAAACCCCACTGCTAATGTACCAAGCAATAGGGGTTACACAGGTTGGGAAGAGCTGAAGATGGAGAACAGCTGCTCTGTATGCATGCTCCTCTTCTTATCAGCCTGGAAGTGAATGCAGCTTTACTACTCTCTCCATGGCTGCCTTCAGAGAGGTGCCTTGGGCATAGGTACTGGGGGATAACCAATGGAAGTATGGCTCCTGAGGGAGGTGAGTGGAAAGTCAGGGAGCACACAGAGTGCTCTGTTCCCATCACGACTATCCTGAGATCCGAGGAGATGGAACCAGGTTTCTGCATAGCACCTAAGAGTCCTCCCAGTGGCAGGTTACAAACGTTACACTCTTGAAGAGAAAATATGGAGGAAACTCCAAACTTGCTGACATTCCATTGTTCTTCTACCTTTCTGTTCCTCACCCCAGCATCTTCTCATTTGATCTCTGGCCTCAACGCTGTGAGTTAACAATTTCCATACAAGTTCTTGTAACAAGCTGATGAATTTGGGAAGATTTTTTTAACTGTATTAATTTGCACTGATAATTTTTATTAATCTTTTGAAGTGTTTTAGTAAAATTCAGTCTCTAAAATGTAATTTATTGGCACATTGCTTGGATGGTGAGCTCAACTAAGACACAATGTATTTCAGTTAATTCAGGGTTCATAGATCAAAAACTTCAATTTATTCCCCAAAGAGGTGCAGTGCTAGTTTTCCTCACCACTGTGCCAGTAGGCCATACATCTGGCCTGGAGAGACAGTTGGCCCAATTCTTGCTGCTCTGCACCACGTGTTTCAGTAACACCAGCACAAAGTGAGGGCAAAAAGCTAACAAATTCATGTTGCACTGGTGTAAATGACTACACAAGAAGCAGTCCAACAGGCCCACTATCTAAAAGTGAGGGTATAGTTCAGTTTCCATTCACATTCGTTCCTTCACTTCTCTGCTGAGATTTCCATGAAGCATGCCTGTTCATACAGATGAGCAACGTTCCCTTTAAGCTGCACAGCCGTGCGGCCATGCAGCAGGCTTTCAAGGCCATGCAGGGAGAGGTGCCCCTCCCCTGGCCAGGCCCAGGTCCACCGGAGCTGCCGGGGAGAGGAGCCCCTCCCTCGGCCCAGCCCAGTCCCGCCAGAGCTGTCAAGGAGAGGAGCCCCTCCCTCGCCCCGGCCCAGGCCTGCCGGAGCTGCCACAGCTGGGGAGAGATGCCTGTCACCTGCCCCCAAACTGCTGTGGTGAGAGAGGGCTGGTAGGGAGTCCTCTCTCCCCACTGCAGCACTAGGGCAGCCTGCACGCCAAACTCCTCATCCCTGGCCCCACCCCAGAGCCTTCACCCCTAGCCGGAGTCATCACCCCCTGCACCAACCCTCTGCCCCAGCCCTGAGCCCTCTCCTGTACCTCAAACCCCTCATCCCTAGCCCCACCGGAGAGCCCACACCCCCATCCAGAGCCCTAATCCCCCCACACCCCAACCCTCTGTCCTAGCCCTGAGTCTCCTCCTGCACCGCAATCCCCTCATCCTTGGCCCCACCCCAGAGACCATACCCCCAGCCAGAGCCCTCACCTCCGCCCCACACTCCAATCCTCTGCCCCAGCCCTGAGCCCACTCCCACACGCCGAATCCCTCGGCCCCGCCCCCACCACATGAATTTTGTTATGTGCACCAATATGGAGGTGATATGTGATACATCACCTTCATATCGGTGCACAAAACAAAATTCATTCCACACATGGACGTGAAAAATTAGAGGGAACATGGCAGACGACAATTGTATCTGTTTCAATATGCACACGTATCCACTCAGAACTGGACTAATAGCCCTTACTCAGGGGTGAGCTGGAGCCGGTTTGCACCGGTTCGCGCGAACCGGTTGTTAAATTTAGAAGCGGTTTTAGAACCGCTTGTTAACTGGCTTCCCTGCGAGGGAAGCTTTGATGGGCTCTGGCCGGGAAGCCTGTAATTCCTCCTCCCGGCCGCCGGGGGGCGCTGCGCTGCGCTGCGGGAGGCATGTGAGCTGCCTCCTGGCCCTGTTGCTGCTGCTGCTCCTCGGACCTCTGGCCCTGGGGCTCCTGCTGCTGCCTGGTGGGTCCCCGGCTGCGTCCTGCTGCTCGGGCTGCTCCCAGCCACTCCCCCCGTGTGAGTGTCTGCACCCCTCCCCTGCTCCCCCTGCCTGCACCCCCCCGCCGCAGCCAGCCCCTGTCACCCTGCCCCCAGCCCCCTGTCTGCACCCCTTGCCCTGCCACCCTCATTGCACCCCCTGCCCTGCCACCCTCCCCTGCCCACAGCCAGCCCCTGTCTGCACCCCCTGCCCTGCCTCCCTCCCCTGCCTGCAGCCCGCCCCTGTGTGCACCCCCTGCCTGCAGCCAGCCCCTGTCTGCACCCCCTGCCACAGCCACCCCCATTGCACCCCTGCCGCAGCCAGCCCCTGTCTGCGCCACCCCATTGCCCCCTGCCCTCCCGCCCGCTGCCCCTGCCTGCAGCCACCTCCTGCTACCAGCCGCTCTCCAGGTGTGAGTGTCTGCACCCCCCCTGCTCCCTCCCCTGCCCACAGCTGCCCCCTGCCACCCTCCCCGCCCGCCGCCTCTGCCCGCCCTGCCCCCAGCCAGCCCCTGTCTGCACCACCTGGCCAGAGCCAGCCCCTGCCATCCATCCTGCCACATCCCCTGCCTCCTGCCACAGCCCCTGCCCCCCCTCCTGCCACAGCCCCTGCCCCCTGCCAGCCCTTGCCACCCTCCCCCGCCCGCAGCCAGCACTTGCCACCCCCCGCCATCCGTCCTGCCCACAGCCAGCCCCGCCCCGGCCCCGAGCCAGCCCCTGCCCAGAGCCAGCCCCTGCCATCTTTCCTGCCCCCTGCCACAGTCCCTGCCCGCAGCCAGCCCCTGCCCACAGCCCCTGCCACCCCCCTGACCCCTGCCACAGCTCCTTTTCCCGCCACAGCCTGTCTGCACCACCTGCCCACAGTCAGCTCCTGTTGCAGCCTGCCCGTGTCACACTCCCTGCCTCCAGCTAGCCCTGCCCCACACCCCTGTCTGCAGCCAGCCCCATGTCCACTGGTGCCCTGCACTTCTCAGGGCACTTGCCCTGCACTTCTCAGGGCACTAACCCTGCACACCTGCTTCAATGAGGGGGGGCAGGGAGCAGCTGGGACCCACACATGTGCACACCCTAGGGTGACCAGACAGCAAGTGTGAAAAATTGGGACAGGGATGAGGGGTAATAGGAGCCTATATAAGAAAAAGACCCAAACATTGAGACTGTCCCTATAAAATTGGGACATCTGTTCACCCTAGCACACCCCAAGGGAGTGGCGGGGACCCACACATGTGACATGGAGCTCATTTCTAGTTCAGGCCCATCTTTTTAAAAAAGAACTTTAGGTAGGGTTAACATACATCTGTATTTTCCCAGAGATGTCAGGCTTTTAGGTTCTTAAATCGCTGTCTGGGTGGTAAATTTTAAAAATTCCTCCCGGGAAAATGCGGACGTATGGCAACACTATTGGTACAAAAAAATCCATACTGTGGCACATCCCTTAAATCAGAACTTTTTATAGGGAACCAGTTGTTAAGATTTTAGCAGCTCATCACTGCCCTTACTCCACATGGGCAACCAAACCACATTGCATAGTAACAATTTTCAGCCACTTTGACTGACTACTTGGATTCAAACTAGAGGTGAAATGTTCCATATCCTGTCATCAGTCCCCTGACACACAAGACATAGTATTTTTATTCTTTGCAGACCCAAAGTATTGTTTTTTGAACTGGTCTATTTCATGATGAGGTCATTATCTCTTGTATATAATATTGTTATGCATAGCTTATTTTTGCATAGGTTTGTAAAATTGAATTTTAAATAAAATTACTCCATAGCAAAAGTCAGTGGGAGAGATCCTTAGCTAGTTACAGCAGCATAACTCCACTGAGTTCAGTGGAGCGGTGTCCATTGGCATCAGTAGAGAATTTGGCCCTATATGTTTTGTGTGTGGATAGCTAAAATGAAGCATTGCCCCCCTTCTTCACAGGCATAGTGTTTTGTAAGTAGGCTCTGCCATTCCAATGAATACCCACAAATGTGGCATTTGCTAACATCTTTGTTTATAGTCCTATCAAAACTGTGATACAGAGATGGCTCAGAAGTTCACCTGAAGGGCACAGTTTAAAATGCACATAGAAGCAGACTCTTAGCAAAGCCATTGACAGTTTAAGGCTGTGCATCCTGGAAGGATTCCTGAGTAGCAAGTGCCGCAGATCAGCCATTTTTGGGGTGGGGGAATTAGAAATACACATAGCAGGAATTGAGTTCATTTGAAGTTCAGATTTATCACTGTTTTGAGAGTTAAATGCACAGAAGTAATATACACATAAGATCCAGGCTAACTTAAGTGTTGTCCTTAAAATAGGAAGCTATGGTTTGGAGGGGACAAACCCATGTAATAACCATTCTCCAGAGATCCTTCAAATGCAGCAGCTGCTCTTGGAATCTGAATTTGCACACCCTGTTCAGTCAGTCACTCAGAAGAAGGGATGGGGGGCTTTCCAAGGTACAAAATAATCAGCTTTCTCCTGTAAAGGCACAGAAACTTTTCAAGGATATTGGTCTGAAATGGTCCCAATACTTCTGTACATCTTTAAGAGTGTGCTCCCCCCCCTCATCAATTTTAAGTACAGCTTTGAAAATTGTATATGCAAACAAGAGATTAGAGCTGGTTGGAAAATGGAATACTTTGTCCGCAGAAAATTTGACAAATGAAAAAAAGGTCTTCTATCCATTGAAATTGTCACTGACTTTTTGTTGAATTAACCAAAAAAACGCAAAAATTGGTGTTTGGCTAAACAATTTTGATTTTCACTTTTCTGGTAAAGAAAGGACCACTTTGTGAGGAAAGCAAACACCTTCCATGAAAATTTTCATTTTACCAAAAAACCCAATCTTCCATCAAAAAAACAAAAAAAAGTTGAGAGAAAATGTTTGACCAGCCTTACAAAGGTATTTTATGGTGGGGGGGAAAGAAGAAAAGGTAAATAGTATGTTGGCTAAAATGGTTTATTTGTAGCTAATGTTGCAGATGTCATGTAGGTTTACTGCAAAGAGCTCTACAGCTGCCTTCCTCTTTAAGCTATTCAGCAATTGCAACTAGTGTAGACTGAAACTGCCCACTAATAAATAGACTTGTTCACACTTACTGTCTTCATTGATCTGGCACAGATACGACTGGTTGGAGTTTAGTTTAGCAATTCTGATGATGTTACACAAGAGGGATAGAGTCTGAAGCTAGTCTTAGACATGTGGGTCCTGCCAGGTTAACAGAAGTAAACAGCAATTAACACTCATTTTGTCAACATAATCTGAATATACCTAGGGAGAAGATCAGTTGAATAAGACAGTGCCATTTTTATATAGTAATTTTTCATAGAAAAGCAATATATTAAGCTAGTTAAGGAAAACCCACATAAGAAAGGCAGCAAGTAGCAGATAGTAAAGTAGCTTGAGACTCAGTGAAAAGAGAAGATTTACAGTAAGGAAAGGACAAAATGAAAGTAACGTGACAAAGAAGATTTTAAGTTCCATGTTAGTGGGGATTTTGTCAAGCAGCAATAAACTTAGTAATGAAATCTAAAAAGATTATAGAGGGCCTGTGATGGCAGAAATTAGACAATGTCTAGACAATGCCTGTGCAGATGGTAATAGTGAAACCATGGGGACTGTGGTAGACATTAGAGAAATAAATAGAGAAAATAAGGAAAACATTTTAGCCCTCACAATCAAGATGGTTAGTCCTGCTGAAAATAAAGATCACTCTGGGAATTCATGGGGAAATTTACTGACGTTAAATGCTTGAAGAAAGATCACCATGCTGTCTAAACTGACAAAGATAGCCTTAAGCAGTCAAAATACAGGGTCTTCAGGGATTAGAGACGAGAAAAAATTACAATTGCCAGAAAGTGTAGTGTTCTAATATGGGCTAGCTACCTTTCAATTTGCAGTGCCTGCTGTTGGGGTATGTGGTTTACAGGCATCAGAGACCAAGAAGGGGAAACAAACAAATCTGTGAGCAGGTGAGTGTGAATTGCCTCTGACTTCTCCCATTGTAGTGTGTTAATTCTCCCAGTGACTTCCTGCACTGGCCTGGCATGTGTAAGAGAATTTGTGCCAAATTTTGCAACAAATTTTAGAAATGATCAAGATTATTGATACTGAAACTGAAAGAGGATGATCCATGAATCCTATCATTCTATCCGTCTGTCTGCCTAGGTAGTATCATCACTGTATCAGAGTTCTTTTACTCTGTATCTTTCTCTCTCGATTCCATTCTGATTCTAGAATACGGTCAAATGACATAGCAACTGCCAATTGTACTGACAGTTTGGCAAGTGGTGGCCTATTTGATACCTGTTGTCATGTCATATTCAATAATACTCTGAAAATTTTCATTCTCCAGGCACCACTAAAATACTCACTAACAAACATATATAAATGGAAGGAATGCCATACTTGAAAAAAAAGGTTTACAAGCAACTGGAAAGGCAACTCAAGAGACTGTTAAATTACACTGCTCTACAGCCAAAATGCTTCTGAAATAAATGTAGTCTAACTTTACTAATTCTGGGTCACTGAGAACGAAAATGATGCTTAAAATTGTTGATTGGCTCTAGTTTTCAACATATGCTATTGGGTCAGTATATACGACCCTTGACTTGGGAATAGCGGAGGATAAGTGAGTTATAAAGGGAAGGGATTTCAATTTAAACAAGAAATGACTAAAATACATCTTTGACTGGATCTATGAATAAATCTATGACTGGGTTTGGACAGTACTTGCTTTTTAGGCAAAACAATGAATGATGCAATCTGAAGCTGGTATTGAGTCATACATGATATGAATTGCATCATGTTATTCCTAGAAGTCATGGATGATGCAATCATAATGAAGCTTACATCACTCTGCTGAACAAATTGCCCTACATCAGCTCTAGAACTCATACAGTGTCATGCTCTCTTATTCGTCAGTGTTTGATTTTGCAAAGGGACACATTTCTGTTTAGCCAAAGTGAGCAGAGATGCCTCGTACTTGTGTGAACAGTGCAGATAACTTCTGCTATGTTTGTGGTGAAGTGACTTTTGCATCACAAAAGCGCAGTATAACCACTATGGTTAAGAAAGCCTATCACATTTATTTTGGCTGCAAAATTGGAGATCAGGACAAGAGGTGGGCCCCACACATATGCTGCAACAGTTGTGCAACAAGTCTTCGCCAGTGGTTGAACAGGAAAGGGAAATCTATGCCTTTTGCAGTGCCCATGATTTGGAGAGAGCCAACAGATCATACCAGCAATTGTTACTTCTGCATGGTGCCTCCAGTTGGGAAAGGTGTGTCAAAGAAGAAAAAGTGGACTGTGCATTATCCAAACATTCCATCAGCTATACGCCCAGTACCCCATGGAGAAGGACTGCCGGTACCTGATGCACCAGAATCATTCTCACTTGAGTCAGACGAGAAAGAGGAAGAGGATGAAACTTCTGGTCCTGAACCATCAATGTCACAGGACCCACCTTTTCTCCCATCCTCCTCCTCTGAACCACACCTCATAACACAAGGTGAACTGAATGACCTTGTCAGGGATTTGGAACTACCCAAGAGTAAGGCAGAGCTGTTGGACTCCAGACTACAGCAGTGGAATCTCCTGGCAGGTGATGTTAGGGTTTCCATATTCCGTGACCGTCAAAAGGGTCTTGTCCCATTCTTCTTCATGGAAGGTGATCTTGTAGCCTGCAACAACATCGATGGTGTGATGGCAGCCCTCAACATCGTTCATGATCCAGATGAGTGGACTCTGTTCATTGATTCATCGAAGACGAGTCTTAAAGCTGTTTTACTGCATAATGGCAATGTTTTGCCATCAATTCCAGTTGGTCATGCAGTCCATATGAAGGAAACCTATGACAACATGAAACAACTTTTGAGGTGCATAAACTATGACCAACATCAGTGGCAGCTTTGTGGCGATTTGAAGGTTGTTGCTTTCTTGCTTGGTCTGCAGACTGGATATACAAAGTACTGTTGTTTTCTCTGCGAATGGGATAGTTGTGCAAGAGATTCCCACTACATCAAGAAAGACTGGCCACTCCAACAGTCACTGGAGCCTGGGAGGAAAAGTGTTCAGCATCCACCACTTGTTGAATCAAGGAAGATTTTGTTACCACCCTTACACATCAAGCTGGGTCTGATGAAGAACTTTGTCAAGGCCATTGACAAAACACAAGCAGCTTTCAAGTACCTCCGTGGAAAATTTCCAAGGTTAAGTGAAGCTAAGATAAAGGAAGGTGTCTTTGTTGGTCCTCAGATTCGTGAACTTCTTCGAGATGATGCATTTGACCATGCACTGCGTGGCAAGGAAAAGACGGCATGGAAAGCCTTCCAGTTAGTGGCAATAAATTTTCTCGGAAACAACAAGGCAGACAACTGTTGGTGGAAAACCTCCTCAAGGCATACAAAAGCCTTGGTTGCAACATGTCACTAAAGAGACATTTTTTGCACTCTCATCTAGATTTTTTTCCACCGAACTGCGGAGCAGTGAGCGACGAGCATGGCGAGCGATTTCACCAGGACATTGCAACAATAGAGAAACGCTATCAGGGCAAATGGAGCCCACCAATGCTTGCAGACTATTGCTGGACAGTGACAAGAGATGCTCCATTTAATGAATACAAGAGACAAGCCAAGAAGCGCCGAGTAGACACTGAATAGGACTAAACTATGTACATAATAGTTTTTTGCCTTTTGTTTCATAATAAATTTTAGTTAGATAACCCTTTTGCTGATTTTTAAAGTGTTACATAAACAGGACAGGTGAAATATTATCATGTAAAGCAACCATAAACACATGAAAAGACCTAGGTTTACAATTTATGATTAAAACTCTACTATCTACACAATATACATAGACATAAAATGTAAAAACTTAAATACCTTAGAAACAGTAGCCAATCAGTTGTTTTAATTGTCATATTTGAATTCAGCACATCAAAATACATAATAAATAGCACATTTTATCTCTGAAGCAGACGACTTCTCAAAAATTGTAGACCAGTGTTATTAGTATTGAGCCGCATGGATCATTTGTCTCTTCATGATACAAACTCTTTTGTCATGCTGCTGATTCCCATCATCAGGACAAATTCCTTAAATATCTAATTAAGCTGTGTGTGATATCTTAGGTAACTGAAGTATTCCAAGAAGCACTAGCCTCATATTACACATTGTTGTAACATTCTGTATGGTACAGTATTGCAGTCACATGCATATTATTGGTGTGTTCATTATTTGAGTTTATTGCTTAAATTAAGATAGATGTGTGTAATTTTCCAAAGAAGTATGCTAGCTGCATACACGACCTCTGTGTTCCCAGGGCTGGATGTACCTAATTTCTGGGCATCACAAGCATAGCTAAGAGTATTGAAGCCCAAGTGGAATTTTCAGACTCAATAAGGGGCCATCTGGTAGAGTTACATGGATAAAAATTAAGCATAATCAATGCTAGTAGATACTGATCCAGTTTTGGTCAAGGTGCCAGGGCATCACTGGAAGAGCTGCCTGTAGAGAGCTTCTTATACAGAAGAAAAAGTTGGAGAAATAACAGGTTATTGATTGTGATTCAAAGTTGAAATTCATCCAAAAAAGTGAGTTAGGATATAGGGGAAAGGGAGTGGGAGTGCACATTTCAAAGCAGCAACTACAGCAGGATGAGAAATAAAAGTGGATCTAATCCAGAAACTTGATTTCCTAGGATAATATAGCAATCACTAATCCAAGGTTTAAATATAAGGTTTCAACCTCTGAATACCTGACACCAGAGCCAATTAGGGGTCATTCCTGGGGAGTTTGGAGAATTAAGGATAAGAGGTTATTACATAAGAGTTTAAAGTTGGAGACAGGACAATCAATGCATGGTTAACAAGAAATCACATTTTATTAGACATTCAGATTATGTAATAGCGAGCTGGCTAGATAATCTAGGGCTTGATCCAAAACTCACTGAAGTAAATAGGAGTCTTTCTATTACCTGCAAGAGCCTTTGGATCAGGTCCTTGCAGAATTCGGTGTCTGCTGGCGTTATCCCTCATCTCCAGAGGGGGATTACAGTTTTGTGGGGCCCTGGGCCAGGGCAAATGGGGGCCCCTCACTCCTTTTGCCTGCAGTCCCCCTGCCCTTTTCCTCCCACCCCCAAGTTTACATCTTCATAATCCAATTACAGTCAAGAGAACTAATTAAACCTAATGGATAATTACTGTAATAATAGTACTTAGTATTTATTTAGGACTTTCTGTCTTCAAAGCACTTTACAGGCATTAACTAATTAATGAAAAAAATGAATTTAGAAATCAATGCAGGAACATAGCGTATTATTAGAATTAGCAACTCAATTATACTCCCTCTCTGACCATTACACTTGTAAAAATGCTCCTTATTTCTTTTACTGGTGTGCATTACTTAAACTGAGACTGAATTTCACAACCACTGAGATCTAGGACACATTTTTACAGACTGCACTGAGCATTCACTGAGGAATACAGTGCTTCACTAAACATGCAACAGATCAAGGCCCCAAATCTTCTGTCTACTTCTGTGCTTGGAGCAAAAGGCAGAGAATCCAGATGCAAGCACCCCAGTATGTTCCCCTTCTCTCAACCGCACAGGAACACTTCCTGGTGCTCTGGAATGATCAGACTCTGTGAATGGACATGGCTGCCTTCCACAGCATCAACCCCTCATCAGCCCTTTGTGGAAAACTTCTATACAATTTAATATGAAGTGATGATATAGAATAGTTCAAAAATTCTTAGATTAAATAGGAAGTTATGCTCCTGCCATTTTTTCCTCTTGAAATTCAATTGGTTTTTAAAGTACTTTTCACAGAACCGGGTTAGTTTCATCCCTATTAAAGTCTATAGGACTTTGCATAAGAGACACCATGCAGTACTGTATACACTAATGAAAACCCCGCAGGAGCTATGTTGCACTGCATAGCAGTGTGGAGGTGCAAGGCCTCTAGCAGATTTGAGGAAATCCATGGGCTAAACCCCTATCACTACTGCATGTGAGCAAATCCATCCCTTCCAAAGAAAGGGATCAGTTGGTAACTCCACAAGGCAGAGTTTCTTTGCAGCAATAAATTACAAAGGGGCAAGTTAGGCTCTTTTAAAATGTGAAGGAGAATTCTTTTCATTCTTAATCCCAAATTAAGACTTCAAGATACAGTACAGCAATAATGGAAAAAACACATTTGGCAAAGTCCCTGGCAATCTTCACCTGCCGTTTTAATTATTATTTCCTTTTCATGTTTGCCATTAATTGCACCTATCTGATTGATCTTTTTGAGGTCTGGAAATGTTCCTGGTTTTGCAGATTGCTACTTTGCAAGAAGACTAGATTGAGTGTCAAGATAACTCACATCCATTGCTTTTTCCCAACTCTTTTCATTCGTTTGTTTGAACACAGCAGAAGAGTATCATATTAAATAGCCCTAAAGGTACACCACACAACAACAGTCATTCAAACACATCACTAGTCATTGACACATGCTGCCTAAAATAAAAAGAAACCTTCCCTAAATGATCAAGCAAAGAATCTTTGTTCATAAAGAAAATTTGTGGCATATCAGCCTCTTTGAAAAGGTATTTTGCCTGCTGACACATTCCAATACTGCCCTCACCATCTGCTGAGAATTTATTGTTGCCCTCCTGTGGCTTTGCACATCTGTTTTAAAAAGTTAATTCATAATGCAGCATTTTTCCCTGTATATTTATGGACCATGCCCTAACCCTTCCCCCACTCCCACTTTCTTTATGGCCAGGTTCCAATTGCCTAGCATGTGTATCTTATAAGTATTTTCTTATACCCCCAAGGTAACAGGTCCTCTTGACCTGCTGCTTACAAACAGGGAAGAATTGGTAGGGAAAGTAGAAGTGGGTGGCAACCTGGGCAGCAGTGACCATGAGATGGTTGAGTTCAGGATCCTCACAAAAGGAAGAAAGGAGAGTAGCAAAATACAGACCCTGGACTTCATAAAAGCAGACTTTGATGGGCAGGATCCCCTGGGAGGCTGATATGAGGGGAAAAGGAGTCCAGAAAAGCTGGCTGTATTTTAAAGAAGCCTTATTGAGGGCACAGGATCAAAGCATCCTGATGTGCAGAAAGATCCATAGATTCATAGACTTAAGGTCAGAAGGGACCATTATGGTCATCTAGTCTGACCTCCTGCACAATGCAGGCCACAGAATCTCACCCACCCACTCCTGGAACAAACCCCTAACCTATGTCTGAGTTACTGAAGTCCTCAAATCATGGTTTAAAGACCTCAAGGTGCAGAGAATCCTCCAGCAAGTGACCCATGCCTCATGCTGCAGAGGAAGGCAAAAAACCTCCAGGGCCTCTGCCAATCTGCCCTGGAGGAAAATTCCTTCCCAACCCCAAATATGGCGATCAGTTAAACCCTGAGCATGTGGGCAAGACTCACCAGCCAGCACCCAGGAAAGAATTCTCTGTAGTAACTCAGATCCCACCCCATCTAACATCCCATCACAGACCATTGGGCATATTTACCTGCTAATAATCAAAGATGAATTAACTGCCAAAATTAGGCTATCCCATCATACTATCCCCTCCATAAACTTATCAAGCTTAGTCCTGAAGCCAGATATGACTTTTGCCCCCACTACTCCCTTGGAAGGCTGTTCCAGAACTTCACTCCTCTAATGATTAGAAACCTTCATCTAATTTCAAGTCTAAACTTCCTAGTGTCCAGTTTATATCCATTTGTTCTTGTGTCCACATTGGTACTAACCTTAAATAATTCCTCTCCCTCCCTGATATTTATCCCTCTGATATATTTATAAAGAGCAATCATATCTCCCCTCAGCCTTCTTTTGGTTAGGCTAAACAAGCCAAGCTCTTTCAGTCTCCTTTCATAAGACAGGTTTTCCATTCCTCGGATCATCCTAGTAGCCCTTCTCTGTACCTGTTCCAGTTTGAATTCATCCTTCTTAAACATGGGAGACCAAAACTGCACACAGTATTCCAGATGAGGTCTCACCAGTGCCTTGTATAATGGTACTAACACCACCTTATCTTTACTGGAAATACCTCGCCTGATGCATCCTAAAACCGCACTAGCTTTCTCAACGGCCATATCACATTGGCAGCTCATAGTCATCCTGTGACCAACCAATACTCCAAGGTCCTTCTCCTCCTCTGTTACTTCCAACTGATGTGTCCCCAGTTTATAACCAAAATTCTTGTTATTAATCCCTAAATGCATGACCTTGCACTTTTCACTATTAAATTTCATCCTATTACTATTACTCCAGTTTACAAGGTATCCAGATCTTCCTGTATGATATCCTGGTCCTTTTCTGTGTTAGCAATACCTCCCAGCTTTATGTCATCCACAAACTTTATTAGCACATTCCCACTTTTTGTGCCAAGGTCAGTAATCAAAAGATTAAATAAGACTGGTCCCAAAACCGATCCCTGAGGAACTCCACTAGTAACCTCCTTCCAGCCTGACAGTTCACCTGTCAGTATGACCCGTTGTAGTCTCCCCTTTAACCAGTTCCTTATCCACCTTTCAATTTTCATATTGATCCCCATCTTTTCCAATTTAATTAATAATTCCCCACGTGGAACCGTATCAAATGCCTTACTGAAATTGAGGTAAATTAGATCCACTGCATTTCCTTTGTCTAAAAAATCTGTTACCTTCTCAAAGAAGGAGATCAGGTTGGTTTGGCACGATCTACCTTTTGTAAAAGCATGTTGTATTTTGTCTCAATTACCATTGACCTCAATGTCCTTAACTACTTTCTCCTTCAAAAATTTTTTCTAAGACCTTGCATACTACAGATGTCAAACTAACAGACCTATAGTTACTCGGATCACTTTTTTTCCCTTTCTTAAAAATAGGAACTATGTTAGCAATTCTCCAGTCGTACGGTCCAACCCCTGAGTTTATTGATTCATTAAAAATTCTTGCTAATGGGCTTGCAATTTCATGTGCCAATTCCTTTAATATTCTTGGACGAAGATTATCTGGGCCCTCTGATTTCATCCCATTAAGCTGTTTGAATTTGGCTTCTACCTTGGATGTGGTAATATCTACCTCCATATCCTCATTCCCATTTGTCATCCAACTATTATCCCTAAGCTCCTCATTAGCCTCATTAAAGACTGAGGCAAAGTACTTATTTAGATATTGGGCCATGCCTAGATTATCCTTAACCTCCACTCCATCCTCAGTGTTTAGCAATCCCACTTCTTCTTTCTTTGTTTTCTTCTTATTTATATGGCTATAGAACCTTTTACTATTGGTTTTAATTCCCTTTGCAAGGTCCAACTCTACATGGCTTTTGGCCTTTCTCACTTTATCCCTACATGTTCTGACCTCAATAAGGTAGCTTTTCTTGCTAATCCCTCCCATCTTCCACTCCTTGTAGGCTTTCTGCTTTTTCTTAATCACCTCTCTGAGATGCTTGCTCATCCAGCTTGGTCTACAACATCTGCCTATGATTTTTTTTCCCTTTCTTGGGATGCAGGCTTCTGATAGTTTCTGCAACTTTGACTTGAAGCAATTCCAGGCCTCTTCCCCTTTAGATCCACAAGTTCTTCAGTCCAATCCACTTCCCTAATTTCCTTAATTCTTTAAAGTTAGCCCTTTTTAAATCAAAAACCCTAGTCCCAGATCTATTTTTGTTTATCCTTCCATCTAGTTTGAACTGAATTAGCTCATGGTCACTCGAATCAAGGTTGTCCCCTACAACCATTTCTTCTATGAGGTCCTCACTACTCACCAAAACCAAATCTAAAATGGCATCCCCTCTTGTTGGTTCTTCAACTATTTGGTGAAGGAATCCAACAGCTATCGCATCCAGAAAAATCTGAGCCCTATTATTATTACTAGCACTTGTTCTCCAGTCTATATCTGGGAAGTTAAAGTCTCCCATGATCACACAATTCCCATTAGTGTTTACTTCATTAAAAACATTAAAGAGGTCTCTATCCATATCCAAATCAGATCCCAGAGGTCTGTAGCACACCCCAAGCACTGTCTCAGGGGAGGCTGTAGTAGCTTTCTTTCCCAATGTGATTTTTGCCCAGACAGACTCTGTCTTATCCATTCCATCACTTCTTATTTCTTTACAGTTTACCTCATCATTGATATGCAATGCTACTCCACGACCTTTGCCTTTATTTCTGTCTTTCCTAAACAGCACATAGACTTCAATACCTGTACTCCAGTCATGACTACTATTCCACCATGTTTCTGTCCTGCACCAGTAGCTCTAGTTCCTCCATTTTGTTACCTAGACTCCTCACATTAGTGTACAAACATCTTAATTTTTGTTGTTTGGCTTCACTGACATTCTTTACCCGATTAGGCACAGACATTCTACCACCAGTATCACCTATTAGACTAGTATCTACACTACCCTTCCTCCTTATGTCCATTCTCCTATCCACGGCTGTATCCTTTCTTACTTTGTTTTCTTCCCTCTCAATGTTAAATTCCGGCGTAGAGATTACCTGGACATCTCCCAACCATCTCCCCCAAATTCCTAGTTTAAAGCTCTCTTATTCGGTTGTGCCAGCCTCCATCCTAGAAGTCTATTTCCCTCCTTAGTCAGGTGAAGTCCATCCCGAGAGAACAGTCCTCTGTCCATGAATGCTTCCCAGTGGCCATACATCCCAAAGACCTCCTTATAGTTGCACTGTCTAAGCCATCTGTTGATCGCCATAATCTTGTTGCCCTTCTCTAGGAACAGGCAGAATCCCACTGAAGATCACCTGAGCCTCGAGTTCCTTAAGCGTCTTCCCCAGTCTGGCATAGTCTCCCTTGATACGTTCCAGCGAGAATCTAGCTGTATCATTTGTTCCCACATGAAGGACAATAAGCGGATTCTTTCCTGCTCCCCTTAGGATCCTTTTCAGCCTCAGGTCCACATCCCGTATCTTAGCAAAGAATAGCAAATATGGCAGATGACCAGCTTGGCTTAACAGTGAAATCTTCTGTGAGCTTAAACACAAAAAGGAAGCTTACAAGAAGTGGAAACTTGGACAGATGACTAGGGAGGAGTATAAAATATTGCTCGAGCATGCAAGGGTGTAATCAAGAAGGCCAAAACACAACTGGAGTTGCAGCTAGCAAGGGATGTGAAGGGTAACAAAAAGGGTTTCTACAGGTATGTTAGCAACAAGAAAAAGGTCAGGGGAAGTGTGGGACCGTTAATGAATGGGGGCGGCAACCTAGTTACAGATGATATGGAAAAAACTGAAGTACTCAATGCTTTTTTTACCTCGGTCTTCACAGACAAGGTCAGCTCCAACACTGCTCTTCTGGGCAACACAGTATGGGGAGGAGGTGAGCAGCCTTCAGTGGTGAAAGAACAGGTTAAGGACGGTTCAGAAAAGTTGGACATGCCCAAGTCCATGGGTCCAGATCTAATGCATCCAAGGGTGCTGAGAGAATTGGCTGATGTGATTGCAGAACTATTGGCCATTATCTTTGAAAACTTGTGATGATCGAGGGAGGTCCCGGATGATTGGAAAAAGGCAAATATAGTGCCCATCTTTAAAAAAGGGAAGAAGGAGAACCTGGGGAACTACAGACTGGTCAGCCTCACCTCAGTCCCTGGAAAAATCATAGAGCAGATCCTCAAGAAAACCAGGAGGAGAGGAAAGTGATCAGGAACAGTCACCATGGATTCACCAAGGGCAAGTCATGCCTTCTATGATGAGATAATTGGCTCTGTGGATATGGGGAAAGCAGTGGATGTGATATAGCTTGAAGTTAGCAAAGGTTTTGATACAGTCTCCCACAGTATTCTTGCCAGCAAGTTAAAAAAGTATGGATTGGATGAATGGACTACAGGGTGGATAGAAAGCTGGCCAGATTATCGGGCTGAATGGGTAGTGATCAACAGCTCAATGTCTAGTTGGCTACAGACTGGCTAAGCAGCAGTTTTACAGAAAAGGATCTGGGGATTACAGTGGATGAGAAGCTGGATATGAGTCAGCAGTGTGCCCTTGTTGCCAAAAGGGCTAATGGCATATTGGGCTGCATTAGTAGGAGTGTTGCCAGCAGATCGAGGGAAGTGTTTATTCCCTTCTATTTGGCACTGGTGAGGCCACAGCTGGAGTATTGTGTCCAGTTTTGGGCCCCCCATTACAGAAAGGATGTGAACAAACTGGAGAGAGTCCAGCAGACGGCAACAAAAATGATCAGGGGACTGGGGCACATGATTTTCGAGGCGAGGCTGAGGGAACTGGGCTTGTTTAGTCTGCAGAAGAGAAGGATGAGGGGGGATTTGATAGCAGCCTTCAACTACCTGAAGAGGGGTTCCAAAGAGGATGGAGCTTGGCTGTTCTCAGTGGTGGCCGATGACACAACAAGGAGCAATGGTCTCAAGTTGCAGTGCGGGAGGTCTAGGTTGGATATTAGGAAACACTATTTCACTAGGAGGGTGGTGAAGCACTGGAATGGGTTACCTAGGGAGGTGGTGGAATCTCCATCCATAGAGGTTTTTAAGGCCCAGCTCGAGAAAGCCCTGGCTGGGATGATTTAGTTGGTGTTGGTCCTGCTTTGAGCAGGGGGTTGGACTAGATGACCTCTTGAGGTCTGTTCGCACCTTAATCTTCTATGATTCTATGATTTTTGAGCAGTAGATTTGGACTTATAAATGCTAAAGAAGAGAAAGTTTCTCTGGCTTGGTTTAGCCACAGTATTTACATAGTTTTTCTTCCTGTATCTTTGCTATTTGTCTAGCTGTAGAAACCTATGTGCAGTTGATCTTCTCCATTCTAAATTGGCTTTTTTGTGCATTTTACATGTTTCCAATCAATAAAATCAATAGCACGCTTATCATGTTTTCCACATTACATAAATAAATATAGATCTAATGCCTCCAGTATATATGTTTAGGTGATAAAAGGGATTTCCCTAATCAAAAGCAACATAAATTACTCAGGTTCTGTTGAATAAAGCTCTTACTAATAATTTAATCATCAGAGAGAAATTCCCATCAAGTTAGTGAGATGCCCACTAACTCCTAACAGCCATCTGTGGTTAGTTGCCTGTCATGTACTTCTGTACCAGACATGGACTTGCCATAAAGCCTGCTTATACACACAAGATGTGTTCAACATAAGATCCTTTAATGCTCTGCCAGGCATGGCTGTTATCTTAAATAAAGTATTTTATATACATCACCACCCAGTGGCTGAACAATATAATACAGCTTCACATTCCATTACACTGCAGATTTTTAACTTGCTAGTTTTCAATATCTCCAGCAACACAAAGGAATGTCTTGATTTGCATGAACTTGATCACTTCAGTAAGATTACTTTACTCATTTAATACAGGGTAGAAATTAGGCCTAATGATGTACAGCTTAGGGCATGTCTATACTTGAAATGCTACAGCAGCACAGCTGCACCACTGTAGCACTTCAGTGTAGACACTACCTATACCAAGAGGAGGGATTCTGCCATTGTCATAGGTAATCCACCTCCCCGCAAGAAGAATTCTCCTGTTGACCTAGCACTGTCTACACGAGGACTTAGGTTGGTTTAATGCTGCCACTGATGGGGGTGGGGATTTTTCACACCTCTGACCAATGTAGTAAACCAGATGGAATTGTCTATTGTAGACCAGGCATAATTCATAGTTCACATAGCCTTCTGGATTATCAGTTTCTTGACATGGAATGTGTAGCTTCTCATTAGGGGTACAGTTCGCTTTAGGTTACGGTCACACTTGGAATCATCTCTTTCATGCCTTCTTACCCGCTGGGAAGAAAACTCTCCAACAAAAGTTAGTGAAACATGGAGTTTGGAGCGAAAGGGAATCCACTGCAATTACTTCAAATTCAGCCATGGAAGTTGTCATAAACAGATAGTTAAGGGTTAATGTCTCTTTTACCTGTAAAGGGTTAAGAAGCTCAGTAAACCTGGCTGACACCTGACCAGAGGACCAATGAAGGGACAAGATACTTTCAAATCTTGTTGGAGGGAAGTCTTTGTTTGCGTTCTTTGTTTGGGGGTTGTTCGCTCTCGGGACATTGGAGGGACCAGATGACCATCCAGGCTCTCCAAATCTTTCTGAATCAGTCTCATGTTTTAATTTTGTAAGTACCCAGCCAGGAAAACGTGTAGTCTTATGTTTGTTTTTCTCAACCTGTAAATGTTTCTTTTGCTGGAAGGATTTTTACCTCTGTTTGCTGTAACTTTGAAACTTAGAAGTGGGGAGGGAGTCCCTCTAGGTTATATGAACTGAATACCCTGTAAACATTTTTCCATCCTGATTTTACAGAGATAAATTTTACTTTTTTTCTTTTTCTTTAATTAAAAACTCTAAAAGTTGAGGCACTTGACAATAAGAACATAGGTATTACTGAGTGTTTAATTGACAATGTGGACCTGGATGGTTCAGGTCCTGGTATTGGGATACACAGCCTTACATGAGATAATCAGTTTGAACCCCATATGTGTGTAGTGACTAGTGGCATCAGCATCTGGTGGTTGTTCAGTGATCCATGTAGACTACACTAATGGAAAACAGTCAATTTTCTGAAGGACACAATCATATTAGAAAACTTCTAGATTTGACACCTTTATTAGTAGGCTCATCTGAGAGCCCAGGGAATGAATGAGCATGGCTGTGGTATGAGCTCCTAGTTAGGATTCAGGCACTCATATGGCAGCGTGAACAAGATTGCACTGCTGCCGGCTGTATTGTACCTTTTCCGTGGATAAACAGAAGATTTTCCTAATGTGTCTTCTCTCCCAACATCTTTCATAAGAGCTACATTTACTTATAAAAATAAAAAGGGAAAAAAACTTGAAGAAAGCAGGAAATGAAAAATGTTCTCTTTTATAGAAATTAACTAAAGAAAAGAGATACCAGGTGGAGAAATATTTCATAAGAAATTACAGTTCTGTAGATCTTCAATTTCATTTCTACATGTATCAGTTCTGCCCACCTGGTCTTCCACCCACACATCCTTAGGAACATTAATGCTCATGAAAGCACATAAAGTTTTCATAATAAAGACTGTTTCGGTTCACTGTACTGGAGGAAAAAACAGTGTATTCAATATGCTTACTGTGAGAAACCCATTGTTGTCTGCTGTAACTAGTCATCATATGTGCAGTCCATTGCACAGCAAGTTGACCTGCCCCAATTTCAGTCAACTACAAGAGGAGTGGGAGAGGGGTGCAACACCAGCCAAAGCTGATCACTTGGAGCTACACAATTCCTGTCTGCTGGATACCTATGCAGAGTAGGTGTGTTCATGTAAATACAGTTTGCTCCTGAAGTCTCTCCCCCTCCCCAACTAGCTGTCAGGGAGAGTTCATTCAGACCCTGCTTACATCTATGAAACTTTCTCATGCCTTGCAGGTTTCAGAAATGTCTCAGATTAGAGTTGATGAACAGTGATTTATGAAAAAAATCCCATTATTTAATGGTGGACAAAACCAGCACAGCTTTCTCCTTCCCCAGCATTTCTTTAACTAATTAGGCACCTCATAGGGAAGCTCTCTATGTGCTGTCTTGATTAAATACTTTCTTTCCAGGTTAGGAAATGTATGTTACCTACTGGACAAAGTTTAAGTCACATGGCATCTATTAACTTGACTAGGAGTCAAGTAACTAACTGCTGCGATCACTGCGTTGAATATTGTGGGGTAAGAATTTATTTATTGCCAGTCGTGATCACTGAAAAGCAGTTTCTCTCAAGAATAAATAATCTCTTTATTAAACTCATTCCATTCTAAGCACTGGAAACAGTGTAAGAGGTCTGTTCACCATGCCTGAGTTTCACAGAGATTAGCTCCATTGGAGACAGAATAATACTAACCTCGTAAATGCAAAATTTTCAAACTTAGGTTTGACAATAGGCCATCATTTTGTTATGATCATGTGCCATATCACACAGACCAAGCCAATAACTGCTGTAATCATTTTACAGCTTGTGAATGAGTCTTAACCCTTAACATTAGGCTCCTAAATCCCTATTTTGAAGTCTACTATAAATAAGTGTGAACATTTTTGCCTATGTGTCCATCACAATAAGATCAGGGGTCAGTCAAATCAAGAGTCAAATATCAAACACCATGAGCCAGTCATGACCAGTCATGTGTATGGTATGAGAAGAGAGCCCATGATCACATGATAAACTTTCTCACTGCTTGTTACCATAAAATCCTTCTTTAATCCTTATCTCCACAGGGCTAAGACTCATTCACAAGCTGTAAAATGGATTACAGCAGTTACTGTCTTGGTCTGTGTGATATGGCATATGATCATAACAAAATGATGGCCTATTGTCAAACCAAGTCATTGTTTTCAGAGAAGCCAAGTTGGAGACATGCAATTAGTTTGATGAATACAGTCAGTCTTTTCCACTGCACTGAGTGGTGTCCACACACTCTGATCAAATTGAAATCTGTGACACAAATATTTCATTTCCAAATTTACAGTGAAATCAAGTTTCAGAATTAAGGTAATTCCTCAATTTGTAACTCCCTGTAGATTTTTTTAAAAAGTGGTAGTGTTACTGCATACACTATTGTGATGACTGTACATTTTTCTTGTTCTTCTAAGTAATCCACCTGTTTCCCACACATACTTTATCAACTGCTCCAAGAGTATCTAAGCATCACTGAAGCCAGAACATTACAAAAACAGCCTATGTGTCAATGTCTGGTTCACCAGTAGATGGCTCCCTGTTACAATTTTACAATAGGAGCACTGTTGTACTGCAAAACTAAAGTATCTCTTCACTTTAATGGCCTAATTCTGATCTTTCAGCGATCCACTCTGAACACAGAGCCTCACATAAAAATACTTGAGAAGAGACCAAGGTGAAGCAAAACTCCATGAGGAATTCCATAACGGAGTCTGCAAGTGAGCAAGTTCTGTGACCACAATTCACAAATCTCAAGCAATCCACTGCATGCCAGAGCATCTTCACAGAGCGTCTCTGCCTCCACACCAGTTCCAAGGCCCCCTGGCTACGTGGCTCAATCCTCACCCACCACTTCCATTTGATCTCCACAGTACAGAAGAGCTCCCCCCAAGACTGTGTTAACTTTGAGGTGGATTCTCCACAGGGCAAATAGGGGAAAGGATGATGCACTTAGCACATCAACATCCCCTGCCTACTTTTTTCCTCTCCAGATCCAAGTTCATAGGGAGCTCTGCTTCAGAGGACAATCCAGCCCATAGATATTGGACTGTGTTAAAGGTTCACATACTATTCAGTACAAAGATTTGCATACTTTATGTGTGTTCAGCCATTATGACATAGAAAACATGCTGCCACAGATACTAGGCATTGCACTAGAATGAGCTGCCATTGAAGAGTTTCTTCTCTGTATGCCTTATATAACTGATTATGCATGCATTTATTATTATTTCACACATTTTATAGTTATAAATTGCCTGCAATCTGAGAGTCTCTACATGATTTTTAAAAGTATAAATTAAGAATCACAAAATTCCTCTTCAACATTCCACAGAATTCCCCAGTTTACAAGTGAAGAACTGAGCCACACATAAACAAGACTTGTTAAAAAAGTTACATAGGGCTTGGCTACACTGGAGATTTGCAGCGCTGGTGGAGGCTTTACAGCGCTGCAACTTAGTCACTGTCCACACTTGCAAGGCACATACAGCGCTGCATCTCCCTGGCTGCAGCGCTGGCTGTACTCCTGCTCTGCCTCGGGTATAACTATTGCAGCACTGGTGATGCAGCGCTGGAGTGCAAGTGTAAACAGTGATTAATCTTACTATGCTGTAACTGACCTCCAGAATTTTCCTATAATGCTTTTAACTAAATTACTCTCTTTGTTTTGTTATGATGCCTCTCTTTGTTTTGTTGTGAACTCGGGGCTCCGGGAGCTGCTTATCTAAAAAACAAACACAGCTCTTGTTTGCTGTGAATGAGGCAGGCAGGGGGATGAATGTCTACAGCTACTGTTTGCTTGAGGAGAGAAACAGCATGGCGGGGGGGGGAGGGGAAGGGGAGAAAGGGAGTCCATCGGAGCAGCTGCTTATCTGGTCTGCAGGCTATTTGCAGTTAAGAGTGAATGAGGGGTCGAGGAAATGGTCAAATTTTGCAAGGCAGGGAGCTGACAGAATTTGCAAGGCAGGCTTTGCAAGGCAGGGAGCTGACACACAGTGTCGGCTCCAAAAATGCACTCTCTCTCTCTCCCCCGCTCCCTGTCACACTCCACCCCACCCCCCTCTTTTGAAAAGCACGTTGCAGCCACTTGAACGCTGGGATAGCTGCCCATAATGCACCACTCCCAACACCGCTGCAAATGCTGCAAATGTGGCCACACTGCAGCGCTGATAGCTGTCAGTGTGGCCACACACCAGCGCTTTCCCTACACAGCTGTACAAACACAGCTGTAACTCCCAGCGCTGCACATCTGCAAGTGTAGCCATGGCCATAGTTACAAAGTTCACGCTAGTGGGAGAGCTGAAATAGCTTGACTCCAGGCTTTAACCACTAGATAATGCTCCCTCCCAACACTCCTGAGAGGTAGGTAATGTTATTGTATGTTCACAGACAGGTAAACTGGACACTGAAGGGGTAAGGGATTTACTTAGATTACCCAGCAAATCAGAGCTGAGTCAGGAATAAAACAGAAGTTCTGATTCCCAGTGCACTGTTTTAACCACAAGGTACTCTCTTCCTACTAAAAGTTACTTCTAGCCCCTCCCCCCCCCCACACACAATCAAATGGAAATACACATTCATAATTTACACTAGACCTCATGGTTATTTCTGACAATATGCATCAGATGTACAAAGAAAACTTGTGTCTGTTTCCTGAAAAATCACTGACCCATTGGGTTAAAGTTCTTAATCCTGAAAGTGTTTGATACAAAAAATACCATGAAAGCTATTACTTCTGTGTGCTAAAGTCACTGCTCCCTCTAATATTCTGATCTTGAGAGAAAGACCCTGGAGTGTATGAGTGCATAGAAATATGGAAATGTCCAGCCTCCTAACCTATGGCCCTCAATAAAGAGAACATGTACTGATGAACACATCATATTTTATTAAGTACAGTAGCTAAGAATAACACTAGCTCTTTGTCTGAGGAGAATGACTTCTATAAAATTGGAAATTTCATTCTATAAATAAGACTCCTACCACATTGTATCTATGTAGGGATATCTGCCAAAGACAGCTGGCAAAGGTACCCATCGGGCTCATTCATGCGTGTGAGGCTGAATAAGTCTATTAGGCTTACAGTGAGGAACAAGCCTAACTAAAACTGCACACATTAACACTCCATGCCTTAATTAAAATGTACAATTGCATACAGCTGATACTTATGAGGCTGGTGAAACAAAGGAACCACATGTGACCTTCAGTTAATTTTGTGTCAAAACTTCAGGCAGTTGTGTGGGAGGGGCCTCCATTCAGAGTGTGGAAAGCTTGACACCATCTGGGGCCAGGTCCTGCTTTCACTGTAGTCAATGGGAGCTTTGCCATTGAGTTCACTGACAATAGGATTGGGCCATTAAAAATACTAGGGCCTGATCCTACAAGATGCCTGATGTGATTTGGGAGTGTTTTACATGAGGTACAAGCCACTGGAGAATCTGGCCTAGAAATGTAGACAAATATTATTACTGCAAATTAAAAGATTTAGGGATTATGTATGTTTTCACCATATATACAGAACCATTGCTGTACAAGGGTTATGGCCTCATGGACATGAATATAGGATTCTGCAGGGCCACCTGATTGGTACAGATCCTCGATGATTGCCCTTGGGTTTCCTACTTAGATTTTCCCTTCTGCATACTTGATGTGAAAGGGGATGACTTCCCACAACCTTTCTATTTATGCAAACTATCTGAAGTATTATAGAGCACCCATTCCCATAAACACCAGTGATTTTGGCTCATCTGTGTCAGTAAGCCAGGCCTGCACAACATACGGCCCGCGGGCTGCATGCGGCCCACGGAGCCTCACTGTGCGGCCCGCCGGGGGATTCTAAATCCCCCCCACACGGCGCTCTGCGGGCAGCCCAGAGTCCTTTGAATCCCAGCCGCAGCAGGGAATCAAAGGGGTCTGGGCAGCCTGAAGGAGCAGGGAGCCCAGAGCCCTTTAAATCTCAGCCAGGGCCGGGATTCAAAGCGCTCTGGGCTGCCCACTGCGGCGGGGAGCCCAGAGCTCTTTAAATCCCAGCCGCGGCCAGGAATCAGAGGGCTCTGGGCTGCCCGATGCGGCGGGGATTTAAAGAGCCCTTTAAATCTGAGCTGCGGCCGGGAATCAGAGGGCTCTGCGCTGCCCGCAGGGGCAGGGAGCCCAGAGCCCTTTGAATCCCAGCTCCTGGCCGCTGATTGCCCCCTCCCCAGACCCCTGCCCCAACTGCCCCCCAGGACCCCCACCCCCTGTCTAAGCACCACTGGTCCTTGTCCCCCGATTACCCCCTCCTGAGACCCTCAAGCTCGGTTTGGGCAGCTGTTACTTCATTTCTCCCAAATCAAATATACTGATCCACTGTAACTTGCTGTAGAAAAAGTAGGATAAAATTGAGCAAGAAATGCTTATTAGGACTGGAATTGCTATTTTCAACAGCCATTGCCTTTTTGTTTGTTTAAAAGGAAGACTGATATTGCATTGGCAAATTCCCCATAGAAAGAAAGAGTGGAACAAAAGAATAATAAAGGCACCTCAACTTTTCCTCATTTATGGAGGACAGTCTTATAGTATGCATCCAGATATCCTCCAATCACACAAGCTGAAAATTGTTCCACTTTACTGCAGCTCTGTAACCATATGGGAACCAATCCTGTCTGTGTTTTGTGCACATCCAAAATTCCGGCTGAATGACCCACCCTGGGAGCGAGTTACCAGTGACCCAGGGCTGGGGCGGCAGGAGGTGGGGGGGGGGCACTGGTGGGGGGAAGCCAGGGCTGGGGCAGCAGCAGGGTGGAGGGAGGGCACTGGTGGGGAGGAAAGGGGGAAGCCCAGCGCTGGGGTGGCAGGGGGTGTGTGGGGGTGGGGGGAGAGCCCAGGACTGGGGCAGCAGGGGGGTACAGGGGGGAGCCCAGGGCTGGGAAGGGGGACAGCCAAATTTTTTTTTGCTTGGGGCAGCAAAAAACCTAGAGCCGACCCTGCCGGGTTCCCCCAGCCGCCGGAGCCCCGGGCCCTTTAATTGGACCCTGAGGGCTCCCAGCCACCTCTTTAGCTGGGAGCCCCTGGTTGATTTAAAATAAAGTATCACCTCCCCACCCCCAACCTTCCTTTTTGGCCCACAGCTGTTTTGGTGGGGCGGCGCTGGGGAAGGAGGGTTTGTTTCCACAGGGCTGGGCGGCCCTGGGGCGGGGTGTTTCCTCGGGCTGGGAGGTTTCGGCCCTCAGCTGTTTTCTTTGGAGGAATGTGGCCCTCGCCGCTTTACGAGTTGTGCAGGCCTGCAGTAAGCCACAGCCCTGAATTAGTGCTACTGTTGAGCCACCTGGCCCGGGGAGGAGCTGCCAATTTCTGTTCTACTCAAATTCTTATCCCCATCCCATCATGGCAGGGCTGAAGCATTGTGACTGGCGCTCAGACATCATAGTGTACTACCTTCATTGTAACCAGCCACTTCTGTGTCCAGTGAGGGTGGCCCAACTTTCTCCCCACTCTCTTTGGGGTCACTGTCTTCTTGCAAGCGATAAGAGTAACTATGGCAGGGGTCGGCAACCTTTCAGAAGTAGTATGCCAAGTCTTCATTTATTCACTCTAATTTAAGGTTTCGCATGCCGGTCATACATTTCAATGTTTTTAGAAGGTCTCTTTCTATAAAACTATAATATATAACTAAGCTATTGTTGTATGTAAAGTAAATGAGGTTTTTTAAATGTTTAAGAAGCTTCATTTAAAATTAAATTGAAATGCGGATCCCCCCAGATTGGTGGCCAGGACCCGGGCAGTGTGAGTGCCACTGAAAATGAGCTTGCGTGCTGCCTTCGACTATGACTATGGCCAGACTTTGCATGGGAATCCCAGGGCAGGGAAGAAAATATTAATTTTGCTTTCCCACCCTTGCATAGTGCAAGGCCAGACACGATGCATGCCAAGCACTCCTCCCTGAACTGTCTCAGTAAATTCCTCACTGAGAAAAGAAAGAAGTACAAAGGTAATCAAAAGAAAGGAACAATGGGAGATCTTGGTGGTTCAACCAAGCAATTCCACAACCCTCTCCCTTCCACCTTCCCCCAGCCACTTAACTGTCCCCAGCATCCTTCCTTGTTATACTCAGTTTAGGATCCTAGCCTGCAAAGACTTCCTCCTGTGGGACTCTGTGGAGGACTATGCATATTTAGGCTAGGAACTATTTGCAGGATCACACCCTTAGATCCTATGTTTATTTGAGGCTGTAGTTGTGTCTTTATTCTCTATGCAAAGTGTCATACACACTTAGGGCATAATATACAATTGTAAAATAATAAATTATTGTAACTATTAATAACTTAGATGATGGTTCCAGCATTTGCTGTTTGCCACTGTATTTTTAGCCTGATACAAAATACTTTCTAAAAATCCATGTACATTTTTTAAATTGTGATGTAGTTGATACTCAGTGAAATAAACTATGTTGCACTCTTTAATTTAATAACACTAGGCCCCAGCTAATGCACATTTAACAACGGCATTTAACTAAAAGAAATCATTCCACACCCTCACTCTCTCATTAAGCTCTTGTGATTTGCGTTTTCCTTGTGCCAGTTGACTAATTAAGCCCCCAAAAGCAGCTTTCAAAAGCTCGGTAAGGCATGATTTATGCAGAGAAGCATCTTTTTTTCCCCATAACAACATTGTTTTAAATTAAATAAAAACATGACTTGGATTCTGTTAGAATAAAGTATTATCACAAGCAGAATTATCTTAGCTCCGTTTGATTTTAATGAGTGAAATAGTCATATTTTTCTTTCTTGTTCTATTGCTTGTGATGGAGAAAAATTACATTTGCACTTACTAAATCTGTGCCTACATTTATCAATGAGACATCCTTTTCTATTAGCTTATTAAATCTGCCTGCAGAAGTTGTGGCACTAATATGTAGCTGTGGCTAATATGAGGTTGGTAGACCAGTTGCCAGCTCGTCAAGCTGAGCACTGACAAATTCATAGCTGGAAAACTGACCAGCTTACCTATATGTTAGTATTGTTCAAGATAGCTGTGAGACTTGTAAGATTTAGTTGGGTTTGGTCCTGCTTTGAGCAGGGGGTTGGACTAGATGACCTCCTGAGGTCCCTTCCAACCCTGAGATTCTATGATTCTATGAATGTGTGTAGTGTTTAGACTCTGCAAAATGCTTATAAATTGCTGCATGCACTAATTTCACTTGTAATGTCCCACGCTATCAGGTGATATATAAGTTTTGTTTTATAACTGTAAAAATTCCTGCTGTGAATGGTACACCACCCATCAAGAAGGACTGTCAAAACTAAATGGGCCATACGGAAGCATCATGATACAAAGACTTGGTTAATGGCCCTCTCACACCCAGGAAGGTGCAATATGCAAGAAAGCCCATCCCATCAGCTTAAGTGCTGAAAGGAGGGGATAAAACAAGGACACAAGACAATTTTCTCCCTCCCCTTTGCTGTTTGGATTCTGACAAGGCTGGAGAGCTATGAAAAGAAGCAGAGATCCCCAGGGTCAACCTGGGTTAGCCCTAAAAGATATTCAGTGCTAATGTTACCTTTTGGAACCACAGACTAACTTATTTGTGTATATATATATGTGCCTGCTTTAACCTGCAAATAACTCTTTCATTTCTTTTCCCTAGTTAATCCTTAATTAGTTTGCTATAGGATTGGCTACAAGTGTTCTCTTTGGTCTGAGATCTGAGGTACAAATTGAGCTGGGGTAAGTGACTGGTCTCTTGGGACTGCAAGTAACCTGAATCTCTTTGTATGTGTATATATATCTCCTCAATATATGTTCCATTCCATGCATCCGAAGAAGTGAGCTGTAGCCCACAAAAGCTTATGCTCAAATAAATTTGTTAGTCTCTAAGGTGCCACAAGTACTCCTGTTCTTTTTGCAGATACAGACTAACACAGCTGCTACTCTGAAACCTGAATCTTTTGTGATCTTTAGTGTATGGCAACCAGCTATCACTAAGTCCAGCTTCCCTGAGTGGCAAAACAGACTAGAATGCCCAAGGGGACTATCTGTGTCTCCAGGGTAAGTGTCACAGTGTTTCCAGAGTTCGCATTTGTGACTGGGTTGGTGAAATGCAATTATAGAACATTCAGCCAGGGGGTGTCTGCCCTGCTTTTTTATGGTCTGCCTTGAGGCTGACACTCCCAGTTGTGAACCATTCCAGACAGTGTAACAGCTATATCATCCCATTTGCAATCCATATAATACAGTACAATATAGTGTTGTTTATAAAGAAGTTACTGGTAGGAATAACTTTGGGTAACCTTAAGAAATGCTTCCATAGTTATAACATTGGATTTTCCTCAGGAAAATATTCCATGATTTTATTTTAATAGTCAAATGTAAATTTAAGACCAACTAAAATCTGAGATTCCTATTTTGTTAACAACCATATGGAGATATACCTATCTCATAGAACCAGAAGGTCATCCAACCCCCTGCCTTTACTAGCAGGACCAAGTACTGATTTTGCCCCAGATTTCTGGGTGGCCCCCTCAAGTATTAAACTCACAACTCAGGGTTTAGCAGGCCACTGCTCAAACCACTGAGCCATCCCTCCCTATTTAAGAAAGAAACGGAATTTGAAGGCACAGCTCTTGCAGGGATAAGCAAACCTCACTAGTATTGGGTGGCTCAGCTAAACGTATAATAGTGTGTTTGGTCAAAATGAATAAATAATAAATGGCCTCATTTTCTGAGGTGCGTAGTACTGACAAATCCCACTGAAGTCAATGAGAGTGAGAAGTGCTCAGCACATTGGGAAAATCAGGTAAAAAATAATAATAGTTTGTATGTATATAGAATCTTTCATCCATGGGCCAGATCCTTAGCTTGGGTGAACTGGCACAACCCCATTAAAGTAAATGAAGCTGTGACAATTCACACCAGCTGAGGAACTACTGCCATGTACCTAAAAGTGCTCTAGTTAGCTAGACTTCACACATCCCTTTGTGATGACTAGATGCTGAACTAGATGGACTATTGGTTTGATCCTGTACAGCAATTCCTACGTTCCCTAAGCTGAGGCACAGAAAGGTTAAGGGATATGGCTAAAATTGCACAGCCAATGGCAACACTAGGAACAGAATTCTGGAGTCTTTCATTAACTAATCATGGCCTTGCCTCTCCACAATGAAGTCTGAACCAAGCATAAAAATCTGTTTGTTTGGGCCAATGCAAACTGCAATGCATGCAAATAAATAAGAATGTACATCACCAAAGGATATTAGTGCTTGCACTAAGTAGTGGAACATGGATCAGAAGCTGTCAGGCAAGTCAAAAGGTACAGGAAATCAGCACTTGTTTTAGTACCAGTATGAGCATGGCTTACAGTACTTTTGGGGAAGAAAGGAAAGGTAGATAAGGGCCTGTACTGTTTGGAGAGAGAAGGCAATTCTGCACTGTAGTGCTCTTGTAGCAATTGCTGGCAAGTTTTACTAACTGTCAAATAATTTTCCCTACCTTTTAATATTCTGGATTATTAAAAAGAAAGGTAACATGATATGGGAAGTGCACACATTTTCAAAGGACACACAGGGAGTTTCCTAAGGTCTGTAATTTGTCATGCAGTTGGCATAATTAGTTTTATTTTCTGCAACAAGTTTCTCTAAGCAAGCCCTAGTTAATAGCTTCTAGCTGGTGCGGGAGAGCACATGGCCCAGAATGCCATTTGCTGCTGCCACACAATTGGTTACAACTATTTAGAAAGAAAATTAAGTGAGTTTTAAGTTTCACATCAAGTGACTCCAGTTAGCAGGGCTTTTTGTTTTGATTTGGATTGCGCCACAGACAGTTGAAAATAGATTTGGCTCTAGCAGGTGCACAGAACATATTTTGTTTTGTTTTGTTGCCATCTTGAATACAGTACTTAGGTCTCTTCATCTTAAAAGCATTGGACAAACATTGCCTAATTATTAAGCTTCATAACACTCTCTGACAGTCTGCTTTATAGTAAGAATAACCATGTTTATAGCTGTGGGGGAGGGATAGCTGAGTGGTTTGAGCATTGACCTGCTAAACCCAGGGTTATAAACTCAATCCTTGAGGGGGCTAATTGGGGTAAGAATCTGTCTGGGGATTGGTCCTGCTTTGAGCAGAGGGTTAGACTAAATGACCTTCTGAGGTCCCTTCCAATCTTGATATCCTATGAGGAGACTGAGAAAGGTCAAGTGAGCAACACATGGTCACAGGAAGAATCAGAGTTGAAGTTCCTGGCCCTCCCCCTGTGCTCACATTGTTATGCCCTGATCTTGCAAACATTTATACATGGATCTTTCCTTGTGATTTAAAAAGAGCACTGCCATAGGGTACATTTTCTTGGCAAGGCCAACTCCCATAAGGAGAGTTGCATGGCAAAACCAGTCGCACTGTGTTGCATTTAGCTTTGTAATTCTGATGCTTCACCCCCACACACACACCCCACCTATGTACTGCAATTTCAACTCTCTAAGCATTCTATATCTGCAGCCATTTCAGAGCAGAGTTCAAATAAAACTATCAAAGGACACACATATTCCATGCTCTCTCATGTCCATTCTTGTTTGATTGGTCCCTTAATAGAAAATAGAGGTCTTGCAAATTGAAGTATCTGTGTATTCTTTTTGTATGAAAAAATATAAAGTTATGATGAAAATCCCATCCTAAAGTTCCCACTGGTATCAGCACAGGAGTGAAAATCATACCTGCTTCTGCTAGGGAGCAGGCAGGCAGCAAGCGTGTGGAAGAAAAAACCCCAAAGGCTTGTAAAGAACATCTTTCTGCAGTACTGCCAGGCTGTTTCCAGAGACGTGAGTGCTGGGCTGCATGAAAGGTGGGATGTAACAGAGAGCTTGGACAGCTGGACACTAGAATGGGACTCAGGAGACCTGGGTTTTATTGGTGACTCTGCCAGTGACCCACTGGGTGACCTTGGGCAAGTTATTTCATCATTCTCTGCCTGTTTCCCCTCCCACACTTCATCTGTCTTGTCTATAACTATGTGATCCTGATCTCACTTAAGGCCTCTAGCTGCTTATTGTAACGAGTGCTGATACCAACCCTACAAATGAGCATGAGGACTGACTTCTCGTACGCCAGAAATGACTGCTGCAGGGTGAGGATGAGGTGGACAGGCATGGCAGTGTGAGGAAGCTTGCTCTGACATTGCCTGTGCTGTACCTGCTTTGTGACTCAGGGTACCTGAGCTTATGCAGACATACCTGTACTAGCTTTGATCAAAATAGCACATCAGAATAGCAGTATAGCCACAGCAGCATAGGCAGTGGCATGGGCTAGTCACTTGAGTACATACCTAGGGTTACAGATGGGATTTTATTTGGAAGACTAGCCCATCCTGGCATGGCTACAATGCTGTTTTTAGTGTGCTAGCTCAATCAAAGCTAGCATGTGTACATCCACCTAACCTGGAAATTGCACCTCCAGCTTCAGTGTGGACATACCCTCAGTGAAGGAATCCCAGGCCAGATCCTCAGCTGGTGTAAATAGGGGTAGCCCTGCTGAAGTCTTTTGTGCGCCTCAGAACCACTGAAAAGAAAGTGAAATGTTAGTAAGTTTACAGAAAATTGCATAGACGTTAAAATAATTCACAGCCATTTTAAGCTTCCTTCTCTTATTTTTATGTTGCATCCTGTATTTGACTTTAAGTCTGTGTCATGTATTTAGATCCTATAGAATCTACAGCTGTGTAGTTCTCCTTATCTTATGACTGCCATTCTACCAAGATTCAATCCTATCTGAAGCATATGTGATCCTCCTGTGTTTGGAATCACTCCCAGAATGGAGCTGAACTCTCATCACTCGGGCCACAAGGAATCTGCTGGGAGGGAGGAAACCCCAGCTGAGAACAAGTGTTCTAATGAGACACCTGACATATCCTAGAGTCATTAATCTTAGAGCCAGTGACAGTCACACAGGAGGTATTGATGGGCCTGTCCAACAGTCATTTGACTCATCCACTGCTAACGGCTCTAGTTCATCCCGGTTGCCTCTCCTCTATATCATACTATCTGTGAATTCTTGGATATCACTATCTAAAAAAGGAAATTTAAAATGTCGACTGTAAATCTTTCCTGGCCACACAAAACACATCACACAGGCTTTCACATACCAAATCTACAAGAGCATTCAGCCTTTGTTCATAGTTCCCTCTGTGTCCTTGTAACTCTCTCGCATCCATGCCATGCAGCCTTGGATTCCCTCCCTGACCCAGTCTGCTATCCCTCCACCCTCACCTTTTGAACATCCCTTCTTAAAATATGTTTTTCCCATCAGATCTACTGACAGTATTTCCACCACACCTCCCCATAAAGTGTATAAAAAAGCCACAAGAACAAAACAAAGTATGGAACTTAAAGAAAACTATTGAGAACTGTTACAATGAACACAGATTCTTACAATGAACACTTCAAATAAGACCCCTAAATGTACAGTATAAAGCACCTAAATAAGTGGCCTAATTTTCAAAGGTGCTGAAACTTAAATGATGGTGTGTTATTTTCTTTACCATCTAATCCAATTTTTGTAGTCTTCCTATTAATGTCGTGTTTGTTAATTTTTAAATTTATCATATCTGGTTTTCATGGAAAAGTGCTGACTGGCACTTTGGCCACAAGGTGAAGTTCCTTTATTTCTCCACAGAACAGATATGGCACACTGTGTGGCCTTGAGCAAGACACTTCACCTGCTGTATTCCATGTTCCCCATCTGTAAGGAATTATTCTTATTTACCTTTCAGGGGCTGTTGTGAGGAGTGATTATCTCATGTTTATACAGTACTTAGAGAATATAAATAAATCAATATGAGCTACAATGTGCCTTATAGGTACAGCTTTGAATTACAGGCAGTGTGCAGTTGCCCAGTTGTACTGGGAGAGAAGTAATTTACCACATCCTTTTAAGATGCGTACTGTGCTCTCCTGTTCCTGGCCAGCCAACTCTGCTGGCCAGTGCATAGGGGAGTTGAGCCATGCCACCATCAATTCCCAACTGATTTTCCTGTAATCCATTGACTGTAGGGGCACCCCTTATGTAGGATGCACTGGGGAGAAAAGTGTGAGGAAGGGCAGCCATTATGCCCTCACCACCTAGTAAGGGTCTGTAGAGGAACACAGGTTAGCCCTATATAAGTGCTAAGCATCAATATTATTTTATCAATATACCTGATTTGAGATATGCCCATAACTAAATATATATGGGGGGGATGTTTGTTTTTGCTTTTTTTTGTGTGTGCTAAGCATGATTGTAAAACCCAGCTTATATATTGGATCTTTTTTGTTGTGCCTTGCACCAATACAACCATTACATTTGTGAAATGTACAACAGTAATATTCTTCTAAAATGCCAACAAGCTCATTTTGTCAGCTTCTCAGATGAGTGCTGCTATTGTAATTCAGTGATTGCAAATATTACTTCTGCAGTGCTATCATGATCTTGGCAATTCACCTCTCTATTCACCACTATCAGGTATACAATGGGGATAAAATGTATCACACCTACCTCAGAACTTTCCAGGCTGTTGTGATACTTAATCAGCTAACATGCAAAGTGCTTTGAGATCCTTGGGGGAAAAAGCCCAGCAAAGTTCTAAACATTGATTAAATTATCGCCATTATGCTGTAAGCAAGAATAAGGTGGAAAATATTTAGTATTTTTTGTGACTTAACAAATGAGTTCAATGATATTCATTGACAGTCTGGATTATACTACAGCAGGAGCATAAAATAATACACATTTGAAATATACCATATGTTGCATTATATTATAATTGTATTATGGTAAAGTTATATATGATATTCTGTATATATTAAGAAACCAAAACAAAATAGCATACCACTCCTCTCTGTTATATTGGCACATAATGGATTAAGAAGGTGCTGAAAGATGACTAAAGAGGCAGAGTCTTATTTCACACCACTGTACTAACTCCACTAAAGTTAATGGAATTACAGCAACGCAAGTAGGATCAAAATCATGCCCACAGCAACATTTCAGTGCATGGGATTTTATACCTTCTATTTACACTATTTGGAATTTCAGGTACAATTCTTTTACAAATATAAAATGACACCCTATGTCTTATACAATCTGTATTCCACTGGGAAGAAATATATTTGTGAATATAATGAAGTGATGAGCTGCGGAACGAAGAGTGTGTGTGTGTGTGAGGGGGGAATTAGTAAACTAAATATCCAGCTTTGAAAGTTATTCCATATATTTATTATTTCAGAGTGAAAACATAGAGCAGGAAGAAATGAGACAAGATTCAGAAGAGGCAGCTTCAACAGAGTAATTCAAAATTATGTGCATAGCTGGAAGCAAGTCATAACATTTTCACCTGATAATATGGTTACTATGTAAGGAAACAATGCTTAGAAATCTTGGATTATAGTTTCTCTTTTAGAATTCAGATTGAGAGAGCCAAAGCATTAGTACTGTCTATCTGCAGTGACACTTGAAAACTAATCAAAGGAAAATAGTAATATACAACCAAGGAGGTGTGTGAGGATGAATGACAAAACATTACTAACATAAAACAAATAAGTAGCTATTATTTGTCTTCTCAAGGCATAAACTACCATCTGATGATAAAGGCATGGTCTCTTACAAAAGAATAGGCTTACCACATTGACTGCTTTATATTCAATGGGTGTATACAGACAACAGCAGATATTAGGAAATGGTGGGAGTAGAAAAGTCTTTTCTTAGATCTGTTTTCAACCTCTGAAACTGCACCCTGAGGAATTACAATATAATACTTTGCACTTCTCCAGAACCTATCAGAAGATTTCAAACCAACTGAGATATTAAATTAATTTATTCACACAAGGTGCTATATGCTTTTGCAGATGGGCACTCTGAAACAGTGAAGTCAAGCAACTTACCTGAGGTCATCAGTGAGGCAAGGGTATCAACATAGCTCCACTGAAGTCCGTGGAATTTCACAGATTTAAGATTGGTGGGAATCCAGTCCAATGGAGAAACATTGGTGGAACAACCTGTATAAGTGGGATCAGATCCAGGCCTAAGATTCAACAGGAAAGCTACAGAATGTACACAGCCTGGATGCTAGCCCATGACGCATGGCCTCATGGGTGGCAGCTCTCACATCTGTTCCAAACAGGTAAGACACCCAGATGATGTCTGACTTTATAGTTCCTATTCCCTGTGGCAGAGGGTCATGCTGTGAATAAAGCAGCAGTAGAAGAATGGGGGGCAGGGGAAGGGGGGTGAGAGGGAGAGAGAAACAAGACCAGTCGAGAATGAAGGGCTGAGTGAATATTTTGTGAACCTCTCCCTTTCCCCTAATATTGACCAGGGAGAGATGATAGCCCTTGCATATGCAATATTCCATGTAGACCTTAAAAAAGGCAGCTATGTTAAAGTTCTACCAAAAAAAACCCCAACCTATTCAAAGAAGAAGAAATATGTTTCTCAGTTAAACCTGTGACATGGCAGGAGGATAATTCAGTGCCCCCTCCTAACTGTATTGCCAGCAAAAGACCCAGCGATTACTGCCATTGAGTATAGAGTACCTGTTTAAACAGCAAGAGACAGAAACTCTCATGTTACCAGAGCCAAATTCATTTGAAAAGCTGATTGAATTAATTGAGTCAATTTCCATCTTTTCTTTTCAGCAGGGTTGATGCAGATTTGAAAGCATTAGGTGATGGGATTGCAACTCATTAGGAAATGACAGAGAAGGAGGAGGAGGAGGAGAAGCCAGAATATGAATGTGGCTTCAGCAGGAGAATTTTAAAAAATGCCATTTGTCTTCATGACACCGAGAGGGAAGAGCCAGGAGATTGTGTGTGTATATATTTAGTTTTCAAAGAGCTCTGACTTCAGTGCTTCAGTCAAACTGGCAGTAAGCGAGAGATGGTGGTGTGAACTTTGTGGGGTGTAGTAGCAAGAGCTCTAAAGACTGAGTCCTCCGCTCAGGGGCGGCTCTAGACCCCAGCGCGCCAAGCAGGCGCTTGGGGCGGCCGTTTCCCTGGGGGGCGGCATTTGGCTCCGGTTGAGCTCCCGCCGGCATGCCTGTGGCAGGTCCGCTGGTCCCGGTCTCCGGTGGACCTGCCGCAGGCATGACTGCGGCGGGTCCCGTCTTCCCATGGCTCCGGTTGAGCTCCCGCAGGCATGACTGCGGCAGGTCCGCTGGTCCCGGGCTCCGGTGGACCTGCCGCAGGCATGCCGGCAGGAGCTCAACCGGAGCCGCGGGAAGAGGGGACCCGCCGCGGGACCGGGGAAGGGCGGCGCAGCGCTCCGCGCTGCTTGGGGCAGCCTACTTTCTAGAGCCGCCCCTGCCTCCGCTGCTGTCTGGACTTGGATGGGTTAAGGAAACAGAGTAAAATTCTACTTGTTTGATTGTTTAATTGCTGCCTGCCAGAGATTAAAAAAAAAAGTGGGCACAGTGAGGGGTTCATTTTTCAAAAATTGTCTGAAAAGGGAGAGCAAGTCAGTTGGCTGGGATGCTTACACAGGAAGTTGCTAGCATCTGCTGAAAGTTTTTTAAGTCCAGCCCCCAGTTACAACTTGCATTGCATCAAACAGATTTGAGGCGGCATGGGAATTTTTAGTGGATCACCCATAGGCTCTGAGACTTCTTTTGTCTTGGCTGGGGAAATTATTCCCCCTCCCCCTTGTAGGGGGCCCATGCAAGGCCCTTTATGCTACAAGGGGCCACACAGTAGCCCCAGAGGGGGCCGGGGGGGCAGGATGTACATCAACTGGCCAAATAGGGAGGAGTCTATACTCTTTACCTGGCACAAGTGACACAGATAGAGCTGTGGGAAACTGGTTGAGGGGCACTGTAGCCATTCTTATGCAGATACAGAAGCTGGGAACCCCCACATAAGGAGAGAGGGTTCAGCAGCCACAATTCAAATTGCATTGGAGGGGCACCAGTCAGTTGCCTGGAAAAGCAGGGGCACTACAACCACTTGACCATCCTGCCTATAGGGGATGAGTTAATTCTGTCCTCTGGTTTCTAGGACATAGCCTCTTTACACCGACCTCGTGTGGAATATCTCTCTGCAGAGCCCTCTGTTCTCATATCACCTCAGCCTTAAATATTCTACAAGTAGGATTGTTTATCTAGGCAATATTTCAACACATTCTCTTTTATTGACTTTCAGTTATGGACGAGGGAGGAGATTTTTAGCAAATATGAAGGAGATTGCATAGTATTATTTGTTAACAAGACAGTGCACTTCTTCTTGGCCAGAAAGGATGGTTTCAATGCTCATCTGGGAAGATGAGCAGTATGTAAAGCCCAGATGAACTGCTTGCTGCCAGGGGAGTTATGAACTACCAGTTATGTACCAGAGGCAATATTTATGCTCATAGAGGTATCTGGAGACAATTAATTTCTGTTGTAATAACATCAGGGGGAAACTCAATATATCCAATGAGACTTGTGTGGCTCCTTCCTGTTAGTGCTCAGCTCTATGATTTGTGAAGAAATAATCCAGTTCTTATGCTTGAATTCTGATATTGCAGCAAGAACACAAAACTGTTCTTGTACCTACTCTGTGTGAACCCGGTCCAGTGTTATTTTACAGAGAGTGCTGGCATATTGTTCCCTTAACCACCTGACTGGCTGGACCCATTGCACTTCACCTGCACTTTAGCCATCAGAAATATATGCATCAAACACAATCCTCATGACTTTCACTGATGTCCCTGAAAACCTTGCACTAATAGGCCTGTGTGAAGAAAGGGAGTTTGTCATTTCTGTATACAGCAACATGATAGGGGACTGATGCTGGGCATCATTCTCTTCATCCTCAAGCTGGGTTTAGAACCAGCAGATTTTTCAATGACTCTGTAGGGGGAGATGGAGAAAGCTATATCCCATAACTAAGTCAGACTCAATTATTTTATATCAAAACAATATTTTAGCTTTTAATGAGTGCAACTGCCAATACAAAGAGTCACGCATTATGAATCACTATTTTCTCCTTCCTAGCACTTTCTAATTTCCTGCTAAGGAGACAGGGCTGAATGGGTCATTAATCTGAATTAGAAATACCATGACCTGCTCTGCTCTTTATCCACTAATGCTTTCCAATAACACTACAGAAAGGGATTTTGGATTTCAAACGGCTGCAGGATGTGGGTATAGAAGGATTTTATTTTAAATAATGTCAAGAGGGGTATTTTTACTGACAAACACCTGTGTTTAAATGCAGTACAGGGTTCTGTCACAAATATCACAGAAAGTTAACCAGTCACTAGGTAATGTGTTCCCTAAACAAAAAGGCATGAGGATTTGTTTCCTCTAAATCCCATTTAAACATTAGTACATATAGTTATGCTTTTTAAAATATACACAGTAGAATGAAGGTCCGACATATTTTCATGACTATATTTTATTAACATATGAAAACATACCAATTAATAGCAATTTTAAAATGAAGGAAAGACATTTTGTATTTTACACACAAAAATATTGTATTTTGCATAATGTATTTTACATTAACTATGTGCCTTTCATCACATAGGATCCCAGAGCACATCAGACAATAGACAACATTGTGCCATTGCTTTTTAAGCAGAGCTCCTCATTGGGCTTCAATAGGCAGTTGTTAAAACCCAATGGCGTATTATATGACCAGTGACCCCAAATCTGCAAACATGGCATTGAAGCCTTATTTTATTTTTGTATTACCATAGGACTTAGGAGCCCAGTCATAGGCCAGGACCTCACTGTATGGGGCACTGTACAAACACTGTACAGATATTTTACATCTTAAAAGAGACTCAAATGTTCCACAGGCCTCCTACCAGCCCTCTTATAATGGGGTGAAATTCATCCTGTGTAATTTTCCCTCACATGAATAGTTCCACTGAAGACAATGGGACTTGTTACCAGAGTTAAATTATTCATGGGAGCAAGCATTTGCAGAAGGAGTCCCATGGCTTCTACATGAGTCCACATGACTCTGGATACTTAGAGCAAGATTTGGGCCTACTACACAGGATTCCAGTTAAATGCAGCCACATCTGGGATGAAGGGCAGTAACCAACTGGGACACAGCACCCTGCACAGCTGCAGCAGCCTGAGGGAAGTTTTGACTGAGGACACTGGTGCAAATGTACCACAGATCTTTAACATTAGAGAACTCCGCCAGTTCTCAATACAAATTATTCAGTAACGATTCTCTGCTCCTCACATTCATTCTTAGAAGGCAAGACTGTCAATATTGAGATGTCTTTCTTTATTTCTTTGGTAGATTAAACCCCTAATGTTGTCATAAGGCTCTTTTACTATGTCAAACCCCTTCAGCAGTTAGTTGTAATTAGATCAAGTCATCTTTCCTCTTATCTGAACCTCTGTTTCCCAGGGCAGTAAAGTTATCTGCTTTTCGTATGGTGTTAGAAAGTTGTATTTGGCAACATACATAATTTCAGGCTCATGGACCTTATTGCTGAACATTTATTAAGGTAGACTGATAAATTAGAGCTAAGCAAATTAATTATGGCTAAAGAGACAGCTTTTCAATTGTTTAGTTCCCTCTGTTTCAACTAAGGGCTGATTAGAT